>NC_138175.1:13848481-14336594 GCF_964165515.1 Mesoplodon bidens | reverse complement strand
CAGCCAGCCCCTTCGCCAGTCCTTGAGGCAGAGATTCCATGCCAGGAGAAGCAAGCTGAGAGGACTGCAGGCTGCTGCCATCCCCACCACACTCTCACTCCTGCACTAAGCGCTCAGTTCCTAGAACAGGGGTGTCACTCAGAAGCTTGTCACTGTTCCCACCCCCAGCTCCAGAGCCCTGGCTCAGAAATTTTGCCTTGGGGGTGGGGGTGGGGGTAGGGAATTAGGTCCTGAAGCAGATAACTCCTAATCTTTTCCTGAAAGAATTGACTTCATTTGCAGCAGAGTGGTGAAGTTTAAACCTAAGGCTTACTTTCAGGAACAGTAGAGGTTGTGGTAAAAGGCAGTTGGGAGGAGATTTGTGAATCTACTGAAGATGAAGCCTGGATTGTAAGGCAACTAGTTTGTGTGAGCGAACTTGGAAATAAGAGCTGTAAGTAATCCTTCTGGGGTTAGTACAAATATCAAACACTGACCTCAGAAACTGTTCCATCTAAAGAGCCACAGTGTGATTGGGTTAGTTTTAAGAGGAACTCTGCTCCTGGGAACTGTTAGTTTGTGTGTTTTTTAAAAAAAAATTCCCCCAGCTTTATCGAGGCATCATTGACAAATAAAATTGTATATAAAATGTACAAGGTGGTGATTTAATATACATATACTTTGTGAAATGATAACCACAATCAAGTTAATTAAAGCATTCATCACCTCATAGTTACCTTTATTTGCTGAAAATGTTTAAGTTCTACTCTCTTTGCAAATTTCAAGTACACAGTACAATATTATTAACTATAGTCACCGTGCTATACATTAGATCCTCAAAACTTACTCATTTTATAATTGAAAGTTTGTATCCTTTGACCAATATCTCCCCATTTCCCCCACCCCCAACCCCACAGCCACTGGAGACCACCGTTCTATTTTCTGTCTCTTATGAGTGCAACTTCTTTTTTAGATTCCACATATGAGTGAGATCATATGGTATTTGTCTTTCTCTGTCTGGTTTATTTCACTTAGCATAATGTTATCCATTGCAAAAACGGCAGGATTTCCTTCTTTTTTATGGCTGAATAATATTCCATTGCATATATAATATATACCCCATTTTCTTGATCCATGCATCATCCATCAACAGACACTTAAGTTGATTTCACACCTTGGTTATTGTAATACTGCAATGAACATTGGGAATACAGATATCTCTTTGAGATGCTGGTTTTGTTTCCTTTGGATATTTACCCAGAAGTGGGATTGCTGCATCATATAGTCATTGTATTTTAATTTTTTGAGGAACCAGCATACTGTTTTCTATAATAGCTTTATCATCAACAGTGTACAGGGGTTCCGTTTTCTCCACATCGTCACCAACACTTGTTATCTATTGTCTTTTGAATAATAGCCATCCTAACAGGTATGAGAAGATATCTCACTGTGGTTTAGATTTGTATTTTCCTGATGATTAGTGATGTTAACCATCTTTTCATGTGTCTGTCTATTGAGCATCTTTTTGTGTACCTGTCTATTCAGATCCTTTCTTCATTTTTAAATCAGATTATTTGTTCTTTTGCTATTGGGTTGTAGGAGTTTCTTATACATTTTGAGGACTAACCACTTATCAGAAAGATGGTTTGCAAATATTTTCTCTCGTTCCATAAGTTGCCTTTTCACTTGGTTGATGGTTTCCTTTGCTGTGCAGAAGCTTTGTAGTTTAATGTAGTCCCACTTGTCTACTCATGCTTTTCTTGCCTGTACTTTTGGTGTCATATCCAAAAAATCGTTGCCAAGACCACTGTCAAGAGGTTTTTCCCCTATGTTTTCTTCCAGGAGTTTTAGGGTTTCAGGTCTTAGTTCATTTCAAGTTAATTTTTGATTAAGGCTTAATTCGTTTCAAGTTAATTTTTGTGAGTGGTGTAAGATAGGGTTCCAATTTCATTCTTTTGCATGTGGATATCCAGTGCTCCTAACATCATTTATTGAAGAGTCTATCCTTCCTCCATTGTGTGTTCTTTGCACTCTTGTCAAAGTTTAGCTGAGAGTGTATGCATAAGTTTATCTCTATGCTCTCTATTCTGTTCCATTGGTCTATGTGCCTGTTTTTATGCCATTACCATGCCATTTTGATTATTATAGCTTTGTAATATTGTCTGAAATCAGGAAATGTGATGCCTCCAGCTTTATTATTGTTTCTAAAGATTCCTTTGGCTATTCAGGGTCTTTTGTGGTTCCATACAAAGTTTAGGATTGTTTTTTTATATTTCTCTGAAAAATGCAAAGGCACTGTTGAGAACATTAGAGCAATAGGCCAGGAGTTAGTAGAGTTTAATAGCTAGGTGTGGTCAAGGAAAGAGTGGAAGAGAATCCTGCTGGTACCAGTCATCCCAGAGTAGAAAGATAAATAACCCAGTTAAAGAATGAGCAAAGGAATTGACTAGACATTTCTCTAAAAAAGGTGGGAAAATGGCCAATGGGCACATAAAAAGATGCTCAGCATTATTAGTCATTAGGGAAATGCAAATCAAAACCACAATGAGATACCACTTCACACATACTAATATGACCATAGTAAGAAAGACAGATAATAACAAGTGTTAGCAAGTATGTGACAGTTCCTCAAAAGGTTAAACATGGAGTTAATGATCCAGCAGTTCTACTCTTAGATATACAGTCAAGAAAATTGAAAACATATGTCCACACAAAAACCTGTGCACACATGTTCAAAGCAGCATTATTCATCATTGCTAAAAAGTGGAAACAACCCAAATGTCCATCAGCTGATGAATGGGTAGATAAATTATCCTATATTCACACAATTGAGTAATATTTAGCTATAAAAACTAATGAGGTACTGATACAAGCTGCAATATGAATGAATCTTGAAAACATGTTATGGGAAATAAGCAAGACATATTATAAAAAAAAACAAATATTATACCATTCCACTTATATGAGGTAACTAGAGCAGCAGATTCATAGAGACAGAAGGTAGAATAGTGGGGGTAGGGGCAGGGCAGTTATGGTTTAATGGGTATATGGTTTGGAATGATGGAAAAGTTCTGATGATGGATAAAGATTGCACAACAATGTGAATGAACTTAATGCCACTGAACTGTACACTTAAAAAGGGTTTGAATGGTAAATTTTATGTTACGTATATTTTACCACAACTGAACACATTGCAAGTGAGGGAACATTTAATGATGGGGTTTTCTTTGTCGGGGAGAGTAAAGAGACACATATGGTGGTAATATATCTATCTTCTACTTAAACTGGTGAAATACTCGTTCTAAAGTAGACTGTGAAAAGATAACTAGTTATCTTACAATCCTTAGAGCTGTTGCTAAAAAACTATATAAAAAGATATAGTAAAAAAAAACAATGAATAAACTGAATGAATACTCAAAAATGTTTAAATACAGACATATAGATAAATGGAACAGAGAGCCCAGAAATAAACCTACACACCTATGGTCAATTAATCTAAGACAAAGGAGAATATACAATGGAGAAAAAACAGTCTCTTTAGCAAGAGGTGTTGGGACAGCTATATGTAAACAGCTATGTAAACAGACAGCTATATGTAAATCAATGAAATTAGAACACTCCTTCACACCATATACAAAAATAAACTCAAAACGGTTTAAAGACCTAAATAGACATTTCTCCAAAGAAGACATACAGATGGCCAAGAAGCACATGAAAAGCTGCTCAACATCACTATTAGAGAAATGCAAATCAAAACTACAATGAGGTCCCACCTCACACCAGTTAGAATGGACATCATCAGGAAATCTACAAACAACAAATGCTGGAGAGGGTGTGGAGAAAAGGGAACCCTCTTGCACTGTTGGTGGGAATGTCAATTGATACAGCCACTGTGGAGAACAGTATGGAGATTCCTTAAAAAACTAAAAATAGAATTACCGTATGACCCAGCAATCCCCCTACTGGGCGTATACCCACAGAAAACCATAATTCAAAAAGACACATGCCCCCCAGTATTCATTGCAGCACTATTTACAATAGCCAGGTCATGGAAGCAACCTAAATGCCCATCGACAGACAAATGGATAAAGAAGATGTGGTACATATATACAATGGAATATTAATCAGCCATAAAAACGAATGAAATTGGGTCATTTGTAGAGATGTGGATGAATCTAGAGACTGTCATACAGAGTGAAGTAAGTCAGAAAGGGAAAAACAAATATCATATATTAACACATATATGTGGAACCTGGAAAAATGGTACAGATGAACCGGTTTGCAGGGAAGAAATTGAGGCACAGATGTAGAGAACAAAAGTATGGACACCAAGTGGGGAGAGCAGCGGCGGGTGGGGGTGGTGGTGTGATGAATTGGGAGAGAGGGATTGACATGTATACACTGATATGTATAAAATGGATGACTAATAATAAATAAAAGAGGGACACTACTAGATATTAAGTATTACAGACTTGGAGAATTATTATACCTAACTTCAGAACAGTATATGGTAGTAGCATAAGGGATAGCCATATAAATCAGCAGAACAGTGAGTCCAGGAATAGAATAATGCACATTAGGTTGATTGATTTTCAAGAAAGGTGCCAAGGTATTTTAGAACTTCCTTCAGCATTCCTTATAGTGAAGACCTGAAGGCAGAAAATTCTCTAAGTTTTTACTTATCTAAAACATGCTTTATTTGGGGACTTCCCTGGTGGTCCAGTGGTTAAGACTCTGCGCTTACCCTGCAGGGGGCACAGGTTCAATCCCCGGTCAGGGAACTAAGATCCCATATGCTATGTGGTGCCGCCAAAAAAATAAATAAATAAAGCATGCTTTATTTGACCTTCATTCTCAAAAGATACTTTTGCTGAAGAGAGAATGAAGGTTTAACAAGGGTTTGGTTTTTTTTTTTTTTTTCTCTCAATACTTTAAAGACATCATTCCTTTGGTTTCTGGCCTCTGCTGTTTATGAGAAAAATGAATGCTAATTCATACCGTTCTGTTCTATAAGTAATGTGTCATTTTACCCTAGATGCTTTCAATATTTTTTCTTAATCTTGGTTTTCAAACAGTTTGACTACAAGGCTTGAGAAAGCCTTGCTGTCATTTTCTTTGTATTTGCCCTGCTTTTCGTTGCACTCTGTAAATTTATGTCTTTTACCTCATTTAGTAAATTTTCATTGTCTCTTCATAGTCTTATTATTGTTTTGCCCCTCTCTTTCGGCCTCTTCTTCTGGCACTCAAATTAGGTGTATATTAGATATCTTGATATTGTTCCATGTGTCACTGAGGCTCTGTTCACTTTTTTTTTAATTGGAGTATAGTTGATTTACAATGTCATGTTAGTTTCAGGTGTATAGCACAGTGGTTCAGATATATATACACATATACATGTACGTATATTATTCTTTTTTAGATTCTTTTCCCTTATACAAAATACTGAGTATAGTTCCCATCTGTTCACTTTTGATTAGTCTTTTTTCTGTTGTCTTCACGTTGGATATTTCTATTGGTCTGTCTCCAAGTTCACGAACTCTCCTGTTATGCAAATCTGCTGTTAAGCCCATCTACTGATTTGGGGGGTGGGGGGTGCTGTTTTTTTCAACTCTAGAATTCCCCACCACCACTTTTTTTTTAAATAAATTTATTTATTTATCTATCTTTGCCTGAGTTGGGTCTTTGTTGCTGAGTGCAGGCTTTCTCTAGTTGCCGTTGAGCGGGGGCTACTCTTTGTTGTGGTGTGCAGGCTTCTCATTGCGGTGGCTTCTCTTCTTGCAGAGCACGGGCTCTAGGTGCACAGGCTTCAGTAGTTGTGGCTCGCCGGCTCTAGAGTGCAGGCTCAGTAGTTGTGGTGCATGGGCTTAGCTGCTCCACGGCATGTGGGATCTTCCTGGACCAGGGCTCGAACCCGTGTCCCCTGCATTGGCAGGCAGGTTCTTAACCACTGCGCAACCAGGGAAGTCCCACACCACTTCTTAAAAATAGTTTCTACTTCTCTGGTGAGATTTCCTATTTCTTAATTTATTACAACAAATTTCCCTTTATATTATTGAGCAGACTTATGATGTTTGCTTTAAAATCCTTATGTTCTAGGGACTTCTCTGGCCGTCCAGTGGTTAAGACCCCATGCTTCCACTGCAGGGGGCACAGGTTCAATCCCTGGGCAGGGAACTAAGATCCCACATGTCACACGGCCAAAAAAAAAGGCATAAAAAATCCTTATGGGGCTTCCCTGGTGGCGCAGTGGTTGGGAGTCCGCCTGCCGATGCAGGGGACACGGGTTCGTGCCCTGGTCCGGGAAGATCCCACATGCCGCGGGGCGGCTGGGCCCGTGAGCCATGGCCGCTGGGCCTGCGCGTCCGGAGCCTGTGCTCCACAATGGGAGAGGCCACAACAGTGAGAGGCCCGCGTATCGCAAAAAAAAAAAAAAAAAAAAAAAATCCTTATGTTCTAATTCAATGTCTCAATCGTGTTGAGGTCAGATTCCATTTATTGCCTTTTCTCTTGGACAAAATTCACATTTTCCTATTTCCTTGTATGTCTAGATTTTTTTGACTATATCTTGGGCATTCTGAATGATTTGTAGAGATTCTGCATTATTTTGTGGTTCTCTGAATAACACTGATATTTCTATTGCAACAAGCAGTTAACTCAGCTGAAGTCAAACACCAAACTGTTTTTCCTTTAATGGGCAACAGCTGAAGTATCTGTTCAGATCTTTTGGATTTACCTGGACTGCCTGAAAACAGTCTCATGCATGCCCAGTTCAGAGGTCAGGTGATGTTATGGGTGAGTTTATAAACAAAATTTAGAGCTCCCCTTTGTGATTCTGTCATTTCCTTACTCACTTTCCAGCTGCTGAGGTCACCCCAAATCCTGCTCTCGAAAATCCTATTTAAGTTTTAGCTTGGCCTGCATATTGGAGTAATAAATGTGATACACATGGGAAATTCATGCAGTGCCATTCCCCTTTTCCAAACAGATACTCCTCCAGTTTCTGCCTGCTTTTGGTTGTTCTCCATTTTATTCAAGTAGTTAAACTTCCATCTTTTCGATAGATTATAACTGTTACCACAGAAGGGTTGTTCAAAAAGGTGGTACTCCTTCCTTACCAGAATCAATGGTAATTCAGTTGGGAGAGGTAAAAATGGTACTAGAAGCATTGGATATCCATATGGAGAAAGTGAATCTTAACCCTCCCCTCACACAAAAATTAACACAAAATAGATCAGAGATCTAAATACAAAATCTGAAACTATAAATCCCAGAAAGAAAATCTTTGTGACCTTGAGGTAGACAAAGATTTCTTAGGACACAAAATGCATCAATCATGAAATTATAAACGGATATACTGGACATCATCGAAATTAAAAACTTCTCCTCTAGAACAGACATCATTAAACAATGAAAATGCAAGTCTCAGACTAGAAGATATCCTGAACATGTGTAATTGACCAAGTACTTTTATACAGCATATATAAGGAACTTTTATATCTCAATAAAAAGAAGACAAGCCAGTTCTTAAATTGGCAAAAGATTTGGATAGACACATCCTGAACACTACCTGAATACCCAATGAACACATAAAAACATGGTCAATGTCATTAGACACCAGTAATGTACAAATTAAAACCACAAAGAGATATAAATATCCACTAGAACAGTTAAAATTCAAATAATTAATAGTCCCAAGTGTTGACAAGGATATGGAGAATTGCAACTCTCATACATTCCTGAAGCGAACATAAAATCATATAAATACTTTGGAAAACAGTTTGACAGTTTCTTATAAAATTGAACAAACAATTACTGTGTGATCCAGCAACTCCACTTCCTAGGTACTTAACCCAAAGATTGCATACAAATGTTCACAGCAGCTTTATTTGTAATGGCTTCAAACTGGAAACAATCCAAATGTCAATCAACATACGAATGGATAAACAAATTATAATACATAAATATAGATACAGAAACACCAGGGAATTCCTTGGTGGTCCAGTGGTTAGGACTCTGCGCTTCCACTGCAGGGGGCACAGGTTCCATCCCTGGGTGGGGAACTAATATCCCACAAGCCATGCGGCGCAGCAAAAAAAAAAAAAAAAAAAAAAAAGAATTTCATTCCATAGAAATACCATAATACTGATGCACACTAAAATAGGAGTTAATGTCAAAAACATAATACTAAGAAACCAGATACAAAACAGTACATACTGTATAATTTCATTTATATGACATTAGAGAAAGTCAAAACAAATCTATAAAGTCAAAAAGCACATTAGTGGTTGCCTAGGGTTGGAGGGGAAGGGATAGAAAATGACTGAAAATGGGACAAGAGAACTTACTGGGGTAAAGGGAGAGAATGGGGAAGAAGCTATGTCTGAGAAGAACGGATCAAGAATTTTACAAAACTGGTAAAAATATATCAAGCCATGATTCAACCCTACAAAAGGATAAACAGTATGCATTATAAAAAAATATATAAGCCTAGGCACACCATATTAAAACTACTGAAAATCAAAAAGAGAAAGTCTTAAACGGAGTCAGAGAGGTAAGTTCCTTTTAAAGGTGTAGAAGTCTGATAGCTAACTTCTAAGGAAAAACAGTAGAGACCAGAAGACAATGGAATTACACCCTCAAAGGGATGGGAAAACCAATCAATCAATCCATAACTGACAAAACTACCCTTCATCAATGGAGGTGAAATGAAGACTGTTTTCAGATATATGAAAAATTATGAGAATCTGTCCTCAACAAATCCATATTCAAATAAATACTGAAGGGCATTCTTCGGGCAGAAGGAAAATGATCCCACCAATGGAAGCTAGGAGAGGAAGGAATGGAAAGTCACAAAAAAAGGTAAATCTACAGTAACGATAACGTCTTAGGGTATTTTAAATATCTAGAAAATTAAAATATAAAATAATAGCAAAATATGAAAACATGAGAGTAAATGTAAGGCAATGATACATTTGATAAATCAAGAATATAGAACAGAGGGGGGAAATGAAATTATTTAAAAAATCAATTCAACAGAAAGCAAAAAAGAAAAAAAATGAGACAAATAACATGGTAAATATCAAATCAACATATTTTTAATTGTTAATATATTAGTAATTATATTAAATAAAGAAGGGCCAATTGCAGGGATCTGATTTCTAACCACTTGACTCTTCAGGACCCCAAGATCTCATCTCTTGAGGCTGTATGCCTCTAAAACTCAAGCCTCGGGACTTCTCTGGTGGCACAGTGGTTAAGAATCCGCCTGCCAATGCAGGGGACACAGGTTCAATCCCTGGTCCAGAAAGATCCCACATGCCGCGGAGCAACTAAGCCCATGCACCCCCAACTACTGAGCCTGCACTCTAGAGCCCACAAGCCACAACTACTGAAGCCCGCGCCCCTAGAGCCCACGCTCCGCAACAAGAGAAGCCACCGCTTGCCGCAGCTAGAGAAAGCCCATGCACAGCAACAAAGACCCAATGCAGCCAAACATAAATTAATTAAAAAAAATAAAACTCAAGCCTCTTGATTACTGAGACCTGTATCTCCTTGCTCTCAGTATAGCAGTTTGATCAGCCTGCAGGCTTATTGCTCTTTTCTTCCAGCACTTTGTTTCTGGACCCTGGGGACTTTACTTTTATATATATATATATGTTTGTAGGAGAGGGTATTTTAGGTTATCTTTTCCTCCATTATGCAAAAACAAAAAATCTTACCTACCCAGTGTTTTTCTTTTAAGTTATGTCTCACCAAGCAAGCACAGTAGTCATTTGCATTTTAAAGTATTTCATTGCTAATTGCTGTAGGGAACTAGGCAGTGCCTAGCAAAAGTAATGAAGAATGTATTAGGACAGCAGTGACAAATTACCATACAAACTGAGAGGTTTAAAACAACAGAAATTTATCCTCTCTCAGTTCTGGAGATTAGAAGTCTGAAATCAAGGTAGCAGCAGGGCCATGCTCCCTCTGAGGACTTGAGAGAAGGCTCCCTCTTTCCCTCTTCTTAGTTTCTAGTGGTTGCCGAAAATCCTTTGTGTTCTTTGGTTTGCAGCTGCGTAATTCCAATCTGTTTCCATCATCACATGGCCAGAATCTTCCCTCAGTGTGTGTGCTCTCTGGGTCTCTGTATTCAAATCTCCTTCCTCTTTCTCTTATAAAGATACCAGACACCAGATCAGGACCTACCCTAATCCAGTATGACCTCATCTTAACTTGGATAAAATCTTCAAAAACCTTATTTCCAAATAAAATCATATTCACAAATAACAAGGGTCAAAGACTTAAACATGTTTTGGGGCGGGGCGGTGGGGAAGGACACAATTCAACCCACACCAGAGACTGTCTCTAAATTTAAGAAGCTGTACAGAGTTCTAATAATTTCTATCCATATTCTGCAGGTCTGGGTTTCTGGAAGCCCCTTGGGCCTCCTGTTTGCTTCATTTCTCTGTGAGTAGTGCTTTTTAAATGACCCTAGCACTCTGAACTTACACCTCCTATAAAGCCCTCTCTACAAAAATTTCTCTTTCCAGGTAACAGGCTTGATGGTGTAGTTAGAATACATTCCTATCCTCCTTGAGGACAGGGATCAAATCTTTATAATTCCCTAAAACCAGAATAGGGACTGATACCAATAAACAAACTCGAAACCATTCAATTTACCCTCGTTTCAGCTGTGTTATCTGTTTTTCATGGGACCTCCTGATTAGGTGATTACCTTTTAACTGAGCTCCTCTGCCATGTAAGAAAGATCTCCTTATGGCTTTTCCTCACACCGCACATCCTTGTTTTCCTCTGAGACTACCTGATTCACTTCTGAGAGCAGAACCACTTTACAAAATATGCATTAATGAAATTGCGTTCAGGTCATCATGCTTTACATTTTTGCTTGGTGTAGTATTTCCAAAGGAAACCACAACTTCTTTAAAAGAAGTTATATGATTACGACTTCATGAATGCAAATCAGTCTTCCCCCAACATCCTTTTCTCAATTGGTTGTTATCTATCCTCAGTGGTACATTTGCTATTGTGTTTTGGTTTTTTTTTTTTGAGAGTCGTCAGGGCTTATTTTATTTCATTTTATTTTATTTTTTTGGCCACACATGCTGGATCTTAGTTCCCCGACCAGGGATTGAACCCGCGTCCCCTGCACTGGAAGCATGCAGTCTTAACCACTGGACTGCCAGGGAAGTCCCTGTGCTCTTTTGTAAGGAGAAAAATTTTACCTTATTTATTCCTTCCAGGTTCTACCTCCATTTTGTTGTGTCCTTTGTATTTTCTTATAAAAATTATTTGAAATATTCTAAAAGTAAAAATCAAGTAAAACTAACTCCTATATACCTATCATACAGCTTAAGAAGTAACACATTGCCAAATATAGCTTAAACACACTACAAATTCTTCCTTAATGACATCCTTCTTCTCTTCCCCTCCTCCACTACAAGTAAATGCCACTAGTTATCTCCACAACTAATTACTACCTGGAAACTGATGTTTATGATCCCCATGTTCAATTTTATACTTTTAATAAATTAGATTGTGTTCTACAACATATTTTTAAACTTTAATTTGGTATTATACCTGTTAGAGATTACTCTGCAATCTTTTTTTTTTTGCTCAAACTATGCCTGTGAGGTTCATCATACTGATACATATTTCACTTCATTATTTTAATACCTTCTTCACTTTTTCATTCTGAGAGTATGCAACCATTTTCTATACTCATTCGTCTACTGATGGACATTAAGTTAGTTTCCATGTATTTGCAGTTATAAACAATGCTGTTTGAATAACCCATAAATGGATCACAACTAGTAGTTTTTTCCCTTTCTTTGAACAGCCTTATTAAGATATAATTCATATACCATAAAAATTGCCTTTTAAACTGCACAGTTCAGTAGTTTTTTAGAATATTCACAACCTATGCAGCCATCACAAGTATCTAATTCCAAATATTTTCGTCATCCCCCCCCAAAACCCCATGTCTACTCCAAAAAAAAAAAAAAAAAAAACCCATACCCACTCCCCGTTCTCCCCTGTCCCAGTGCCTGGCAACCACTAATTTACATTCTGTCTCTATAGATTGCCTATTCTGGATATTTTATGTAAACAGACTCATACAGTATGTGGCCTTTTGTGACTGGCTTCTTTCGCTAAGCATACGTCTTCAAGGTCCATCCATGTTGTAGCATGTACATTAATTTGATTGTAGTGATGATTTAATGGGTGTATCCATATGCCAAAACATATCAAACTATGATTTAATTATATGTAATTTGCTGTAGTTAATTATAACACAATAAAGCTGTCCAAAAAATAGGCAAAATATTTTAATAATGCTCCACCAAAGAAGATATATATATAGAAAAAAAATACATGAAAGATGCTCTACACCGTTGGTCCTCAGAGAAATGCAATTAAAACTACAATGAGGGAATTCCCTTGTGGTCCAGTGGTTAAGAATCCGCCTTCCAATGCAGGGCACGTGGGTTTGATCCCTGGTTGGGGAACTAAGATCCCACATGCCGGGGGGGCAACTAAGCCTGCGTGCTGCAACTAGAGAAGCCCTTGTGCCACAACAGAGACCCAGCAGAGCCAAAATTTTAAAAAAAAACTTTTTTTTAAACTACAGTGAGGGCTTCCCTGGTGGCGCAGTGGTTGGGAGTCCGCCTGCCGATGTAAGGGACATGGGTTCATGCCCCGGTCCAGGAGGATCCCATATGCTGCGGAGCGGCTGGGCCCGTGAGCCATGGCCACTGAGCCTGCGCGTCCGGAGCCTGTGCTCCACAAAGGGAGAGGCCACAACAGTGAGAGGCCCGTGTACCACAAAAAAAAAAAAAAAAAACTACAGTGAAACATCAATATACACTGATAGAATGGAATGGAATAGTTAAATTTAAACTACTAACATCATCAAGAGCTGATGTGAATGTAGAATAACTAGAACTGTCATGTGCTGCGGATAGGAAAACAAATGGAATAGCTACTTTGGAAAAAAGTTTGGCAGTATTTTAGGATGTTAAACATACACTTATCATATGACCTAGTAGTTTCATTCCTAGGTGGTCACCCAGCAAAAATAAAGATTTACGACCTGTAGGCAAATGGTTACAGCAGCTTTATTGCTAATAGCCAAAGCCTGGAAACAACCCAAATGTCCATTAACTGGCTAATGGATAAACAGATTATGGTACATATGTATAATGGAGTACGACTCACACATAAGAAGGAATAAACTACTGATACATGCAACAACATGGATGAATCTTAAATGCATTATGCTAAAGAAGCCAGACATAAAAGGCATACAGAATTCCATTAACATGATGTTCTCAAAATGCAAACCTATAGTGGCAGATATCAGATCAGCAATTGCTAAAGGATAGGTATGGGGTCTGAGAATTGATAAAGGAGCATGAGAGAACTTTATAAACTTACAGAAATACTCTGTATCTTGATTATGGTGGTAGTTTACAACTGTTTACATTTATCAAAACTCTAAGAACTATATTCCCAAAAAGAGTGAATTTTACCATATGTAAATTAAGCCTCAATAAAACCGACTTTTTTAAAAAAGCAGCAGCCAGGAAAAAAAATAAAAGACATTACATACAGGAGAACAAAGATAAGAATGACTCCAAATATCTAACTAAAAACCTCCTCTCTCCCTGGATCAATAGATTTTGACTTGCTGGGAGCTGGAAGGGAAGGTGAGGGCTGGGTTTGGTGGTCTCGGAGCCATGCAGTTTCCAAAACAGAAAAGTCTCCAAGATCCAGATCTTCAGACCCTTTGAGCCACCGACCCCGCTGATAGTTCTGGACCCTTTGCCAGAGCAGTGCACATGTACACAAAGTTTTGTACTCAAGTTCCTCTCTCTTCCGTTTCCCTACCCTCCAGTTCATCCCTGGATCTCTGCTCCCTGGGCTGAGGGTTTAGACTCATTAAAGGCAGTCCATTCACTCGCATCAATTCTGTGACCCACAGGTCGCTGTCACAGCATCTTAGCTCTGGAAGGTTCTCAGAAATCAACTTGGTTTACCCCTTCATCTTAAGGAGAGGCTTATGCTTTAGACAGGAAAAAAATTGCCTGAGGTCACATAGGGAATTAGTATTTTTGGGGGGCACAAAACGTGGTTCCTTTAAGATTAATTTTGCAGGTACATTCTCGCACATTTTCTTTTGGGTGCACACAAATGCCCTCACGTGCTTCTCCCATGTGTTCTGTTTCTTTGTCTGTCTTTTTTTTTTTTTTTTTTTTTTTTTTTTGCGGTATGCAGGCCTCTCACTGTTGTGGCCTCTCCCATTGCGGAGCACAGGCTCCGGATGCGCAGGCTCAGCGGCCATGGTTCACGGACTCAGCCGCTCCCCGGCATGTGGGATCTTCCTGGACCGGGGCACGAACCCGTGTCCCCTGCATCGGCAGGTGGACTCTCAACCACTGCGCCACCAGGGAGGCCCTTCTTTGTCTGTCTTTTCCTACTCAACTCCTACGTTTCCCTGTCCAAAACTGATTGTCATTTTGGGTCCAGTTCTCAGGCCCCTCCTTCTATGGTCACATGCCGCTACTCCCACTGTTCTCAAAAAACTTAACCTTAAGCCCCAAGTGAGGCTGAGGTCAGAGCTGACTCGAAAGAGGAGTGGAGTGGTGGGACTGATGCTTTGGAAGATGTGGAAGAAGAGACAAGATTCCAAACGTCTAGGCAAGGAACTGGATGTGACAGAGGTAAGGAAGGCAAGGGCCAAGTCGGCCATAATACAGGACATGAGTCACACCTTTAAACGAATATATATTAACTAAAAACATTTTCAAGTTAAAAAAACACTAACAGGGCTTCCCTGGTGGCGCAGTGGTTGAGAGTCCGCCTGCCAATGCAGGGGACACGGGTTCGTGCCCCGGTCCGGGAAGATCCCACATGCCGCGGAGCGGCTGGACCCGTGAGCCATGGCCGCTGGGCCTGCGCGTCCGGAGCCTGTGCTCCGCGATGGGAGAGGCCACAGCGGTGAGAGGCCCGTGTACCGCAAAAAAAAAAAAAACACTAAGAGAATTCATTACCAACAAGCCATACCATAAGCAATGTGAAAGGAAGTTTTTCATACTGATGAAAACTTGAATCTACAAGAAGAAATAAAGTGCCAGAAATGGTAAGTTATAGGCAAATAGAATTTACTCTCATTTTTTAAATTTCATTAAAACCTCCTCACAAATAAAGTGCCAGGTCTAGATGAATGCATTGGTGTTTTCTATCAAATATTTAACAAAAAAATACCAAACCTATACAAAATCTTTCAAGAAATAGAGAAGAACACAACACATCTCAGGTCATTTAAAGAAGTCAGACACTGTCTTAATTCTAAAACCAGACAATCACAAGAAAGCAACACCAAGACCAATCTCCCTATGAACACTCTAAACAATCTTAATATCACATTAAAAGATATGAAAACAGGGACTTCCCTGGTGGTCCAGTGGTTAAGACGCTGCACTTCCACTGCAGGGGGCGTGGGTTTGAACTAAGATCCCACATGCCCCATGGCCAAAAATAAAATAAAAGAAAAAATAAAACACATGAAAAAAATCAGGATACACTATGTTCACGGATGGAAAGACTGAATATTGTAAAGATGACAACTCTTCCCAAATTAACGTGTATATTCAAAGCAATTCTTATTGAAACCCCCAAAAGATTTCTCATGGTATTTAATAAGCTGATCATAAAAGTTAGTATGAAGGGGACTTCCCTGGTGGCGCAGTGGTTAAGAATCCGCCTGCCAATGCAGGGGACACAGGTTCAAGCCCTGCTCCAGGAAGATCCTACATCCCACAGAGCAACTAAGCCCATGCGCCACAACACTGAGCCTTCTCTCTAGAGCTCCCGAGCCACAACTACTGAGTCCACGTGCCACAACTACTGAAGCCCACGTGCCTAGAGCCCGTGCTCTGCAACAAGAGAAGCAACCGCAATGAGAAACCGGAGCACCACAACAAAGAGTAGCCCCCGCTCACGGCAAATAGAGAAAGCCCGCGCGCAGCAACGAAGACCCAATGCGACCAAAAATAAATAAATAAAAATAAAATAAATTTTAAAAAATAGTATGAAGGATCAAAGGGCCAAGAATAAATAAGGCAAAGAACAACTTGGTATAGGGAGTAAGGGAAGCAGTTAACCTATTGGATATTGTCTTATTTTAGTGCTAAAGTAATTAAAACGCTGCTATATGTGCAGAGCTAGACACATGCAATAGACTAGAAAAGGTCAAAAACAAACACATATATATTGAAACTATATGGGAACATGACATTATCCAATTGGTGAGGAAAGGATGTCATATTTCAGGGGTTGGCAAAGTTTTTCTGTTAAGGGCTAGACAGTAATATATTAAGCTTTGAAGTCCATATAGTCAGTCTCTGTCACAACTACTCAACTCTGACGTTGTAGCACAAAAACAGCCAGACAACAAGTAAATAAATGGATGTGCCTGTGTTCCAACAGAATTTTATTTACAAAAACAGATGGTGAGCCAGATTTGGCCCATGAGCCATGGTTTTCTAAACAGCAACAGAACAATGAAAGAGTTTTAGTAAAAGCTATTTATCACATCATACACAAACTTTCAGGTGAACTAAAGTTCTAATGTGAAAAAAAATAATGCTTGACAATATAAATTATATTCAGGACACGTTATTTTTTCACAATAAAAATTATTTTAATATAAAAATCCAAAAAATTAAGCCACATAAATTATTTTAACTCCCTGTTGATCAACAATTTTATATGTATAACTGATTCACTTTGCTGTACACCTGAAACTAAATCTACTATACTCCAATAAAAAATTTGTAAAAATTGAATATCAAATTGAACCCTGAAATAAAAAAAGAATTTTCCTAGTTTTTATGTTAACTCAAAAAGATACAAAATCTTATCAATTTTCTTCTTGTATGCCTGTGTGCCCATACCCTCATCTATGAATGACCTTCCTATAACTTTAGAAAGCATTTCAGTGTCTTCTCTAAAATTCTTAACTCAGTGCTCATTTTGAAGCTATGCTACTAATGTATCTGAGTAGAATCCTATGGGGCCTTCCCAACACAGATTCTCCTCTCCCCCATGTCCTCCACCTGCCTCTAGTTTGCAGAAAAGCTTTAGCCTCCCAGGCCTTCCCCAAGTCCCAAAGAACAAAATTTAATCAGAAGTGAGAAAACACAGAAACAAAGGAAAACAATCAAGCAAGACAAAATAATAATAGTTCAGCCATAAAACAAAATCAAGGACCTTTAGTTCCTCCTTAAGGGCTATACATAATGTTCTGAGCCATATCCTTCGCGCTCTTTTGCAGATGCTGAAACCCACACCAGGTGGAAGAAGTTAACCGCATGCTGACCCAGACCAGCTGGAACCAGAAGATTTAATGATATCGACTCCCAATTACCTCACCAACAACCAATTAGAAGAATGTCCATGAGCTGATCATACACCCGGCAACCCTCTCTCTCATCCTGTCTTTAAAAACCTTTCCCTGAAAGCCATCAGCGAATTTGGGCCTTTTGAGCATTACCTACCTTGACTGCTTGTTTGGTGCCTGCAATAAATGCTGCACTTTTTTTTCTTCATCACAGCCCATTGTCAGTAGATTGGCTTTACTGTGCACGGTGGAGCAAATCCAAGTTTGGTTTGGCAACACTAATACAACTGCTTCAGCCTTCTCAACCCCCACTTCCTTGAGAACTACATATCTTAAAACAACTCAAATTAAATGACGGCCATTTTTTAGAAGTAAAACACTTAGCTGCTTTGGCTGTTTAACTACTTCTACTTTTTAAAAAAAATAGATATAAACCTCTAGACCTGGACTGAGGTCCTTCAGATATCCATACTTCAAAGTGGACTTTAAAACTCCCTGAAATTGGTATAAAATTTCTATGCGTCATATTCTATAAAAAACTCCAAGGTTTTCTTGGCTCTTCAAGGGGACTACGACACACACACACCCCAAGTTAAGAACCTCTGTTTCCAGAGGCTGGACATCCAGAATATGAAGTTGAATTATCAAACTGGAAAGAAAGTAGATTTTCATAGTAACACCGGGGACATAGGAAAAGATGTCCGTTTACACTGTAAAACTCCCTAAATGGTTCTGACCTCAATTTGAAATTCAGTACGTGGTGGCTGGGTGGGGGGGAGTCAGATCATAATAAACACAGAAATTAATGAAGTCTTTTCTACCAGTGGTTGTTTTTATGTTTTGGATCAAGTCTCAAAGTTTGTACTCCAACAGACCTATTGGCTTTGTTCTGTTTTAAGGTCTAGACAGTATTTTTTAACGCCAATACGAAAAGTATGTCTCAACAGGGTCCGACCAAGAACAAAATAGTCCTTTTTTCGATATGAATCCATCCTCATTCAGAGTCAACAACTGGGACAAGAGCTTACATTTCTGTAGCGCTTTATACCGCGCTTCAAGTTGCTCAGGAGTCTTTTCCACACTGTCAAGAGCAGGTAGAAAGTTTCTGACAGTGTTGGTGATGGAGAGCCGGATATAATTACGAAAGAGGTCGGGGGGAGTCAAGTACGCTTGGGGGAGGTGTAAGCACGGCAGGGTCGGAGGGTTGCTACTGGGGAGGGAAGGAACTGAGAGACACCGTTCGCGAAAGAAAAGGAAAAGGGAGCGTCAGGAGAAGCCTCCCTCCAGGGGCGACAGAAGAGGGGCGGGCGCGTTGTCTCTGAGACAACTACGTGAGGAAGTTGTCTCGCGAGGAAAACTACGTGAGAAAAGAACCTAGAGGCTGCGAGGAAGCGAACAGAGAGGCTGCCTCAGGGAGGGAAGCAGCCCGGCTGAAGCCCCCCATCTCGAGGCGGCTTGTTTGACTCAGCGTCCCTGCACCTCGGCCGCCCTTATCGTCCTTCTCCCCCCAGGGTCACTCACCACCGAGTTAGTCGGCTTCAGGAAGACGCCCAGCTCCTTTCCTCACCTCACGAACTCTCGGCGCCACAAATTCAAATACGAGTTCCCGCAGACCGGAACCTCTCCCAGAGTGAAGGACGGATGGACCAATCGAAGCCCGGCTGACTACTAATATACAAGGCGGTGGGCGGGGCGAAGGGATGGGGTGGGACCAAACAGCGTTACCACGACGACGGCTTCGGGTGGGCGGGCTGTAGTGACACTGGCCAGAGGGCGAGACTCGGCGGGAAAAGCGGTCCTGTTAGGTGTAGGTGGTCCAGGTGGTTTGGGGCTGAGGCCGTCTCCTCAAGAGTAACCGCGGACCTGTGTTACGGTCACGCCACCGGCCTCCGTTTCCTTTAGCCTTCTCTGTCACCAAACGATTTTCCTGTCCAGTTATAAAGGGAAAGTTGTTTCCCCAAGGTAAGCGTGTAGTAAGTACCACCACCCCTTGTTGAGTAAGGGGTAACGGAAACTTGAGTCCACTTTGTCACCCGGGGAGCGGGTACTAAAAACAGAAAAAGGTGAAAATTTGGATTTCTAAACATTTAGTAATTTCTTACCGTGTGAATTTTTACTGTATCGTGCACATTTCGTAGTCTTTAAATATTGGGTGCAACTTGAGTTACAATTAAATTTACCATTCTAGTTCTTTCTGACCCCCAAATTCCATCTGACCGGTTAACGAACAAAGACCTGAATTTTTTAAATTTTCTGTAACAGTCTCAAAGATTCTCTACCTTAAGTTCTTAATCTCCCCTAAATCTGAAGGCGGATGGGAAAATGGGCAGGTGCTTTGAGTCCAATCCGTTAGAAGAATCAAACTAATTCAGCTGAGGCTCCTCGTTTCTTAGATTATCACTTGAATCTAAAATAATTGAAACCAGATGCTGAACATGGTTCAATGTGTATCTCATTCAATGCTGATGGTCTCACAGAGGTCTCATGAAAGAAAGTAAACGTTGAAATGATGGGGGAGAAATAAGGCTTTCTACAGACAAGTAGTTCTTAGAAAAAAAAAAAACCTTACAGCTTTGAAACACATCTTGTAACAAACTACAAAGTTGTTGTTAAATTCTTGTCTCCAAAATCTAAAAGAAAACTTCAGCAGAACTTACTGGCTCATCAAGAAGAATTTCTTCTTCTAGACTTAAGGCAGAGAAGCATTTATGAAAGCTTAGATCTATATGTGTTTAGATACCTGCCAACCCTTTTCTTAAAATTCCATCTTCAAAAGCCCCTGCTAATGAACCAGCCAGCTGCATCCTCATCTGGAGAGTCAACTGGGGAAAGAGTCTCTTCCAAACTCTCTCAGTCTGTTGACAAAATTCATTTCCTTGCAGTCATTTGAAGTCCCATTTTCTTGGCAACTGACAACAGGGGACCATTTTTAGCAACTAGAGACCATTCTCAGGTCCTTACCAAATGACCTGTCATAAACAGTTCACTGTTGTTACTGTTGACTTCTCAAGGTCAGCAGGAGAATCTCCTTCCCACTTAAAATCTCTTCTAATGGTTTTTAAGTCCGCACATGATTAGCTCAGACCCACTCAGAATAATCTCCCTTTTTAGTAACTCACAGTCAGATGATTAGGGACCTCAATTACATCTGCAAAATCTCTTCTATATAACGCAATACTTGTTAGAGACAGTCCATCATATTTACAAGACTCAATCACAGTTGAAGGGAGGGTTTTGCACAGGGCATATACCCAAAAGGGAGGGACTCTTAGGGGCCATCTCAGAATTCTACCCACCTATAACCCCTCACTTGTGTCCCATAGATTCTGATCTGTGGATTGAGAATAACACTCCATTTTCAAAACTGTTATAAGCTTTAAGTGAGTGCTTTTCACTCAGAAAAAAGTACCACCAGTGTTATGTTCACATTGTTAAAAAAAAAAAAGCCCAAACTGAGTCACTTGTGCTAAACCCACGTCAGCAAATCAAGACTTAATAACTAACCTAATTGTAGTTTCAGCTTCTCCCAGGAATGTGACTTTTAACTAGTTAATCTGGAATTACCTGATCAGCTCTGGTGAGGTAATCTGCATAATAAACACCCCCTTTCTCCAAAGGATTGTGACATACCTGAACCCATCCACTTCCTTCCTAGCCCCCTCCCCCTTCTGCCTATAAAAGTATTTGAAGCTCTTTGAAGCTCCTGTCTGCTAGATGGGATGCTGCCAGTCATAAATTGTTGAATAAATCCAATTAAATCCTCAAATTTACTCAGCTGAATTTTGTTTTTTAACAATATTAATCCTCATTGGGTTCCACTGTGATATAGCCTTGTCCTAAGTCCCTGTCCACTGTGGAAGCTTATGATAAGGAACTCTGATGCATCTCCCTGTTACTGTATCTTTAGCCACACTGAATCAATAAAGTGCTTTTAAAATTTTTAGCACATAGCTTCAATGTCTGTTCCAGGATTTAGTGTGACACTTCAAAGCACTTGGAGGGGCTGCTTTCTAGTGGATCCATCTGGAGGCCTGCAAGCAACACATTTGGGGCTTGTGCTGTCTGTAACCCAGCCCTCCAAGGTATCAGAGCATGATAACACATCCTGAGTCCCAAATGATGGGGTGACAACCACTGTTGGTACCTGAGATTTTAGGTGGTAGTATAAGCAGGTAGAGTAGGGGGTCCCTGGAGAAAGAGTACCAGGCTAGGCTTTCTTAACATAAGAGAAGTGGCCTAAGCTGTTTTGTGACCTAAATATGGCCACAGTGCCTGCCCTGGAACAGGTCTTAGTAATCATTGATATTAAGAGAAGTAAGGGAATGCAAGAACAAAGGAAAAGCAGTCAAGAAAAACAGTTCAACTATAAAACAGAGTCCTAATTCCTCCTCAAGGGATGTACATAACAATCTGATACGATCTTTGAGTACTGCAAGAACTAAGGCCCACACCTAGGAGGAGGATGGAATGATGATGTTGACGCTGGTGACTTCAATCAGCTAAAGCTTGGAGTCTGTCGACTGTGGCCCGAATTCTGTGCTGAATTCTCCACTGCTCAAGCCCCTTCATGAATACTTATGTGCCTTTAGCTTAAAACTTCCCCAAATTTGCTGTTGGGGGAGACACTGCTTTGGCAGAGATCACTGGTGTTCTCCTTACTTGCTGCAAGAAATAATAAATGCTTCCTTCTCCCCAACTTTGGCTTGGTTGTGACTTTTGGCTCAATACCCACCAAGAGGTGAACCCACTTTTGGGGTCACAATAGACAGATTATTCTGTTTTTAATTGCAATTTATTGATGTGTTTTAGAAATATATATATCACTATTCAAACCCATGATTACAGGGCATAAGCAAGGATAAAGTAGGAATTTTAAATTTTTTTAAGTTCGTTGATTAGAGAAAATATTTTTTAAATAATAGTACAAATGGCTAGGATATGGCGAAAATCACGATGGTATTACTCTAATTTGGGAATCATTGGCATATGAGAAACTGGCTGGTGACTAAGCAGTGGATGAAGTGGTGGATTCAGTAGATATAGAATAAATTATGCTAACCGAGTCAGGCTCCAAGAGCCCCTTCGTTCTCAGGAACGTGTACAGAAGCCCACCATGTTCCAAGCCTACCACGTGCAGGCAGTGGAGTGCTTGGTATTCATGCCCTGCTAAGCAGGCCTCCAACCAAACCCATACCTTGGGGGTCTACAAGCAGGAGTGTGATGGGAGAAGGTGGAGCCTTGTGCGGGCGTGGCTAATCCACCTGCGGATGCGTGCGGGGGCGCGGCTGGAGAGGGGCGGGTCCTAGCGGCGGAAGGCGGAAGTCGGTGCAGAGTCACCTGATCTGAGTAACATGGCTGCTGCCCCTTGAGCCCGGCAGGTGCTGTCCGGGAGAGGGTCTCGTGAGCTGTTTGGCGGCCAGGGGCAGGTGTACGGAGACGGGGTCCAGGCCCGGGTTCCGAGGCGGCGCGCGGCGGCGGAGCGAGACAGGCGGCCCGGGGCGTCGCGGTCCATGAGCCGGCGCCGGAGGCAGCGCGGAGTTGCAGACTCCCCTAGCCCCGGCGCGGCCCGGGCTGCCGCGGGCTGAGGAGTCGCGGGGCTCCGGGGATCGCCCCGAGCTGCCACCATGAACCCCGAGAAGGATTTCGCGCCGCTCACGCCCAACATCGTGCGCGCCCTCAATGACAAGCTCTACGAAAAGCGGAAGGTGGCAGCACTGGAGATCGAGAAGTAAGAGCCGCGGGCACCCGGGTTGGTCGTGGAGAGCGGAGCCTGGACTCCGTCCTGGTTCTGCAGGGGTCCCGCTCCTCCGGGCAGGTCCTCACGCCTTTGCAGCCAGTGTTGCTACTCCAGGTTTCAGGCCCTTAGGGCCGTGCTTAAGAGCAGGAGATTGGCAGTCCCAGCTTTGCTTCTGACTGTGCGACGTGGGCCAAATTATTTAACCTCCTGGTACCCCGAAGGGGCTGCCATGAGAACGAAGCAACGAAATGTATGCGTGGTGCTTTGCACAGTGCCTGGCACATGGTGCGTCCTCAGTGTGGTCTCCATGCAAACAAGCAAATCAGAGAGTGAGTGACCTCTGATGGGAGGGAGGTAGGAAGCATGAGAATTTGCTAACGATGTTGACCTGCTTCATTTCTTACCCAGCTTCTGAGAAGTGAAAGGGACAGTAAGTTGACCAAGTGGAGAAATAAGCCAAAACCTCAAGGCTCAGAGGGCAGTTTATCTCTGTCATATCACGCTTTCCTTAAAGTGAAAGAAGGAATTATTTGTTCTTGTTTCTGCAGTCTTACTACACGTACAGCAGTACCCTCTTATCTGTGGGGGATATGTCCCCAGACACCCAGTGGATGCCTGAAACCTTGGATGATACCAAGCTCTATATACACTATGTTTTTTCCCATACCTACGTATGTATGGTAAAGTTTAAGCACAGTGAGAGAATATCCTAATGACCGGCATCACCAGCATTGCACTTTAGGGCCATTATTAAGTAAAATAAGGGCTATTTGAACATAAGCATTGTGATACCGACAGTCAATCTGATAACCCAGAAGCTACTAAGTGTGTGGGTATCATATACGGCATAGATATGCTGGAGGAAGGGATGACTAATGTCCTGGTGGGACAGCACAAGATTTCATCTCACCACTCTGAACCGCATACAGTTTAAAACTTAGAAATTGTTTATTTCTGGGATTTTCCATTTAATATTTTCTGACCTGCTGTTGACCATTGGTAACTGAAACTGGATAACGGGGTTCCACTGTATTTGTAACCATGATCTGACATTTTGCTTTTTTTTTTTTTTAATTACAAAACAAGGTATTTAACTGCGAACATTAAGGTTTTTCTGCTGTTATTTTACATTTGTATTTTTTTTCCAGCCAAATCATTGTGATAAAGTCTGGTGGGTGGGTAATTTCAAAAGAGTAGAAAGAGGCAGGCTGTGAAACTGAAAGAATGCCAGCCAGTCTGGGCATCAGGAAATATGGATTGTAGTTTTGCCCTATCTAATAGGGTAGCCACTGGCCATGGGTGGCTATTTACATTTAAATTAATGAAGATATAATAAAAATTTTATCCAGTTCCTCAGTCACACTGCCCATATCTGACATGTTCAATAGCCACATGTGGCTGTCAGCTGCCGTAATGGACAGTGCAGATTTTAGAACATTTCCATGACTGCAGAATGCTTTGTACAGCTCTAATCTAGTCTGTTGTGTGACGCTCATTCTTTGACCTCCAGCAAATTCCTTAACTCACTCTTGGGCCTTTTCAGAAGCTCTTGGGCCTTTTCTCACAGGCAGATGTTTCGCTTTTCCTGTTCAGTTATTGGAGAGTAGTAATAAGCAAGTGGAAACCAGGTTACTTAAATACTCAGCAAAGCAGATGGAGGAGACGTTTACCTGCCAGATTCTCTTTGGGAAATCGCTGCCTGAATATGTTGCCTGATTACAGCGTGTTGCATAGAGAACTGGGATGGTTCTTTGGACTTGTCAGGAAAAAAATGGCAGCCCGAAGTCCAGGCTGAAATTTTTACAGCACAGGAATAAACACAACTCTGGATTATCTTTCTGTCCTTCTTGGAGCCAGGAGCAAAGCAGGTTCTCAGTCAGCAGTTAATGAATGAATATGATCTTGTGAGGTGTGTATAACATCACAGTTTGATTCTGATTTTGCACTAATACTGTTACATGAGCATATGCAGTGCAGAACACATTATGTGCATTATTTTATTTAATTCTCTAAAAATAGTACAAAGCCACAGCCAAGACTGTCTCCTCTGAAGACATAGGAATGTGTGTGCAATGGCTGAAACCTCTGCCACCTCCTGGCCGGGCCATTTGGACATCAACAAATTAAATGAGATAGGCTAAATGAAATAATGCATGTAAAGTGCCTGGCACCCAGTAGGCATCCAACAGGTGGGAGCTTTGATGTTTGAAGAGGGGAAAATGTAACATGGTAGATTTCAGACCTGGTGTCAGAAAAATCTATGTTTGATTTCTGCACCAACCATCCATAAGTTGTGTGACCTTGTATGTTTCATAACATGTCTGAGCCTCATTTCCCCCCATCTGTAAAATGGGTATTATAGTACCTAGCTCCGTGGCTTATTTTAAGGTTTCAATGAGATAACACGTGTAAAGCATCCGCCACATTACCCAGCATGTAGCAAGTGCTCGGCAAGTGGTTACTTCTTTCCTGCCTTAATGGTAGAAGGCCACCCCTAGACCTTCATTTCAACATCTCAGGTATGTACCTCATCTGTATGTACACACATGTGTGGTGGAGGAATGCTTCAGAGACGTCTAACACTAGACAGTGGTGAAAAGGCATAGAGAAAGCTGCACTTCAGTTGGGGCCTGAGTTGTGCACGAGGGAAGTACCCTCTGTAATTGGGTGTGTGCACTTTGCAGCTGACATGCTTTTTTTTTTTTTTTTTTTTTTTTTTTGCGGTATGCGGGCCTCTCACTGTTGTGGCCTCTCCCGTTGCGGAGCACAGGCTCCGGACGCGCAGGCTCAGCGGCCACGGCTCACGGGCCCAGCCGCTCCGCGGCATATGGGATCCTCCCGGACCGGGGCACGAACCCGTATCCCCTGCATCGGCAGGCGGACTCTCAACCACTGCGCCACCAGGGAGGCCCAGCTGACGTGCTTTAAGAAGATGGGCGGGAGGATCTGGTGTACAGTTGAGGGGGCCTGGGCTTTGTAGGTGCCAAGGTTCAGATCCTCTGTGACCTCAAGAAAGGGACTTGGTTTCCCTGAGGCTCTGCTTCAAATTTAAATGATGAGATGATAATAACTACAGAAGGAGGTTGCTGTGAGGAATAACCACCCCCTGGAATACTTAGAGTGTGTTCGTGGGAAGTGGTCAGCTCCCCAGTCCTCATGCAGCCTAAGGTTGTCCCCAAGCTGCGTTACAGAGGCCGAGGGGCCCAGTGCGGGGCTGTGGTTTTGTTGCTGAGATGAGGCCCCAGGTTCTCCTTGGGCGAAAGACAGTTCCAAATGCGTCCTGGCCTGTCTGTGGCTCCTTCTCAGTCAGGGACAAGGTAGTCGGTGTGGCACTTTGTGAAATTGAGAGCAGTGTAGAGAGCTTGGAGCTGGCCAGCACTGGGCATTGTGCCTCCTGGGGAATGGGTGTTCCTGCCATCCTGCAACACCTCTGACTAGTTGAGAATGGAGGCTCTGAGCAATCTCTAGAGGATACTTCGTCAGCCAGAGTTTTTAGAGGAATGAAGCAAATCTCTTCTCTGGGACATAGAATAGCGATGCATGTGACCCTAATGTCAGCAAAGGTCACTGGGACTTGTGATCATAAGTTTCTGGGCCAAATATTAACTTCAGAACTAGTTGAGATCCCCCAGCTGTGGCTCACAACGTGGAGATGAAAGAGGAGACGGGGTGTTCTTTGAAGACACACTAGCCTGGAACTGGGGGCGCCCGGATTTCAAACTTCACTTCCTCTGCTTCCCTTTGTAATTGCTTTTTCTCTCTGCCTGTGCCCTATGGAGAGACCAGGTCCTGCTGACGGGGGCTATTTGGGGCACCCCCAAGGGGTTGGTTCACCCCTAGGCAAACGCATGTCAAGTCACATCCTGGCATCAGTGTCTATCCCCAGCCATGCCCTGGGGACCTGGTCCTTCTCAGTGTGCGTTTGAGATCCTGGTAGTGGTGCCCTTTGTCCCTCCTAACTTGAATTGTAAACTAGGGGTCAGGCCCGTCCAAGTACAATTCTGATTTACCCAACAGGTTAGCTGTAGATGAGCAGGCCACCCCTTGTCACCAGTACGGCAGCGTGTGGGGCTTTGCCCATGTTTCCCTACAGCTTGCCCTGCGGCCCCGCCCACCAGCACAGATGGGTCCCTGGGCAGATGCTTACTGATTCCTCACTTACTGTGTGGGGAGCTCTAGACGTGGGGAGAGGGCTGGCGCTCAAGAGGCAGAGAATCGTGGCACCAGTCTGTCCTCAGGGACTCTGGCCTGGAGCTGTGGAGCTAGAAACATGAAACACGTGAGAAAGAACCCGTGACACTCGATGGTGCAGTGCTGGGCACAGACTGCAGGGTCACCGAGTCCTTCAGCGTGCAGAGGAGGAGTGGTCCTTCCTGGGATGGTTGGGAAAAGCAGGGGGTTGGATGTGAACTGGACTTTGAAGGCTGGCTAGGATGTGGACGGGAGCGGGAGCTTCCCCATGGAGTGGAATGGACAGGAAGTGTCCAAGGAGCAGCATAGCAGGGCCCAGTAAGAAGCCCTTACTGGAGAGGACAGTTGTGCTGGGCAGCTGAGCAGTGAGACTGCAGGGGTCAGCCGGCCCTGTCTTGATCACCCTGACTGTCCCGTAGAGAGCATGGGCTCGGTTCGTGGGACAGGTCTTCCTGCTGTGGCCCCAGGGGTGACCACAGGGCCAGGCCCAGTGCTCTAAGAACTGATGGTTTTGGTGAGAACATGTTCTCAGGGTTCCCCTCCACAGGGAACCACTGTCTGTCATTGTCTCGCTCTCCTGGACACTGATAATATTCTTCCTCCAAGAGCAGATGGAGACTTGGGGTTCCAGGCCCTCGGGAACTGAATGGGCCATTGTATTTGTAGTGGCCTGGGGTGCCCTGAGTTACGTCCTGGTAAGATTCGGGGTGGGGGGACCTTGCAGCTGGTGTAGAGCGAACGGGAATGTTGGGGGGTTCTGAACACAGATATTCCCCTTGCCCATCTCCTCCCCCTTCAGGAGACCCTGTCACACTTGCCCGCTGTCACCCGACGTTAGTGCCCCATTCCTCGTGCTCTCCCACCGTTTGGTCTCTGGCAGCCTTTGCAGTCCTCAGAGTTCCCTAAACGCTGTTCAAATCCTACCACCCACCGCTGCTGATGACTTGTACCTTCCGTGGCTGCTCACGGCCACCAGAAGCAAAGGCCACTTCCTTTGCCAAGCACATGAGTGGGCACAGCCTCTCTGGCCCTGTCACCCACGTCTCCTCCACCTATGTGCTTTGTGCTGCCAATCCAAGGGCCTCTGTCCTTCCTCTGAGCCTTGGTTCATGCTGTTCCCTCTGCCTGGGCTTCCTCACCCTGAACGAACACCTACTGATCCTTCAGAACCCCTTGCAAAAGCTGACCCTCATGAAGCCACACCTAACTCCCTCCCCACGAAAGCTGCCGGTTGTGCTCTTTCTCACCTGCCCCCTCCTCACCTTGCACTGTCCTCACCAGATTTTTTTTCTCTGTTTTGCATGAAAGTCCTTGAGGCCTCTCAGGGGAATTCTGGCAGAGAGCCCCTCAGGGGCAGGGAATGCGTCCCCTTTGCCAACTCTCAAGTGGGGAGGTGGGGAGGAGGGCCCTTTCCGGTGGCTCAGGGACCGTTTGTGACCTGAAACAAGGAGACAGGCGAGGAGGTGGTTCCCGGACGGGCTGTGCTGCTGGCAGGGCTGGGTCTTCTTTGCTGCCCTGCTGGAGCCTCATGAATGTCATTACGCCCACTCTCAGGGCTGCTCTAACACGGACGGAGCAGAAACACACACGGCCTGGCTTCCCCAGGGGCATCGCAGTCAGAGTCCCCGGGCAGCCTGTCTGGGCAGGAGGGGAGGCACAGCTGCTTGCAGGGCTTTGGTGATCCCCACATCCTGGACTCCTCAAGAACAAGGGGACACAAGATCTAGGTCTCTGTGGAATTTAGGAAACAGGCGTGGAAAACTCAAGCCAGAAAAAAGTCATTCTAGGTTTTTCAGACTCTATCACCAATGCTGTGGGCAGTGTGAAGTGTCAAATCCAGTCTCTTAGGATGATAAAAGAAAGTTTGCTGCTGCATTGGCCGGGAATCGAACCCGGGCCTCCCGCGTGGCAGGCGAGAATTCTACCACTGAACCACCAATGCTCCAGCTGTGAGCAGCTGTGTGAGCACCTCCCTTTAACCCCAGTCCCCTTATCTATACGCTGATTCACAGAATGGAAGGCCACATCAGCACAGCTGCAACGGCAGAGGCTTAGGCTCCAGAGCAGGAAAGACGGCAGGAGGCTGTGTGTGCGTGTGTGTGTGTGCGCGCATGAGAAGTTGATTTGCCTTCAGACGTCAGGACAGGAAGTAGAGCTCAAGTCGTTCCTTCTCAGTAGCAAAAAGCCCACTGAGACGCTGGGGACTTCCTCCTCTCTGAAGTGTGGGTCCTTCCGTCCCACATTCACGTGGTGTGTTGAGCTGTTTTACAGCTCACAGGCTTCAGCACAGCTTCCTGCTGGAGACGAGCCAAGGCTGAGGGGGTGCAGCAGGAGTCCCCTTACGGGGTGAAGGGTCCCACAGCCAGGGGTGCCTCTGTGGAGAAGCCAGCTGCTGTTCGTGCTCACGAAGCAGAGAAGTGTGCTCAGAGGTTCGCAGCACCCTTGGCTGCTGCACGCCGGGCGTGATTGAGGAGCTGGATCCTGCAGCAGGATGTCTGGGGGAGCTTGCCAGGAAGAGGCCAAAAAGCAGCACTGCATTGGCCGGGAATCGAACCCGGGCCTCCCGCGTGGCAGGCGAGAATTCTACCACTGAACCACCAATGCTCTGGCTGTTCTCTGGCACACCTGCAGGCCTTTTCTCAAGAGGCTGTGTCTCTCATAATAGTCAGAGAGCTCTGAAACATCACTGGGCCTCGTCTGGCTGGTTTGTCCTGTTTGAGAAAACAACGGGTTTGTGTAGAGCCATCCTTGCTGCGCCTCATTACACTGCTTAGGGAGGGGGCACTTATGGAACTGGCTTCCTCCTGAGGACTTTGGTTCATCCACAGCCCTCAGCCCCCTGGGGTGGGCTTGGTGGAATCACACCCTATAAAGATCAAAGCAAGAGGCCCCTCACAGACCATCTGCGCAGCCCCTTCCTGGAATCCCTGTTTCTGCTCCCACGTCCGCCAGCTCAGGAGTCAGGCCTGTTTGATTCACCTGTGGCCACAGTCCCAGGCACAGAATAGATGCCCCCTACGACTTGCGGGATTGAATCTTTATCAAGCCCTGTAATCCCCATTGAACAGCCCTTTTACAGGAGTGGTCACAGCCTCACAGGACAGCACATTTATTTAAACAATGCTAATTACTAGCAGGTTCCTGACACTGAGCTGGAACCACACAAACTAATTAATACCTTTTAGACTTGACTGTCCTTAAAATTCTTTGAGCCAGCTTGAGACCCCCATTTATGCCGTAGGTGAGCCGTGTACCCGCTGTGATGGCCACAGAGCAATTAGGCAATGAGTCCAGGCAGCTACTCTGACAAGTCTGTGATCTCTAGGCCTCCCTCGTCACACCTTCAGCTGCTACTCGGGTCCTAGTCCCTCCCAGCTGATGATGGGACCGTCTCCCCTTCCCATCCATCTCAGGGCTTCTTAAAACACCCTTTCACCATCTCTTCAAAACCCGTAAACAGCTTCCCCGTTACCCGTGACGTGAGATCCCTTCTCCTGAATCTGAGCTGCCAGGCCGGCTCATCCCAGTTGATTTCCTGCTGTTCTCTGGACCCCAGGCACATTTGGCTATTTTTCTCTCCTTGCCTTTGCCCACACATTTCCTCCTGCCCAGAACACCTGCTTCCTTCTCTCAGGGTCCCTGCCTCCTCCGAGGCCCAGCTCAGTTCCCACTCCTGGGAAGATGTCCCTGACCCCCAGGCCGCAGCTCCCCAGTGGTTGTCTGGGCCCCTCATGCCACCATTTGCCCACATGAGGCTTCTCACCGCAGAGACGCTGTGAGCCTCCGCAGGGCAGAGTGTCTTCACGTCCACTGGGCTCTGAAAGGAGACCCTGGTGCCTGACAGAGCTGGGCCTCCCTGTGCTCACCTCCACTCGGGCGGGGCCTGCCTTGGGGGCATCCCCCCAGGGCGACCACAGGCGCTGCCTCCCTCAGACCCCCTCTCCCTGCTAGCATCACCCCCCCAGGTGGGCACCTTGCAGGCGTCTCTACCCTTCCTGCCCTCTCCCCTCTCCCTGCTGCTTCCCACTGCCTCAGCCGTATTTCAGGTCCCCTTCCTGACCCTGATAGCTGCGGTGTTCTCCCTGGGAGATGTTTCAGTCTCCCTCTGTCAAACCAGGCCACCCCCACCCAGGGCAGCCTCTCTGGTCAAAACGTAGACATAAATATGTCACCCCATTGCTGGAAACCTTTCACCGGAGCGTCTTTTCCTTTAACTGTCCCCAGCCACCCCTTCCCCACACTGGACTCCTCACCCTCCCTAAATGCACCCTGTCTTCTCAGGGCCCCTGCCTTTAGCCAGGCTTTTCCCTGTGCCTGAGGTTCCCTGCCTTCCTTTCTTTACTGGAAAAGGCCTGTTAATGGTACTAAGATCTGACTCAGATGGCGCCTCCCCGTCAACCCAGGGAGGGTTCTTGCTTCTGTGGTGTTGCTTGTGTCATGTTGCTACACATACTTGTTTGTTTGTGGATCCCCAGAAACAATGACACAGACACAGAGGACCACTTGGGTGCATGAATTGCAACACGGAGCAAGTACTGAATGAAGATGGTGGATCACTGCAGTTTTGGGGCCCCAGCAGGACATTCACTTGCATTCTCTCAGATTCCCAGAAGTGAGATTGCTCACTGTTCTTCATTCCGTCGTAGACAAAGGGAAACGGAGACCCAGAAAAGGGAAAGGACCGTGACCCAGCCAACGCCTCCCAGTCAGCAGCAGAACTGGGAAAGCCCTGCCCCGAGACGCCTGACTCCCAATTCCTCTTTCTAAACAGGTCATCTCCCTCCCTCACCCCAGCCCCGGGCCCCAGAGCCGGCAGCAGCAGGAGCAGCCTGATCCCGCTGGTCCTGCAGCCCCTCTCTGCTCCCTCTCCAGGCTGGTTCGGGAGTTCGTGGCCCAGAACAACACCGTGCAGATCAGGCATGTGATCCAGACACTGTCTCAGGAGTTTGCCCTGTCCCAGCACCCACACAGCCGGAAAGGGGGCCTCATCGGCCTGGCCGCCTGCTCCATCGCGCTGGGCAAGGTGAGCCCTTCTCCTGGAGGGACGTACAGACCAGCCAGGGCCTTGACCCTGACCCCCGAGCCCCAGCAGGGTGTTGCAGACTTGTGCTTTCTTTATTGCCATTCTCTCCACATCTCAGACCGCAAGGCTGGCTCTGCGGCCTTGCACCCTGGGTCCTGGGCGTGGCCCCTATCCCGGGAGGCTGACTTGCAAAGGGTCTTTTAGCCCAGCCCTCACTCGAGGGCCTGAGCACCTCCAAGGGAGCTGAGGGCTGGGTCCCCGAGGTCTGACCCATTCTGAGCTGCTTCTGCTCCTGCCCCATCGCAGGACTCGGGGCTCTACCTGAAGGAGTTGATTGAGCCGGTGCTGACCTGCTTCAATGATGCTGACAGCAGGCTGCGCTACTACGCGTGTGAGGCCCTCTACAACATCGTCAAGGTGGCCCGAGGCGCTGTGCTGCCCCACTTCAACGTGCTCTTTGACGGGCTGAGTAAGGTGACCGCTCCTCACTCGACTGGGCTGAGCTCGCCCGACACACCTGACTTGACCTTTCGGGACCTTGAGTGCTGGCCTCCCTTTTCCCAGATGCAATGGGAGCAGATAAGCACATGCTGCCAGGGGTGCTTGTTGTCTGTTCAATCTAATGATACGTTTTTTAGATGGGCTTGTAAATATTTATGTTTGTTTTTCCCCCACACTTCTATTAATTTATCTTTAGTGCATTTTACAAAAGCATCAGTCCACCACAAATTGGAGGGGAAAAAAACAGTCATTTGAGAGCACTGACCTCCCTTATAGAAGGTGAAGGTGGTGATTCCATAGTACAGACTGTATTTCCCCTGCAAGGAGAGCGTAGCCCATAAGCTCTAGAAAAAGCTCTGCTTAGAAAGGCTTTGGGTTCCCTGATAGCTCATCAGCACCTCTCTCCTCGTCATGGAGTTCTCCTCCCTGAAGTCCTTTCTAGAGGATCAGCCTCACAGCTGATCCGTCCCCTCCTCCAGGAGTGGAGAGAGGACCCAGCATTGTAAGATTGGAAGGCCCTGAGGAAGGCCAACGGGAAGCAACCACCTGACTGGTGGCAGCGGGTCCCGGCGGTCCCTGAGCAGAACGGGGGTCTGCCACATGTCGGCGGCATTGCCAAGTTCCGCTTTACCCCCTTGCCTCCCCTGCCTGTCTTCCATCTGTGCACTGAAAGAGGTGCCCATGCATGTTCAGGCTGCCCCAAGGCCTTTGCTGTTGGACTTCAGTGGATTCCTTGTCTTATATATTGACAGTGACCCTCTCTCCACCTCTGTCTCTCTCTTAGTTGGCTGCTGACCCAGACCCCAATGTGAAGAGTGGCTCTGAGCTCCTAGACCGCCTCTTAAAGGTACTTGTACTTGGTCCCCACTCTTATTTTTAGCATCTGTTTCCTCCATCTGTCTGTACAGCTTATAAATTCTATCATTGGGATGCTTTTGTAATTAAAAAAATTTTTTTTTCATTTACATACAGTTAATGGAATAGTATACAGCTCTATGATGAGAGTATAGAGTTATGTCTACAGCAGGATCAAAATACAGAACCATTCTGTCACCCTAATGTCCCCTCATGCTGACCCCACCCCGCCCCCAGTGACAGGGGCAGTTTATGCTCAGCTCACCAGGGCATTCGATCCAGACCACAGAGATGCAGGGTTTTGCCTTTTGATTAGTTCTCTCGACCTTGATTCCTGCTTTCAGTGCATCCTTTTTGCTGGTCCTTCGGCCTGTGTGAGGAGGGATGCTCCGGGGGCCTCTCCTGCCTGACTCAGGCTCCGTCATCTTCCACTGTGTCCACCTGACCCCTGGAGCCAGCCCGGGCCAGGGATTCAGCCAGGTCAGGCAGCCCCGCCCCCAGCAGGCAGCTCTCATGCCTTTGACCCACAGGACATCGTGACGGAGAGCAACAAGTTCGACCTGGTGGGCTTCATCCCCTTGTTGCGGGAGAGGATTTATTCCAACAACCAGTACGCCCGGCAGTTCATCATCTCCTGGGTAAGGTCCGGCCTCACGACACTCCTTCTCCAGCCGTAACGAGCCTCTAGTTGAGTGAGGTCTGCTCTCTGGCTCACCTGGGCACTTCCTGTGGCTGTGGGGATGCCTCATTGTTATCCCTCTAGGAGCCAGTGACACCAGATAATCCGAACACACATTTATTCAGCTCTGCCCCCAAAGCCCATCACGTTTGCCTCTGAAGAGGATGTGGTTCCTTCCTTGTCTCCGGAAACACCCAGATTTACCTTTGAAGCCAGCTGTGCTCCTCCAGCTGTCACACCTCTTCTAGCCTTGCCCACCTTTCCCATGGGTTCCCTCCTGCACCCCCCGCCCCGTCCCCGGGCATCTGAACTGCCCTGGGGTTAAATTGCCGTTCCCCTGCCCATTGAACAGAAACAACAGCTACTAGCACCGCCCCCCCCATGGGACACCCGCAGTGCCCTGAAAAGATGCCTCGGCAGGGCCCCTTCTCGCTGGCCAGTCCGGAGGATGGGCGAGGAGATGCAGGTTCTCTGGCTGGTGACTTTCCCTGATGGTTCCCTCCCCTGGGGCAGATCCTGGTTCTGGAGTCTGTGCCAGACATTAACCTGCTGGATTATTTGCCGGAGATCCTGGATGGACTCTTCCAGATCCTGGGCGACAACGGCAAAGAGATTCGGAAAATGTGAGTGGAGGAGGGGAGGGGCAGGCGGCTGCAGGGGCCCCTTGGTGCGTACGCGTACCCCACACCCAACAGTCAGGCGGCGGCGGGAGAACACGAAATTCACCGTCCTCTTCCTGGCTCGTGTGCTTCCTGCTTTGAGGAGCTAGGAGATCATCCACCCCCAGCCTCTGAAAAATGTCCATCTGACAAGTGTGTCCCACAGAGCACAGCTGAAATGGCACTGGTGGAGGCTCCTCTGGCTCTGGCTGCATGAGCTCTCTCCTTTCTCCTTTGCTCATTGGTAGGTGTGAGGTGGTCCTTGGAGAATTCTTGAAGGAAATTAAAAAGAACCCCTCCAGTGTTAAGTTTGCTGAGATGGCCAACATCCTGGTGATCCACTGCCAGACCACGGGTGAGTGTGTAAAGGCCCCAAGGCCACCACCACCTCCTCAGAAGCACCTTTCTGTCTCCCCATCTCAGAGAGGGTCCTCGTGGGAGTGTGAATCAGTGTGACAGTGGGTCCTGGAGCGGTGGGTCCTTGTGGGAAAGATTCTGATTCTGTCAACATGGAGGCCCTTTCACTTGGTCTGACCCTAGAGGGGAGTCAGATCTGGAGGCCTTTTTGCTGGCAGGCTTGGCATTAGCACTGTGAATTGAAATGCTTGGAGATTGGGATCGTGTATCTCTTTACTTATACTGAGTATCAAACCACCACAAAATGCAGTTACTTCACATAGCAGTCCCTTGCTATTGTCCTGAGTCTTCAGATCAGCTGGGTGGCCCTGCTCCCCTGGGCCAGGTTCGGCTGGGCTCAATCATGTGCCTACAGTCAACTGGAGGGTCGGCTGAGGTGTCACTCATGGTCAGTGGTGTCACTTATGTCTGGCTGTTGCCAGCTGTCACCTGTGGCAACAGGAACAGTCGTTCCAGGTGTCTCATCATCCAGTGGGCTAGCCCAGGTGCATTCACATGGCATCAGTGGATTCTGAGAGACATGATAGACATGAGCAAGACCTCTAAGGCCTAGGCTTGAACCAGGCACACCATCATTTCTACCACCTTCTCTTGGACAAAATAGCAGGGCCAGCCCAGATACCAGGATGGGGGAAGTAAACTCCAGCTCTTGATGAGAGAAGCCACAGAGCCCCATTATGGGGGAGTGGACACAGGAGGGATAGAGAATTGTGGTTACTCTTACAATCTGCCACAGGATTGTAACTCCATGTCACCCTGGTACCTGTTTGTTCCTTTGGAAGGAAAAAGCAAGGGCGAGAGTATTGGTGAGGCTCGAAGCTGTGCCAGCCCTCGGGTGCTCTCCAGTTCTCCAGTCCCATCTGTGGGCATGGTCAGTGGGAGGGGCACTCTGGCTGCTCATGCTGACCCCCTGGAACCCGCCAATTCCCCTTCCAGACGACCTGATCCAGCTGACAGCCATGTGCTGGATGCGGGAGTTCATCCAGCTGGCCGGCCGGGTGATGCTGCCCTACTCTTCTGGGATCTTGACCGCTGTCTTGCCCTGCCTGGCCTATGATGACCGCAAGAAGAGTATCCTTCACTCTGGAGAGAGGAAACAAGAGCAGCCCCAAAGAGGGCCATAAAGTTGCAGGACCCTGGAGTGGGGGACGGGGGCTCCCTTAGGATCCGTCATACCTCCACATTTCCCCAGGCATCAAAGCAGCAAGAGGTGGAGCTAAACGTGGACAGGGAGAGCCAGGGCAGGACTAGGGACGTGGCGCTAATGCCGCCATCCCCAAAGCTCACCTGGTTACTTACAGATCTGGAGGGCCTCTCGCGGGTCCCGAGGTGCCAGTCTCTGAGCTCACACTGCCCCGCGTTGGGTGGAAGAAATCCTGTTGATGAGAGGTCCACCAGGAAGGGCCCCTGTGAGGAGACATAGGAGCGTCTTGCGGGGACCCCAGCGTGGCAGGGAGAATAGGGGCTCAGGTCAGCCTACCTGTCTGCCCACTAACATACCCCTGGGTCAGGCTGCTCCCTACATCAGTGGACTCAGGCATCAAGGAGGTGGCCAACGTGTGCAACCAGAGCCTCATGAAGCTGGTCACCCCCGAGGACGACGAGCCCGACGAGCCCAAGCCAGTGGTTCAGAAGCAGGCAGAGCCCAACCCTGATGACTCCTTGGCAAAGCAGGAGGGAACAGCCAGCGGTAAGTGGTCTCTGCCTCCTGCCCCTCACCTCCCAGGGAGGGCCACAGGGACCCAGAGGTTGTAGAACCTGACCTGGGGCCTCAGTCAGCCAGCCAGGGCTGCTTTCCATAGCTTAACTCCTAATTCTAATAACAGTCCAGTGAGGTGGGAACTGCTGTTATCTTCATTCTACAGATGGGCGCAGGGAAGATAAGTACCAGCACCTCGATCTGGCAGTCTGGCAGCTTGGAACCCTGGCAGTCTGCCTCCAGAACCCATAGCTCTTAACCCTTTCTGCCTCAAAGAGCATTAATGCTTTCTTTACTCTCTTCTGGGTTCAGCTATAGTCGATGTAGAAAGGTTTGGAGCGTGGCAGGAGTACCGTCTGCAGGGTTCACTTGAGTCTGGGCGGTAGACATCCATCCAGTGACTCGGAAGCTGGCTGCCTTTCCTGTGCCAGTCATTCTCGGGGTGGGAGGGTTAAGGAAGCTCCAGCTGTGGTTTATTTGGTCCTTGGGAATTCTGCTCTCCTTGAAACTCCTTTAACATTAATGTCTTGTTTATCCTTAACGTGAAGAAAACCACTTTTATGCCGATTGGAGTCTGGAGTTTGACTCTCCAAATGTTTTCTAGAACTCTAGACTTTTCTAATCTCTTGGGCCTCTGTTGTCACTGAGAGGTCACCAGTCAGCTCTGGGGTGATGTTCTTTCCAGAGTCAGCCAAAGAGTAAATTGATGCAGAAACTACTCCGATCTTTAAGGCTAACAGACTGAGACCTGGAACCTGCCCCCCAGAAGCCAAAAGAATTTCTAAAGCCTTTTCCCCTGTTGCCTTTCATCGGAGCAGAATGTCAGGCATGTGTGCCCCATGGGCCTCCTCTCATGGATTTGGCCGGCAGAATGGAGCAGCATTCCATGCTGGACCATCTGAGGTGTCAGGTTACAGCCGTGGCAGTGCCACTGTGAGCCAGAGCAGCAAAACAGCTGCGGGCAGAGCGGCATTCAGCTGAAGCATTGGTGGTTCAGTGGTAGAATTCTCGCCTGCCACGCGGGAGGCCCGGGTTCGATTCCCGGCCAATGCAGCTCACATAACCTTTTATTTGGACAGTTTTCCTAAGCATTCCTAAAAACAGCTCCAGGCTCAGGAGAATCTTTTCCTAAATTAGGATACATTCAGGCAGCTTGCTTTCAGGTTTTACTGCCTCATAAACAGCACTTCACCCGATGCAGAGCTCGCTTTATAGTAGTTGCCAGAGATGGCCGCAGCTAACTCTGGGGCTCCACATCCACTCCAGACGCGCTCAGCTTGTAACCACCACTTTACGAAGGTACCAGCAGTCCGAGAGAGTCGGGATTTAGCTCCTCAGTCCACGGGTTCAGCCAGCCCTCCTGCTTACTCTCACTCTGACCCTGCTCCACTCTTCTAGCCTGGCAAAGGCAGGACCCTCCTGTCTGGTTTCCCTCCTCTAGTGCCCCTGTCCCCGACTCAGCCTGCGTCGTGTGTCCCACTGCACACCTCCGGGCAAGCCCCACAGTGAGGCCCGTCAGCCAGGCCCTCTGCATGTGAGCACATGCACACACACGCTTGCACATGCACGTGCTTCTCCCTCTCCCCTCACCACGAGGCTTCAGGCAGGGCAGGCCCTTGTTCGTGTCACACTGCTCCCAGCCCCCTCCACTTGCTCTGGCTCCCCCTTTGCCCTGCCGCTTGGGGGGTCCACAGTGCAGTGTCCTTTTTCCGATTCTGAGTTCCTAGGCGCTTGATGCATCCTCCCAGTTCCCCTCCATGACGTTCCCTGATTGTCTCAGGTGTCACAAACTGGAGTCCACAGTCAGAACTGCCCGCCTGTGCATCCTGGCCCTGCTGACTTCATATCTGTTGCCCTTGGATAAGCCACTTGGCCTTTCTATGCCTCAGATTCCTTATTCATTGAATAGGGCAACAGTGATAACACGGAACCTATGTGTGGTTGTGAGTTTCGGAGATTTTTGCATGTAAAGCTCTTAGCACATGGCATAGGCCACACGCTCCCAATAACAGGTGCTTTGGTGTCAAGTTGTTTTAATGTCTGTTTATAATGAGACCCACTACTTAACAAGGTTGCCAGGGTCAGGGCTTTTGCTCCCTTGTCTTTTTTTTTTTTCCCTTGTCTTTTATCATCAGCTTTGCCCAGGTGGTAATGGGCCCCTGATGGGTCCTAAGTGAGGGATCGGAGAGGGTCAGGGGTGGAAGTTCTTGTGGTGAGTGAGGATCAGATCTATAAATACGGTTTCCAGTGGAAGACTGGTGACCTCCATGGGTGAGCATGAAATGGAATCCACCCATTTGCAGAGCTTTGATGGGACTGCGTGTATCAGCACCCTCTTTGGACACTGCAGATGTAAGTGAATCAGACCCAGGACTTGCCTGCAAGGAGTTCAGGGACAGATCCTCAGATGAGTGATCGTGTGACAGCGGATGTGGTCACAGAGGACTGGGGGCACCGGGCCGGGCTTCGTGGAGGTTATTTGAACTGGATCTTTTCTTTCTCTTTCGCTTCCACTCTCCCCTGACCCCACCCTCATTTTTAACTCTGGTTATAAGAGAAATACACATTCCCTGGAGAGATTTTGGAAAAAAACAGACGTTCCTACTGGAAGAAGGTGGAGAGTAAATACATTAAATGCATTGTCTGGTAGATACATTTGGCAGTGTGTATCATAACATTTCAGCATTTATCCTTAGGAAATAAATAGGAATGTGGGTCAGGTTTTTCATCTTAACAAATGTTAAGCTCCTTTACTGTCCTAACAAGCCTCTGGTGCGCAGTGGCGTTAGCACATTATACAGGTGAGGAAATGGGGGCAAAGGCAAGTGACCTGCCAAAGGTCACACAGTGGGTGAGTAGGAAAGTCAGGCTCAGACCCAGGCCCAGGGGCTCCTGAGTCTGGGAACTGATACAAAAGGGTAACCAAAGATGCTCAGCTTGCCTGGGTATCCCAGAATTGCAGAGTAAAACAGTGTCTCATTTTTACTCATCAACTTGGCAAACACTTTAAAGATTACTACTATCCCAGTGTGAGGCTTTGGGTGGGTGGGGGGATGACTGCTCAGGAGAACATTCCTAAAGGGCAGCTTGGCGACAGCTATTAAAGCAGCAGGTGGGCTTCCCTGGTGGCGCAGTGGTTGAGAGTCCGCCTGCCGATGCAGGGGACACGGGTTCGTGCCCCGGTCTGGGAAGATCCCACATGCCGCGGAGCAGCTGGGCCCGTGAGCCATGGCTGTTGAGCCTGTGCGTCCGGAGCCTGTGCTCCGCAACGGGAGAGGCCACAACAGTGAGAGGCCCATGTAACGCAAAAAAAAAAAAAAAAGCAGCAGGTGCCTGACCCTCCCCCGCAGCAGCCCCCTCTGATGGATCCTAGAGAAGTGCCCACACCCACGCGGAAGGAAGCACAGGTGAGATCTAAGAGTGAAAATTAGGAAACAGTTGAAGTTAATTTGAAGCCGGTTTCTGACATCCTATCATTTCATCTATAAATGCGTGTGTTTCCAAAAGGCAGGAGAGAGGGAGGCCACCAGCGGCAGGGAGCCCCAGCTGCTGCTCCCAGCTGGCCCGCCCAGGCTACCCCGCGTGTCCTCCTCACTTTTCCCCAGGCCTCTTCAGGTGGACAGCGGGCGGCTCAGCAGGCCCAGCTGGCGCCCACAGCTCCTCCTGCCCCCTCTGGGCTATGCCCTGTCCCTCAGAGGGCCTCTAAGACCAGAGGGGACAGGCGGCAGCTTGGAGCTTTTCTGTTCAGCGTGGAACTCCAGGCCCCCTTTACTGGGGGACTTCAGACATCCATAGTCTACAACTGGAGTGGCGCAGCTTGAAGACACAGTAGGAAGTGAAAAAAACAAGTCGCAGAAGATAGACTCTGATCCCATTTATGTTTACAAAACAAAAAGTAAGACTGGGAAAAGATGAGAGGGACCCTTGCCTAACCAGTAAATTAGTGAGTTACCTGCCCATAAAGTACGATTGAAGGTTAAAGAGAGAAGGTGGGGACTTCCCTGGTGGCACAGTGGTTAAGAATCCGCCTGCCAACACAGGGGACACGGGTTCGAGCCCTCGTCTGGGAAGATCCCACATGCCACAGAGCAACTAAGCTTGTGTGCCACAACTACTAAGCCTGCGCTCTAGAGCCCGTGAGCCACAACTACTGAGCCTGCATGCCACAACTACTGAAGCCCACACGCCTAGAGCCTGTGCTCTGCAACAAGAGAAGCCACTGCAGTGAGAAGCCCACGCACCGCAACGAAGAGTAGCCCCCGTTCGCCACAACTAGAGAAAGCCCGTGCGCAGCAACAAAGACCCAACGCAGCCAAATAAATAAATAAATAAATGAGAGAGAAGGGGGCTTTGCCTTGTTTTGTTAGGAATTTTTAGTGTAAGACTGTGTTAGTTGTATAATTTAAAACTTTTAGGAGGCCAGGGCTGTTACCATTTGAAAAATAATATAAATAATGATAGTTTTAATGTGTAACCCACAGAATAAAATAAATATGTATGGGTCAGTGATGATATAAATGAATGAATGGATGGATGGATGGATAGATAGGTAAATGACGGAGAAGGAACAGCTCTTCTATATAGAAGAATTCCAGTTAATGTAGTAGGAAAGAGGAATATAGAAAATCACCATTAGTCAAACTCCATAGTACTAAATGTAGGCAACATCCACTGATGGATGATAAAAACAGTGGGGGAAAGTATGAGGGGAAAAACCTGGATATTTGTCTCGTCTTAAGTATCTTCTCCAAGATATTTATTCATTACAAAAAGAAAAATACTCACTTTACAGGGGAGAAACCTGGTAGGCACTACCATAAATTGGGTGATGGGGTTAATGTCACCAGTAAAGAGAAAGATAGACATCATGTACCCCTGATTTGATGTACTGAGAAGGCACATCACTTCAGAAGCATTTTTCCAAAAATGCATAGCCTTAGCCTAGTCATGAGAAAACATGAGACAGGCCCAAATGGAGAGATCTTCTACAGAGTAACTGATCAAGGGTTTCAAAAGCATGTTCACGAAAGATATGGAAAGACTGAGGACCTGTCACAGATTGGAGGGGACCAAGGAGACAGGAGGACTAAATGCAATGCGGGGTTCCGGATTCGATCCTGGAACCAAGGACACGAGTGGTGAAATTGGATTAGATCTGTAGTCTAGTTCGTAATACTGTATCAATGCTACTTTCCTGTTGGATCAGTGAGCTATGGGTGTGTACAATACTAATATTAGGGGCAGCTAGATGAAGAATATCGAGAATTCTGTACTATTTTTGCAACTTTTCTGTAAATCTAAAATTATCTTAAAAGGTTTTTTTTTTTAATTTAAGAAAATGGCCATCACACCCTTGTCTCCTCTAGTCCTCGGCAACCTCTAATCTACTTTCTTTCTATAGAGATCTGCCTATTCTAGACATTTCATATAAATGGGATCAAAATGTGATCCTTTGTGACTGCTTTCTTTCATTTAGCATAATGTTTTCAAGGTTCATCCACGTAGCATGATCAGTACTTCCTTTTTATTGCCAAATAATTGTCCATTGTAGGGCTCCAACACATCTTGTGTATCCATTCATTTGATAGACATTTGGATTGTTTCCACTTTATGGCTGTTGTGAATAGTGCTGCTATGAACATGGTGTACACGTTTTTGATGTGGACGTAAGTTTTCATTTCTCTAGGAGTGGACTGGCTGGGCCATATGGTAACTAACTGTTTGGAGCCTTTTGAGGAGCTGCCAGACTGTTTTCCAAAGCAGCTGCACCATTTCACATTCCCACCAGCAGTGTACAAGGGTTCCAGCTTCTCCACATCCTCACTCTCACTTGCTACTAATATCTGTCTTTTTTATTTAAGCCACCTGGTGGGTGTGAAATGGTATCTCATTGGGCTTTTGATTTACATTTCCCTGATGGCTTATGATGTTGAGTGTTCCAGAAGTCACTTTTAACATCCATGGTCCTTGAACCAGCAACACCTTCTGAGATTTCCCAGATATGTCCAGCCCTGGAGGCCCCCCACTTGTGAGATCACTGTGCCTAAAAACCTACAATCATGGGTACTGTCCAAAAGCTTTGGGGAATGAGTAGGCATTAGGTCTTCAGGGCTCCAGACTTACATCCCTTTCCAAGAGCCACAATCAAGGTGCTGGGGACTAGAGGGTCTGTGTGTCCTTGTGACAGGGGTCTTGTTCATTCTGAAGACTCCAACAACCTTTATCATGATGCCTTGTTCCTCTTTCTCTCCCCAGGAGGGCCCAATGGTTCTTGTGACTCCAGCTTCAGTAGCAGCATCAGTGTCTTCACTCCAGCCAGGTAAGTGGTTTGTTCTGGCCAGAGCTGTTTGTGGAAAGTGAGCAGGCTCGATCTTCCCTGGGTGCAGGAGACTGCAGCAAAGCCCTGAGGCAGACTTTGCTTGGGGCCGCTACTTGTGGGCACAGGAAGTGCCTGATGAGTGAGTCCGAAGGATATTAAGAAAGCGCACCCAACCCGATTCTGATGGACACATGGCCTCTTGGGAGGGATTAGAAACTGTTAGAGGTGAGTAAATACAAGTTGTAAGAGTGTAGCTAATGCATGATGACCACAGGGAGATGCTTGCAGATGCCTTTGCCCAGCCCCTTTCGCTTGTCCAGGATAACACGAGGCTGATGAGACTGACGGGGGGAATGCCGTTCAAGGAGAGTCCAGAGCACAGGCAGGGAGGGTGCATAGGCTGGGATGCAAGAGCTGTCCTTTCCCAGGCGCCCAGGTCGGCTGTAATGGTGCAGCCTTCCACACGGGGGCAGTGCAGGCTGTAATGGTGCAGCGACGTAATCCTTGCCAGCCCCCGCCATACTCTGCAGGATGATGACATCCCCCGGGAGGGAATCATCACCATCCTGTCCCTGTCTGCGTCCCCTGGACTTGCCCCATGTCACTTTTTCCTTGGGAAGGATTGGCTGTGGGGCTGGAAGAGATGGAGGTTCTCCTATAAGGGGTTTCTTCCCTCTGAATTCAACATTGAATGTGGACGGGAACGGGTCACTCATGAAGAGAAAATATACACTCAACCCCAAGAGTCTCTCTTCTCCTCAGACCTTTAGGATCTCTTCTCCTTTTATATCATTTTTTTATTCTTATCTCTAAGGACCTTGTAGGTGTTTTCAAAGTGAGTACTGATTATAAATGTGGACTATTCCTAAGACCTCTCCCACATTGTTCAAGCAAGCCAATAAACACTGTTCATTTATTTGTTTTTAGCTAGTCATCACACACATCCAGAGCCTGTGTTCAGCCCTGCAGGTTCCAAGATAAAGATACGGCCCCTGAATGTGGTCCCTGATCTTGAGGTTCTCCAGTGGGGAGGCAGAGAAGTAAGCAGGAAGTTACTGGAAAGGGAAGTGATGGTTTTGCTGGGGGCTCAGACGGTGTTGGGGGCAAGCGTTGGCGCCCCAGCTGAGGCTTGCTGGAACACTGGCTGACAACCCTGAACGCTCGGGGAGGGCTTCTGGGGCCCGGCTGTGCCCAATGCTTTGTGTTGCATCGTTAGGTTTTGCTGATGTTTAAATCCCGTGGGGTCAGTAGTAGCGTTATCTCCACTTTAGGGCTGAGGAGGGACAGGAGGTCGGGGCTGTTGTGTGGAGAATGGATTTAGGAGGGACTCGGGTGGGTGCAGACCGGTCAGGGGGCCACCGCCACGTCCCGGTCAGACGGGATAGAGGCTCAGACTGAAGAGGCGGCAGAGTATGGAGGAAGTTGATAGATTTGACATCTGTTCTGATGGTAGAATTGACAGGATTTGCTGAGGGATGGTTGGCGTGAGAGGAGGAAAATGAGGGAAAGAAGAACTTCTAGATTTGGGGCTTGAGCCAGATCAGGACATCCTGGTATCATTTCCCAAGCAGGGGCGGAAGGAGGAACGGGTGTGTGAGCAGGCCCATCGAGAGCTGGGTTCAAGGCGGCTCTGAGCATCCCCCAGGAGCGGTTAAGGAAGCAGGTTTGGATATTGGATTCCAGAACTCGGGGGAGAGGTCTGGATGGAGATGCAGGGGGACTGGCCTGACCTGTAGAGGAATCGCTTTAGTTCTGAAGGCCCTGGGAGTGAGGGGGGCAGCCCTGTGGTTTAGAAGCCCCTCTGGCAGCGCCAGGGAGGATTGGTGAGGGAGGGGGCCAAAACTGGCAACAGAAGTGCCTGTTTCAGACTTGTTACTAATCTAGGCCACAGGGAGGGGATGATCATGCTCCTTGGGGGTTGGGGAGGTCCAGGAGGAGCAGAAACCAGAGACCAGACACAACCGACCGCCCTGTGGGGCAGGCACGACTCCACTGCCTGACTTGGGAAGCGGTGGTCCGTTCGCCTGAAGGAGGCCTTGGTTCCTGTGCTGCAGCCGGGAACTACCCGGCTGGAACCAGTGCCTTGATTTATACCCGTCATTCAGCAGCAAACACCAGTCCTATCTTTGAAATTAGAAACCCAAATGAGGAAAAATTATCTAGTGCTTTGTTTCCCTCGAACGGAGGTTTCCTCGCGGCAGCTGCCGATCTGAGTCACTAGCTATGCCAGAGAGGAGGGCGGCCTTCAGAGTCGTGGAACCTGAGCCCGGCCCCCCACCCACTGGAGATGGCAGCTGAGGACAGGAGGGTGGGGTGCCTACTTCCACCAGTTGGTGCTGCCAGAGGGGGACTGAGCTTGGGCAAGATGGCATCTTCCAGGGACACCGAAAACCTGTGGTTTTCCAGATGCGCCGCTCGCCCAGGGCACTGCCCGCGGGTGCCGCTTTTACTAAGTTCAGGCCAGCCTAGGGCAGCGGCCCAATTGGGGTCCCCTCCCATGACAGAGACGCATCCCCCCCTGGCAGAACACTGTCAGCGAGGTGACACTCAATCGAGGTGACACTCGAAGCCAATCCTTGCACCCCAGACTTTTTTTTTTTGATCTTTAAATCCTCACTTGGACCTAAACACAGGGAGAGTAACTGACAACCCAAGAGCATAAGCCTCTTCTCCCTTCTCATGTCCCCTCTGTCCCAAGATGCTGGGAAAGCCCCACGCGGCCCTGGGTGAACAGTAGCCACAGGGGAGAGCCATCTGAATGAGCAGGGGCTATGAGGTCATTGTAGTGAGGAAGGGCTCCAGGTCCCGGAGGCTGGGTTCCTCCACCCTCCAGGAGCATGAGAAATGCATACGGAGCTGGATAACGGGACTCCGTGGGAAGGCAGGGGAAGAGGGCTGGAGGCAGCGTGCTTGCAGCTGAGGGAAGGGTTAAGGAAGAGTAGTGTACACCTCTTTCTCTCCGTCCCACCCCTTCCTTCTCGCCCTCTCTCCCTGTCTAATGCTGCTCTGTGCACCAGGCACGTTCTTCATCACCGTGAATCCTCTGAGCCGTGGAATCCCACTGCCTGAGCGCACATCCTGACCTCACCATGCCTGGCGGTGTGACCCTGGGCAAGCAGCTTAACCTCTCCCTGCCTCCGTTTCCTCATCTGTAAACTGGGTGTGATGATCTGCTCACCCCATAGTGGTATGGAGCTTAAATGAGTTAAAGCATGTAAAGAGCACAGAATGGTGCCTAGCCCACAGAAAGCACTTTACACACTTCAGCTACAATTATTATTACAAGAACCTTGTCATTATCCCCATTTTACAAGTGAGGATACGGGCCCAGAGAGGTTAACTTCTTGCCCAAAGTTGTTCAGCTAGCTAGTGACCAGCTTGGAATTCAGGCTAGTAGGTCTGTCTGACCCCCAGGCCCACGCATTTGAGCTTCATTAGTCACAGTTGGAGAGTTGCAGGAGCTTTGCATGTTGGCCTGTGACCTGATACAGGAGCCCTGGGCAGGCGTTGCCCTGGGCACAAGCTTCTATTCTGAAGCCCTGGGCCTCACTGAGGACCAGTGTCATCGGGGACATTTAGTACAGGTCTTCTGGTATAGCTGGCTGCATAAGGCAAGCAGAAAGATCTAGAAATCAGTGCTTCCCAACTTATAGCACCTGCTGATTGAAAGAATTAGTAAAGATCTTTTATAAAAAACAACTTTGAATTCAGCAACAGTTCTCTGTTAGATTTACCTTTGTTCTAATTTGATTAGAGCTGTAACATATGAGTGCCATCAAGGGTTAGACATTACAGAAATAAAGTGCTGCTTTCCAGAGAGAAGTGCTGGATTTTATCACGATGTATTATAAGTATCAGAAGCCGTATTCAATAAATCAATATTTTAATAGCCACAGTAGCGCCATTCATTTAGAAGTCATAGTACATATACTTGTAAGACCTTCATTATGAGATGCTTTATGAGAAAGTGCTCCGTGAAAATGGAGTTTTGGAGACACCTTGAAATAACTCAAAAGCCCTCAAGAGTGACTAGTCTAGACATTTTGGAACCGGTGCAGAAATGTGTTTTAAACTGTGAGTGAGCTCCGTTCTGTTCTTTCTGGGTAAGGTAAGCCAGGGCGGAGGGAGCGCACCTCCGGCTCCAGCCCAGCAGCTCAGGAGCTGAGCACAGGGTGCAGTGTGCCCGCTCTAGGAGGGGCCCAGGTTCCAGAGTCCCGGCTTCCCACCGAGCACGCGCGGAGCCCAGCACACAGCAGCCGACCCACCCGGCGTAGCAGCTGAGAGCTGTCCCCTCAGAGGCGGGCAGGATCATCTGCCCTCCCTTTCCCTGGTGCCCTGGGCTGTGCCTGCTTCCCATGGCCTTCACCTCCAGCCAGCCAAGGGAAGTGGGAGCCAGGGAGAGCGTCTCCAGCTGAGGGAGTGAGTTCTCCATGCCTCATGGCCTCGGACAGGTCCCATACTGTCTCATCTGTGCGTCAAAGGACTTTGACCATCTGTGCATCTGTGCATGGTTTACGTGAACCATGGAGCCTCTTTCGGCCATGAAGTTCTTGGTTGTTTGAAGCTGACCCCTGCCTTACCATCAGTCCAAAGGTACCCGTGTCTGGGGAGGGCTGCTGTGGGGAAAGTCGGAGACTGTTAGCACACACAGTGCTGCCGGTTTACACACCGGCTCCATGAAATCCTTCCTTTGCTATTTGGCCCCAACAGAGCGCCACCTGAGGGAGATGCCATAACGGGCATCGATTTCTGCCCTCAGTAGAGATGCTTAGCTGGCCAGGAGCATCTCGGGACCACTGTGAGTTAAGGAGCCCGGCTGGCCGAGCAGCTGTCTATGCTTGGCATCTTGGGATCCTATTTGGGCCACTTGGATTGGGAGCGCGCCCCCCCCAACAAAGATCAGCACCAGGCTTCCCCAGTGTCCTCTCTCACGCGGAAATGATGCTGCCGTGGACTCTCTTGAGTGCGGCCCATTAGGAGCCAGTGCCATGTGGTGGGTGAGGCCACTCTGGACTCGGATGCTCGTATTCTAATTGCCAGTTCCGCCACTTCCCAGCTGTGTCACGTGGAGAGGTTACTTAATGTCTCTGCGCTCTGATTCCCTCGTCTCCAGAATGGGAACAACACTGCTGCTGGCATAGGGCCCTTGAGGGAAGTAAATGCGGCTGTGCAGGTACAGAGCTCTGCATGATGCCTGGCACAGAGTATTTATCCAGAACATGAGTAATCAGCGTTTTGAGTACCATCGCCATCATCACTGTTATCAGAGCCGTGTGTCATCTTGTCTCCCCTACCCCAGCAGGGTTCATACACCCCACTGGGCCTGAACTGCAGGGTGGATGGGGGAGCTGGGTTTGGCACTGCCTTCCTCCCCACCAGCCGGACACAGCTGTGCTAGATTAGTGCAGCCCTGCGTCCCCCAGGCCTCCCTCCTGAGGGCTGTTTCAGCTAAGAATATGACAGCAACCTGCCAGACATGGGACACTCATGGCACCCTGGGCCCCATGTGGCAGCTCCTGCTTTGGAAAGGGACTCACTGCAGACCTTGGGTTCACGGGGTCAGGAAAGAGCAGGCAGGGAAGGGGCTTCCGTTCATTCCCCACTGCTTTCCGAGCTCGCTTTGTTAAGGCCTTGGGCCGCAGGTAGGCATCTGAAGTGTCTCCAGCCATGGGTTCCTGCCCACCCGAGGAGAAGAGCTTATAGAGCACCCCAGAAGGAGCCCAGGAGGAGACCAGTGCTGTGGGGAAAAGAGGAACTTGGAGATTAGACAGTCAGTCCTGGCCATCGGAGGAGGGAGAGGAGTGTCTAGGAAACTGTCAGAGAAGAAAAGAAAATGCTTGGGAAGCCCTGGGATGGCCTAGCACGTGCTGCCCAGTGTGCGCGCCGCGGTCCGTCTGAGCTGAGGGTGCTGAGGGCATGAAAGACACGCTGGGTTTAAAAGAGTCTGGACATAAAAAGAATATAATGTGCTTTATTACTAATCTATATATTGATATTTATATTGATTCTGTGTTGAAGTGACATTTGGGGTATATTGGGTTAATTACAATATATCATTAAAATGAATTTCACCTGTTTTCTTTCTACTTTTTAATATAAAACCAAAAAACATAAAATTCTATATGTGACTCGCATTATGTTTCTGTTGGACAGTGAGTGTGAGAGAGATTAAGAGATTGTCCGGGAGGCTGCATTTGCCACCCTGGACTTGTCTGTCTGTGGGGGAGTTTCCCCATCTGTTTTAGGCTACCAAAGAACCCAGATGCTTGAATATCCTCAGAAGACCCCAGAACTTCCAGACATATGGCTCTTGGGGAGATCTCAGTGGCAGCCCCACCCAGAGGCTCAGGTCTGCTGGGCCGTGTCACTCACACGCCCAGCCCCTCTAACCACCAGAGGATAGAATGCCCACTTGCACCCCCGAAGCGAGCACCATGGGGAATCATCAAACTATATTAACCAGCAGTTCCGTTTAGCACTTAACAGAGCTAAGATCATGCCCTTTAGGAATTCACTTCAAATGAGCTTCAGGGAGTCTGCAGGCGAATTGGAAAAGCACAGGCATTGAGATCCTGATGCAAATGAATAATTGAGCAGCCTGGAAATACCATGAAAGGCCGTTTTGTACAGGCAAACGATAGTGTCCTGCGTTGCAGGGGAAAGGAGCCCCTCCCTGACATCTGTCCTTGCCGTCCCCATCCCTGACAACCCTGGCCAATGCCTGGACACCATGCTTTGGGCAGAGGGCTAAGTGTCAGTGTCCCAGCAGCACCCAACCTTCCCGGGGCTGCTTGGCGGGACTTTTCTCTGCCTGGAGACCAGCAAGGCTCTGGGCCAGGGAAGCGGGGAGCCTGTGCCCCACTGGAGCAAAGGCATTCTGAACAAGCTCCATTCTGTAGGCAGAGGCTGTGTCACCTCTTCCCCGACTCAAACAAGAATGTTACAGCTTCACAGGCAACTCTCAAGACCTCCCAACCAGGCCAAACGTGGTGCTGAGTGCCCTGGAGTGTGACGAGGTGAAGAGCCACGATCCCTGTCCTCAAGGGAGAAGTGTTCTTTGGGTGCCTGGTGAAGGACCTGTTGGATTTAAGGGGTGTTACCGGGGCCATCCCCTGGACTCTCTGGACGTGGTGGTTTTGTTTTATCAACAAAGGGTCTGGACGTAATGCCCTGAGGACGCTAAACAGTCTTTCAACCATGAGGTCTGCTAGGGCAGAGCTCGTTGATATAAGAGGTTTTCTCTGGTACAAGCCTGCTAGTGCTGGAAAGAGAAAAGGGGGAAGCGGGTGGCCGCCCAGCAGAATGGCTTTCCTCCCCAGACGTGGTTGTCGGAGCTCCTACCTTGGAGAGGGAGGAGGGGAGCAGAGGGAGAGGGGCCCTCTGAGCGCTTTGCGCGGTGCGTGCCCTCTGCCACTGCCCCGGGACAGCGGGCTGAGCATGCGTTTCTCGGTGTGCGGGGCCAGGGTGCGTCTGCAGCTCTAGGGGAGGGGGCCTGATGGGCTTCAACCTGGCTCCTTCCTGGTCTCACCCACAGCACTGAGAGGGCCCCGGTCACCCTCCACCTCGACGGGATTGTGCAGGTGCTGAACTGCCACCTCAGCGACATGGCCATCGGGATGATGACCAGGATCGCTGTCCTCAAGTGGCTCTACCACCTCTACATCAAGACCCCCCGGAAGGTGAGCCCCCGGGCCCCTCAGCCCTCCAAGCCAGAGGCCTGCTTCTGGGTGGTTTTTGAGGGCCTGCCCGTGCTTGGTAGGATTTTGGTCGTTGCAGTTTTGGAGAAACCCTGACCAGGAGAGAAGTGGCAGATGCCTGAGGAGCCCTCGGTGTCTTGAGGGGGGGTTGGGAGGTGTTCCCTGCAGTGGGGGAGCTCACGTGGGTCCCTGCTTCTCTGCTCTCCAGATGTTCCGGCACACAGACAGCCTCTTCCCTACCCTACTCCAGACGTTATCAGATGAATCCGACGAGGTAGGTCACCAGTGCCCCTTCTGTGCCCCGGCTGCCAGTCTCTCCTTTTGATGGGATGTGTAGCTGAGGGGTGCTCATTTTGTTGTTGTTGTTCTCATAAATCAACACCCCTAAAATCACACTATTCCTCCTACCTGGTGAGGTGCATCCATTAAGGGAAAAGCTGTTTACTGCCCTTAGCTTTGGGAATAAGGATGCTTGCTTTGTGGGCCCTTCTGAAGAGCGTGCTGGGTCAGGGCACTGGCAAGGAAACCGCTCCGGCGGGGAGCTCCGTGTCCCTGGAAGGCCATGGAGAGTGGTGATGGGGAGCCCAAGGGCAAGGTCCAGCCCGCCTAGCTGCCCAAACTTGGGCAAGTCACTGCCCGGCTCCGCACCTCAGTTTCCTTCTCTGTCTGGCGGGGTAGTAACAGCACACGGGGTTGTGAGAACGAAATGACCCACGAAAAATGCCAGGTGCTGTGCTGGGCACCCGCTAAGCACCCAGGGAGCGTTAGTTGTGATTCGTTTCAGCTGGACTCCATTTTGACCTCTAGTTTGAAATCGGACCCTGAAGCTTTGCGTTTGTTGGGGTCACCGAAAGTTGAAGGGAGAGGCTGGCCCCGTCCCAGGCAGCAGGAGTAACCCCAAGTCGGGCAGGGGGATCAGGACCTGGCATCCAGCCATGTGAGGGAGGGGCTCCTCCAGCTGCACGCCTCTCCCCATGCCATTCCCGGCAGCGTTCTGTTCCGTGGACTTCCTCACCAGGACTCCGCTGCTTCCCAGCCAAGGGGCAGGCTTTGTAGTTGGGTGTTGCCATTTCCCGGGGTAGCATCCCTTCCCTCCGCCAGTACCAGCTCCAGGCTGTGTGTTGGCCGCTGGCGGCCCGCGCCTTGACCCGCCCCTCTCCTCCCCTCTTCTTCCCTCCTCGGGGCTCCGGGCAGCTGTGGGCTCCGTGAGGCATCAGGCTCGCGCATACCTGCGGACCTCCCAGCTGCCCACCGGGAATGAAGAGCAGACGGGCTGGAGCGGCGGGAGAGAGAGGGAGAGGGACGTGGCTCATGACTTCCCGTAGCAGGAGGCACCTCGTTCCTTCCCAGGCTGGTACCAGGCTTGTGTGGAGCCCAGGGCAGCTGTCCTGAAGCCTGACTTTGCTTCCCTGAACCTGAGCTGAAGAGAGATGCAGACAGGCAGATGTCCACCTCTAGGTCCTCTCAGGGACTCTGCACTTCCAGAAAACCCAAAGCAGGTGGTCTGGGAGGCTGCCCGTGTCCCCTCCTGCCTGTCCACCACACACACGCATGTGCACACACACGCCACCCCCCCCTTTTCCCCACCACCGCTTCAGTGTGAGGCCCAGGTGGACGTGGCCCAGTTCTGCCTGAGTTAGGACTGACTCACTGCACAGTCACGGCCCTCATTTCAATACAAAAAGGGAGAGAATAGCTTTGCTGATTGGGTCCTTCCTGAGGACTGCAGTGGAAGCAGCTGAGTCTTCAGTCCTTTAAATGGAGTTGTTTAAGCCCATCCAGCCTTCTTTGCTCGCGATTGGTCTTTGCGTGCATGTGCATTTGAAGGGAGCCAGAGGAGACGCAGTCCATGAAACAGCTCTGTTCAGGTTGTGGCTGTGGGAGCTCGATTTGCTGAAGTGCCAGGTGTTGTGGGGCTTTGGGGCCCATCTTGTGGGCCTCCGGTGGGGAGGGGATTGCAGCTGCTCCTGGGGACAGTGACCAGAGGGGGTGAGGCGGGAGGGTGCTCCTCTAACAGCCGTGAACGTCCCTGCTTTCCCATCTCTCCGGGGAAGGGATTTAGGGACCTCAGTATCAGTGGCGAGTTGTGATTTTGCCGCATCCTTGTTCTTCACCAGAATCACGTCCCCAAATGGCCCCCGCCGAATCTGGTGACCTTGAGAGGGTACAGTGTACTTGGCAGTGGAAATACAGCCATGAACAAGACAAAGTCCCTCTTCTCCTGGAGTGAGCTTCCTTTCCAGGGTATCTAGGAATTGCTGTCTGTGAGAATTTCCCAATACTTCCAGGCACAGCCCTGATCTCAGATTGGAGCTCCCTGGGGTGCAAGACCCTGAAAGGCCATCTAGTCAAGTTGGACCACAGTCAGTTTGGTGGAGAGAGGCGCCTTCCTAGGGAGGGCTTCACAGAGCCCCCTCGCTGATGGAATGTAACTGTGGCCCACCTTGCGCAGGGCCGTACATCCAGCCTGGGGCCTCAAGGCACAGCTTAGCCCATTTGTAACAACTGACTTGTGTGAGGTCGTTACAGTGCCAGGAACTGTGCTTAGACCCCTTAGCTGTTGTATCTAGAGAAAGTTCAACAGTTCTGTGGGGGAAATACTGTTACCATTTCCATTTTGCAGTTCAGAAAACACGGCCGAGGGAGGTGAGGTTAAGCTGCACACAGCCAGGGAGTGGCGGAGCCAAACTCAGAACCGGATCGATCTGTTTGACTCCAAAGCCCGTCCTCTTAGTCGCTTAACCACCATGCCTGGGTTTCACCACCTGTGGCCCTGACCGCCCACATCAGAACCCCAGCTCGTGTTTAGTCGTTTCGTCATCCCCATATGCCTTCTTCTCTTGTTCCGCAAGTTCTTGAGAAGAGTTCTCTCAGTCTGGTGTGGAGAGGGGTGTGTGTGTATTCTGAAAAAGTTCTCCCTCAGCCCCCTGACCCTTTGTCCACTTTTCTTATTGATTTACAGGAGCTCTTTGTATATCGGGGACATTCCATTTATCATGTATGTTGCAAATGTTTTTCTCTCCCAGGATGATTGTGATACACCCACGTGCCCATCACCCTTGGTGAGAGCCACTGGCCCCCGGGGGACAAGAGTGTACCCAGGTGTTAATGATGCAAGAGCTGGGCACAGGGAGGGGCAGAGCCTCAGAGACCTAGCTCTGCACCCCCCCACCATGTTCCACTGTCCCCTTGGCATGTGGCCTCACTGGGGTGTCTTGGGTGCCATTGTTTCTCTGTCTGCCTCCCCTTCGCCCCCCGCTCCCGTGACAGCCTGGTAGTCCACACCCGTCTGGCATCCTCAGGTTGTCTCTGCTTTACCTTGTTCAGGATAAGCGGCTGTTTCCTCAGTACCGCCTGCTCCTTGCAGACTTTATCTGAAAATCCCTTTTGTCAGAAAGAATTTGCAGGTGTCAAATTAATATTCTTGGCACTGGAGTAGAAATCCTCCCCTTAGCTGGAGATCCAATGACTTGTTTTTAAGTGAAAATGCAACCCCGATTCAACAGCGCAGAATGCATGGCACGTGCACAGAGCTTCCTGCTGGACCCTGGTGGGAGGTGGGGCTGCTTCTTCCCCTGGCCGGAAGATGCCAGTTGTCGGCTGCCTCCCGAGCCTGCAGCTGCCGGGGCGGGCTGTGCCCGTGAGCCCCCAGAGGACAGGTCTTCTCCATGTTCCTGATGGTGCGGCTGGCTCAGTGGCAGGGGGGTGGGGGGAGGGGGCGGCTCGGTGATTCCTCATCCTCATCTTACTCTCAAGCACAAGTTGCCTCCTAACCTGAATTTAAAATCCTCAGCGGGTGGGGGGAGGACTTCCCTGGCAGTCCAGTGGCTAAGACTCCTCGCTTCCACTGCAGGGGCTGTGGGTTTGATCCCTGGTCAGGGAACTAAGATGCCATGCAGCACAGCCAAAAAAAAAAAAAAAAAAAATCCTCGGGGGTAACGGTGGGTACGTGTCATTATACATGTGTCCAAACCCACAGAATGTACAACACCATGAGTGGACCCTCCTGTCAGCTATGGGCTTCGGGGGATAACGATGTGTCAGCGTAGGTTCATCGATTGTAACAGATGCTCTGCCGTGGTGAGAAAGGCTGATAAGGGGGAGGCTGTGCGCATGCAGAGGCAGGAGGTATGTGGGAAATCTCTGTACCTTCTGCTCAATTATTGCTGTGAACCTAAAACTTCTCAAAAAAATAAGATCTATTTTAAAGAAAGAAATATGTAGAATTAAAAATAAAAAGTCTCAGTCTCAGAAGAGACCTGGAAGGATGTCTGGTGCCCCTCCAAGGGAACGTAGCGTCCCAGCCAGCCAGCCACCAGACCTGAGCTTGAATCACAGGAGCTCTAACCCCTCCTCACCATGGACCATGGGCAAGAGCCTAACCGCTCCAGCCTGCACAAAGGGCCAGTGATGTCTGCACATGCCTCATAGACCACTGTTTAAAGGGACACAGTAAAGCTCCTGATCTGATCCGGGCCCTTCCTAACAACCTGTGCATCACCCCAAGTTCTTCAGGGGGAAATTGGCATTTCGCTCTGTTGAACTCTTCTGCCCAGGAGCAGGGCTTGTCCCCATTTGAGTCATCTTGTAAAGCTTCGAGGTCTTTTTTGTAGGTCTTATTCATTACGAAGTTTACTTTTAGTATTTAAAATTTTGTTGTGACTTTGAGGGGCATTCCTTTCCGGTACTATTTTTTCCCGAGTGACAGTGCAGCCCGGTGGCCAGGCTGTCCAGGCGTCTGGTCCTGGCTCTGCCACTTAATAGTTGATTGGGAGATTCCCTGGCAGTCCAGGTGGTTAGGACTCCGCGCTTCCACTGTAGAGGGCACAGGTTCTATCCCTAGTCGGGAACTAAGATCCCCCATGCTGCATGGCGGGTCCAAAAAAAAAAAAAGCTGGTTGCCCTTGAGCAAATTACATAGCCTCTCTGAGCCCACTTTTCTTATCTGAAAACCGAAAGTAATGGTGGAACCACCCACCCAGGTTGTTGTGAGGATTAAATGAGATGGAGAATGTCACATGTTCAGCACAGGACGCAGCACATGTAAACACGTGGTAAACGTTCGCTCCTCCGACGCTGGTTATAATTTCTGTGAAAATGGCAGAGACACACTGAAATCAGGAAGATGGGCTCCATGTTTGCCCCACGTCCCTCCTGCCTCAGTTTCATCAGCAGAAGCCGGAATGGAAGCAGGTCTCTGTCCTGTTTCCCTGCCTGTCTCTAGGACCACACAGGCCCTTTGCAGATGGCCAGAGTAGGTGGGGCTGTTGGGGGTTCATTGTCCATTTCCAGGTCACAGAAAAACCAAGAGGAAGACAGTGAGCAGCAGGACCGGTACCCCATCCTGTGCTTTCTCCCCCTCTATCAGTCCCCCAGCAGCCCTGAGATAGCGCTGCCCAGAGCGGGGAGCCCCTCGTCAGTGGGCTGTGTTGCAGTGTCGCCGGTGGAGGGGCTCCCAGCTGGCTGCCCCGGGTCCAAGGAAAGGAGGAGAAATGGCAGCCGCAGCAGAGGACCTGCCCTGGGGCCTCTCACTGCCACAGCTTCTTGCTGATTCCATTGAGATCCAGAGGGGCACACCTACTGGGGCCACCAGAGGCAGCCTCCCAGAGGCTTCTCAACATCTCGGAGCTGGGGTGTCCCTAACACCTTAGAGCAGACATTCTCCATCCAGGAGAAGTCCCCCCCCTCTTTCTCCTCCCCTAGTTGCAAAGTAACTATGAAGAGAAATTGTGGATGGGAGTTTATGGCTTATGTGTTCATATTCTAGAAAATTTGGAAGGTAGGTTAGTGAGGGCATTACTCACAGTAGTGGTAGAGTTTCTGGCTCCGGAATCCATTAACTGCATGGAGAGTGTGGTCTGGCTGTCACACCCAGTGGGACATACAGCCATGACTAGGAGGCCGGAATAGTGGGGGGATAGTTAGACGGGTCTAAGAAATGATCTGGGGGCATCTAACAAAGGTACTTAAAGTCCCCCATGGGAGCAGTGAGGTACCCCAGTCCAGAGTAGCCCAGTGCCTTCCCTTTCTCTACCCCATGGTACATCTCAGAAGTGTCCAGACCTGTGGGCGGGAGCGCAAGAGCTGCCCCGCCCTCTGCTGAGTCCTGAGGGAAGGGGGTGCCGTCAGCTCTTCTCTCTGGTGCGAGACTTGGCCCGTCAACCCACTCTGTGTCGTGGCGCTTGGACCCTCACCAGCAGGGGCGTTACCAGGGAACAGACACGACTGTATTTGAGGGTGGTGGGCTTTGGGGGACGGGGAGAGGATTTCATTTGTTTTCATGGTCCAGATCCCAGGAGAAATGGAGCGGAGAGGTTCTCAAATCTCTCAAAAGAGAGAGCTCTGCGGGGCTACGCTGAGTCGCCCCAAAGAGAAATGGCCCGAGGCCAGTATAAGGGATGAGCAGAGTGGCTCTGGGATTGCACTGTGACTGTTGCCGCTGCTGCTCCTGCCTGGCGGTCTGAGCCCGGTCCCCCGGCGCAGACTTGGGGCGAGGCTGCCTTTGACTTCTTCTGCCTTGGGGAGCAGCAGCGCTGGTGTCCCGTCATGTCCCTTTCCCTCTCCATCCCTCATCCCACCCAGTCCACGGAAGCACTCCCTCAACTTTTCCTCTCCCCAGGAGCCCTTGTCACTATGGTCTGGCGGGTCGGCCAGTTGGGCCCAGGGATTCTTCTCCCTGCTATAAAGGGATTTAGTTGGTGGCAACAGAGCCTTTCGCGTTGGGGGAGGCCCCAAACTCAAGAGCTGTGCCCTGCGGGTGGTGGGGAGGCGCCAGTCCCCATGGGTTCCTCTTCTGACTCACGTTCCACCATGACGGGCTGTGCTCTCCTGCCCTCGGGAAGGAGGGCCTTCTGTTGGAAATTGGCCATCCCTCAGTGTCTCCCCCAGAAATGAGGGCTGCCACTTATCCAGAGGCCCCTGTAATTGACAGCAGCTTAGAGAGCCAGTGATGGCCTGTCCGACGCCCCCAGCGCTGGCATCCTTTGGAAACCGTGGTGGTTGCTGTGTGCCGGAGGCCACGTGTCTGGGAGAAGGAGAGGCAGAAACCAGTTTATGGGGTAGTTGCGCTGGTCAGAGTGCATCGCACCTGTTGCCCTAAGGAATCTGCCCGGTGATCTTGGAGTGGTTTTCATTATCCCCAGTTTGACATAAGAGGAAATTCAGGCTTGAGGACGATAACTTGCCCAAGGTCACACTGCCAGGAGCCAGAATTGGAAGTCAGCTCTGTCTGATTCCAGAACATCTAAAACCCCACAGGAGGTCTGACCTCGCTGCACAGCAGGAGTGCCGCTGGGATGGGGTGTGCTTTATTCTTCAGTCTGGACGCACTTGACTTTGACCTGCCCCATCGGGCTGCCCCGGGGCTGCTCACCCACCCAGGGCCCCATCCAGAAGGAATGGGCCAGTGGCGGGGACGGCTGAGGGGCAGTGTGGAAGCAGCCCGGGTGAAGAACAGGAGGACAGGCCTCTGCTCCACGCTGCCCACTCTCCCCGTGGGACCGGGCAAGTCCACGGCGTCTCCTCACCTCCGTTTCCCTCCCTAAATTGCGGTTGGACTGGATCGTGTTAGCCCCTTCCAGCTCTGACTTTGTGTGGTCCTGACTCCACTGCCTGGAATACTAATGCGGCCTGCTCAAAAGTGGACAGTCTTCTGTAAGAATGGGGCTTGTTTTTCCTTCTCATATCCTTGCCTCAGTTTTTATTTCACTCCAATTTTCATTCCATCCACTCTCCAAAACAAACAAAAACAACCCCTCCACCACCCGCCCCCCGCTTCAATTCCGAAGATTTCATTATAGTCAGATCACACGATCAGGTCAGATGCCAGCCCAGAGAACCGAGGGGTGAGATGTCAGGGGCCAAGAACTTGGTTCCTCTCGCCGAGAGCCCACCTCACATGGAGAGATGAGCTGGGCCACAGCACAGACAGCCGCAACAAGGAAGGTGTGGACCCTCTCCTGCTGCAGCCTTCCGGGGGCTGGTCCACTCAGCTCTCCCTGGGGCTGACCCTGCGGCTTCCGTTGGGGGCTTTGGAGAGAAAATGAGAGGAGGGGAAGTAATGAGCAGGGAGAAAAGCTGTGCCCAGCAAGGCAGAGACACAGGCCTCTAGTCACAAGCCACAGGGACAGGTGGCCCCAGGCCCCCACGGCCCAGCAGAGGCACCGGCCGTCAGCGCTAGAGGTCCTGGGAGGTCTTCTGCAGTGAGCCCTTGACGCAGACGATTGCCGTGGAGGGGGCAGGGGAGAGGGGCGCGCGGTCTCAGTCCCAGAATTGAGCCTGTGGGGAGGCCTACTGCTCTCATCCTTCCATATCTCTGCACTGTGTGCTTTCACTGCCCCGCATCAGCCTCCCTCAGGTAAGGGGGGGGACGCACGGTACCCGCCATCGGCCGCTATCACCTGCTCTAGGAAGGCAGGTTTGTGTGCCGGGAGGGTTTTCAGTCTTTATCTCTGTCTGGATTCCCTCACTGATGGGCAAGTGAGGACCCAGAGCTGCACCGTAACTGGAGCACCTGAGTTGGGCAGGGGGCTCCTGGTGAAGGCGAGGGTGGACTGAGAAGGGCGGATGAAGGGGAGGTTTGCTTTCCCGAAGTAGGGCAGGGCGGCACAGGAGGGAGTCCGCACAGGGGAGCTGGTTGCGAACCGTCTTACCCTGGACAGGGCTGGGGGCTCCCAGAGAGCCGAGCTACAGGCCCTGGCCTCCAGGGATGAGCAGACCACCTGCCCCAGCCCATCTCTCCTTGAACTCAGGAAGTGATCAGTCACCTCACCTAGAAAGGTCAAAGTCCAACAACCCAACAGAAGTCCCACAGGGAGCCACGCACACCAGGGCCACTGTCAGAATCCTCTGGAGCTTTTTTCTTTAATAGGTTGTTTGTTTGTTTTAGCTGCATCATGTCTTAGTTTCAGCATGAGGGATCTTCGTTGCAGGATCTTTAATTGTGGCACACGGGCTTCTTAGTTGCAGCGTGCGTGTGGGATCTAGTTCCCCGACCAGGGATCGAACCCAGGCCCCCTCAATTGGGAGCGCAGAGTCTTACCCACTGGACCACCAGGGACCCCCCTCTGGAGCTTTTTAAAATCCGGCTGTTTGGGCCTCAGCCCAGACCGCCTGAATTGTTCTCTGAGGTGCAGCCTCGTGGCCTGGATGCTGGTGTTCTCCACAACCCGCAACGATTTTGATGCTTGTCTCTGGTTGAGAACAGATCAGCCTAAGATCCTATTGGGAGGCTAGGGGCCAGGCCCCTAGCTCTCAGCCCTGATGCCCTCTCTCCATAGCCGTTGAGGTGGTGGCCAGGCCAGGGGCCCTGTTTTTACCCCCCACCCCCACCCCACTTGTGGCATCTTCAGAAGTCAAAATTTTTCCCAAGATGGGTGTCAATTTCTTCTCCTCCAGAGATGGGCAAAGCTGAATCAACTAAATTTCCCTGACATCTTCCTGTTGGCAGTTTGCAAGGCGCACGGATGGGGCGGGGAGTTCTGGTTGCTAGAGATGCTGAGGACAGGAAGTGTACCTAACGCTCACTGCACGCCAGGCCTTTGCTGGGCATCACCCAGCAGGCGTGGTCTTAGTCCATCTCCACAGCAGCCCCTCGAGGGTGCGTTCTGCTGTGTCCCCACTTTACTAAAGTGGAAACAGACTCAGGGAAGTGAAGTAACTAGGTCAGGATCTCGGCTTGATGCTCTGTGAATCCACGAAGCCTTATTTGTCACGTACGCCACCCACTCCTCCTGCTCATCAAGGCCGGCCAGGTCCCTGTCTGTGTCATCATAGCACCCTGTGCCCTCAGACCCTCTCACAGCCCTTGTCACACTCTGTGAGGACAGAGGCTGTGTCCAGCACATCGGAGGTGCCCAGACATGTTTCATGAGCAAGTGAAGACACGGATTGAGGCAGGTGGTGAGCTGACCCCACAGCGGCCCGCCCCACCCTCCTCCCTCCCTTGCTGGGGCCTGGTTCTGCCTCCTCGGACCAGAGCTGAGTGGCTTGCAAGCACGCTGAGATTAAGTGGAGACCTGGCAGTGGGCAGGAGACCGGGGAGCCCCACGCTGCTCTCCTGGTTGCCATGGACTGGTGCCCCGGAGACAGCGGCCCCTCGGCTCATCGCCTGGTAACTGAGCTATAACGGTGTGCGCACCGCTCCCGAGCTACCCGCAGCGTGGCCGGCCCCTTGCCTGTTCCCTGTCTGCCTCGTGGGGAGAATGTACCTCCTGGAGGTGCACCTACTGGTCAGGGCCTCTGGGATGCAAGTGAGCAGCGGCTGGCTTCAGCAGGAAACCCTGGGAGTGGGAGAGAAGGGGCGGTGGGGGGGGACTGGTCTCCAAGTTGTCTCACCCCAGGCTGGCCTTTCCCTCCTCTCCCCTCAAAGGGATGGAGGCTGGAAGGCTTTAGGCTGCCAGAACCCACACTGTGCTGTCACTGTGGAACTTAATAAGCAGTAGGTGCTGGCCTTTGGCATGTATGGCACATTTCAAACTTCACTAAAAGCAGAAGAGAAGAAAGAAAGAAAAGAAAGCAATCCTGATTCCTAAGGGCATGCTTCAAAGTCAGGCAACAAACCAAGATATAATCCTTTTTTTTTTTTAAGTTGTTTTTGCTTTACCAAGGCATACAAGGTTTTAATCTGGGTAGTTTTCTCAGTGGGAAAGTAGGTCTAAGCCTAAGCAGTCCTTCTCCCCACCCACAAATCTAAGTGTTCTTTTTGGCAGTGCTTTCCTTGCTTGTTGCAGAAGGCAGGGCTGCAAGGCTGCGGAACCAGCCTCCCAAGAGTGCTGGGCATGGCCTGCTCTGACCCCGTTGCAGCGGAAAGCTTTTCTGGGAAAACCGCTCCCTCCTGGGCTGGGTTGGACTGGGCCAGGCTGGAGCCTGGTCGCTGCTTTCTCCAGCCTAGGTTTGCTCTGTGTGCAGGGCAGGGGCTTCCAGCCCCAGTGCCGGCTAGTGCCAGGTGCCATCACCTAGAGCTCCATAGTTTGACTGCTGCGGGGCCTGTGGAGATCCTTTGACCTTCCCTCAGCTCCCCCAGGGAACCCTTCCTGGGGACGGTGGCCTGTGTTCCCAGAGTCAGTTCTCTGGCTGATTCCACCAGCCGCAGGAGCCATTCTATAGGTATCAGGAACTCAAGAGGCCTTGGCCTGCTGGGCTGTACCCCTTGTGAAGGAAGGGGACAGGCTTCTGTGTGGAAGGAAGCAGAAGGCCCCAAGGCTTCCTGTGGATGCCTGGCCTCGGCGCCTCTTCATTTACTCTTAGCCCACTTCCCAAGAATAAGGAGTGGCCTGACCTGATCCAGCTCTCAGGCATGGCCCTGCAGCTCCACTGCTCTGGAAAGAGGCATCAGATGGCAGTGGCCCGCAGACCTCAGCCTCCGGGACCTTCAGCCTGAATCCACCTCTCCTGCCAGCCCGAGTGCATCACTTGGAAACGCTCTTGCAGCCTCCTCCTGGCTGGGACTGGAAAGGGCCCACCCTGGGGATTTCCTTCCCTCCTCATGGGACTGGAAGGCTGAGCCAGTTGACATCTGGGGCCTAATCAGCTGACCAGTGGCCTAGCCAAACTTTTGACAAAGCTTCTTAGAGATACGTGGGTAGAGAAATGGGATACTTTTCCAGCCATCCCCTTGGCAGAAGCTGTCCAGAACCATCCATCTTCCATTGCCTGCCTGGCACTGCAGGTTAGCAAGAACTTATTCAGTATCTGCTGAGTGCTTCATCTGGGACTCCATGTTCAGGAGTCTTGGTAGGAGGAGAGGACGGGCCTGCAAGCCTAGCGAAAGCCTTGACCTTGCAAAGCTCTGGGTCTCCAGCTTTTCCCAAGGTGGTGTAGGAGCAACAGGAACGCCTCGGGGAGGGGGAAGGGAGCCTTCCGCCCCGTGCGGTTTTCCAGGGCTGGTCTGTGGACAAGGTGTTGGGACAGAGAGCGCCTGGATGGACCAAAAAGGGAAGGAGGGAACAGTCACCACCCGGGAGACTGTCCTTGGCCTCCTGGAATGCAGGGGGTGACAGCCTGCCGTGGCCCATCCAGACGATGACTCCCCTCCCACACTGAGCTGCGCCCTTTGCTGCTGGCAGGCCACCTCCTAGAAGGAAGGCCTTTCTCAGGGGTCCCGTGGCTTCCTTACTTTGCTCCCCAAGCCAGGGAGGGTGTGACACCCCTTCCGCCTCACCTCTGCCGCCTTCCCCTCAGAGTTGCCTTGTCAAATGTTTTCCTTACCCAGTTGCCACCGACCCTTTCACTTCATCGATGGCCAGCTCACTCGGGGACCAGGGACCAGCTGATGTGCCTTCCCCACCCCCCCAGCCCGTTGCCATGGTGACGGCAGGCACTCCTGCTCCTGCAGAATATTGCTTTCTTGTAACCTTTTTCCCTCCCTCTCTTTCCCCCCTTCTTTCTCTCACACAGAAAGAAAGCACAAGTGTTTTATATTCATTCTGCGAAAAGCTGTGTAGTGCATACTAATTGGTATGGCTTCCTCCTGCTGCTTTGAGCCTTTCCCGTCCTCAGAGCCAGGACCACAGGCCAGCGCAGGCACGGGCCCAGCCGGCCTGCTCTCTGGAAGGGGGACTGGCTCTGCGTTTCTAGAGGCCGAGCAGTGCGTTTATAGCTCTCGGCCTTTTGTCCAGGCCGTGAGCGTGATCAAGGCTGCTGAGATCACCGTGTCCTTCTCCCCGAGCTTCCTGTCCTCAAGCCAAGGGCTGTGAGGTCTCCAGGGGAGTAAAGCACTAACACCCTGGCCGGCACAGAGACTCAAAGCCAGTCCAGCTGGAGGGTGGCTCCTCCGTGGTGTCTGTTGCTCTGTCCCAGGCCCCCCGTTGGCGTTGCCCCCTGGAGCCTCTCCTCACTCCCCAGGCAGAGGCAGAGTCCCGGCCTAGGCCTGCGTCAGGGTTGTGGTTCCATAGCCTCAAGTCCAGCACCTGGACTGAGTGGTTTTGCTGGTTGGCTTGGGGAAGAGCCAGTGGCTGGACTTGATGGGCCTCGGAACCAGGAGCGGCTCCCCACCAACTCCCCACTCTGCTCTTCAAACCATTCCTTGCCCTCCATTTTGGTAGCCCCTTTCACGCCCCTTGCTCTGGAGGCTGAAGGAGATGATGGTGTGTTCTCTGACTCCCACTTAAAGGGGGCTCCCACTGTACAGACAGGAAGGACGCTGTGTGTGCGTGTGTGTGTGTGTACAGCAGACCGTGGGGCTGTCTGTTGGCTCTAGCCCCCCGGGGACCAGAGACATCTTGAGGCGTGGCCAGGATTACTGAAGGAACCTGTAGACGACATTTCCAGCTTTAATTGTGCAATTGAAGTGTAATTTGCATTCATTTGCCATTTGGTGTTAAACTTTCTAAAATAAGAGGATTCAAAATGCGAAGTGAGAAATGAGAATTCAGAATGCAGCTTTGCTGGCTGTGCTCTCCAGTGGGGCAGGAGGAGGTGTACAGAGATGGGCGACGCAGACTCTCTTGGTGCAGAGATGAAATCTGAAGGCCTCTATGTGTGCGCCGCTGTTCCTGCCCAGTCCCTGATCCAGGGCCGCTGACCAAGCTCGGCTGTGGCACCAAAAATCTCAGCACAGAAGTAGTACGTGAAGTATCTCCTGTAATCTCCACAACAGCCTTGCAAGGGCGAGTCCCCATTGGCACATATGAGGAAACTGAGCCCCCCATATCACCTGCAAAACCAAGTTCAGACCTGCCTCTTGGCCTGGGTCCTAGTTCTTGATGACCTGCTCCTGCCTGTGGCTTCCGCCTGATCTCTGCACCAGCCCCACACCCCACTCTGGAGCTGGGCCGAAGCCTAGTTTCCGGGAATGTGCCACGGGGTCTGGCCCTTTGTCCATGAAAGGCTGCTGCTTGTTAAGAGAACACTTTGCGTGCCTTCCTCTAACCCCTGCTTCCCAGGCAAACTGGGGCTCAGGTACTTCCGAAGCCTCCCAGCCCACCTCAGGCCAAGCTGCTGGCTCCCGTTGCACAGGCGCTGCCTTATCAGTGTGTCAAGACTGCCCGTCCCCACAAGGTCACTCTCGTCCGAGGCAGGGCCCAGTTCAGCCTTGCAGCCTTGCATCTCCTCCAACCAGCACAGGCCCCGGCAGTAGATGCTGGGGGGGTGGGGGGTGGGGAGGGTTGTTCACTGGTCCAGGGTCAGGTGGCTGAAGAGCAGGGTCAAGATTGGAAGTCAGGGGGTGGTTAAGAATCCACCTGCCCATGCAGGGGACACGGGTTCGAGCCCTGGTCCAGGAAGATCCCACATGCCGCGGAGCAGCTAAGCCCGTGAGCCACAACTACTGAGCCTGCGCTCTAGAGCCCATGAGCCACAGCTACCGAGCCCGTGAGCCACAGCTACTGAAGCTTGTGTCTAGAGCCCGTGCTCCACAGCAAGCGAAGCCAACACAATGAGAAGCCCGCGCACCGCAACGAAGAGTAACCCCCACTTGCCGCAACTAGAGAAAGCCTGCGCACCACAACGGAGACTCAACGCAGCCGAAAATAAATAAATAAATAAATAAATTTACAAAAAAAAAAAAAAAAGATTGGAAGTCAGGATTGTGACCACAAAGCCCTGTGTAGCTTATTGGTCTCCGGTTTGTGGACTAGAGCTGGGTTTGAAGTGGACCCCCTGGTGCCTTGAGCGGGTGCCTGTATGTGAGACTGAAGACAAGTGAGGGCATTACCTCCAGTGGGGAGCGAGGAGAGCTGCCTCTTATGGCCCAGCCCTGGGGCCACTCACAGGGTGGGGACATCTCACGGGCCAGACCTCTCAGGCAGAGTGGTTCTTCCCAAGCATCTTTTCTGTTAGGGAAATAAGTACCTGCTGGACCTGGTGTGGGTCGTTGCAGCCCTCATGGGGGTCAGCGTCTGGCCGAGCGCTGGCCTGGCCCCAGCTGCCTTGCAGTTTTTCTCACTGACAGCATTCGGCCACCAGGACTTGCTGCCCACCTGTGCAGCGAGACCTGAGAGGAGTAGCCTGTGGTTCAGAGGTACGGTCGGCACGAGGGGTGCAGTGGGGCTGGCAGATGCCACGAGCTGTAAAGAAACACGGGTTGCCCCCCAGCTCCCTTGGCTCCCCTGTGAGTCCGAGCCAAGTGTGAGATCACGGGGAGTCAGTGAGGCCCCGCCACCCCGAGCTGTAGGCAGAGCAAGAGTGGACTGCCCTACCAGTACCCCTGGGTTAGGAATTACGCTGCTGATTTGGGACTTTGACTTCTTTTTTTTTTTTTTTAAGATGAAATTCACATACCATAAATCTCAAACTTTCAAAGTATACTACACCCCACAAAGAAACCCCTGTGCCCCTTAGCAGTCACTCCCCCTGGCCCCTGGCAACCACAGCCTACTTTCTGTCTCTACAAATTTGTCTCTTCCGAATGTTTCATATAAATGTATTATATGTGACCTCTTGCAACTGGCTTCTTTCACTTAGCACATGTTTTCAAGGTTCATTCTTGTTGTAGAAGGTATCAGAACTTCGTTGCTTTTCATTGCCATGGTAGTAGGCCATGGCATGGATATGCCACGTTTTGTTTTATCCATTTATCAGTTGATGTACGTTTGGGTTTGTGGTATTGTATATATATATATAGTAAGAAATATATATTTGGTCTTCCTCGTTTCTGGCACAGAGGTTCTAAAACTGTTGTAATTTCCTAACTGATGAGAGCAGTAAAGATGTCTTTCATCATCCACTTCCAGGAAGAGGGGAGGGGCTGAGATTGAATCAGTCACCAAATGCCAACGATTTAATCAGTTGTGCCTATGTAATGAAGCCCCCATAAAAACCCACAAGGACGGGGTTTGGAGAGCCTCCAGGTTGGATATTCAGGGAGAGTGTCGCCCCTGGAGGGGGCATGAAAGCTCTGTGCCCCTTTCCCCTTACCTTGCCCTGTGCATCTCTTCCATCTAGCTGTTCCTAATGGTATCATTTTATGATAAACCACTGGCCTAATGAGAAAAATGTTTTCTGAGTTCCGTGAGCTGCTCTAACAAATTAAACCCGAGGAGGGGGTTCTGGGAACCTTTGATCCATAGCTGGGCAGTCAGAAGCACAGGTGACAGACAGCCTGGACTTAGGATTGACATCAGAAGAGAGCCTTCTGGGGGGCAGGGGCAGTCTTGTAGGACTCAGGCCCCAACCTGTGGGATCTGACGCTGTCTCCAGATTAGACAGTGGCAGAATTGGGTTGCATTGTGGGATACCCAGCTGGTGTCAGAAAATTGCCTGGTGGTGTGGGATAAAGACATACATCAGAATTGGTGTCAGAGTCTTAGGGCTGTCTCCACTTTCTAGCTATGATGAGCAGTGATGCCGTGAGCTTTCCTGTGGAAGTTTTTGTGTGAACATGTCATCAGCCCCCTTGGGTAAAACACTAGGAACCCATAACTCTGTTTAGCTGTTTGGGGCACAGTTGTCTCGCTGCTCCCTGGATGGATGTGCCAGATGGAGGGGCTACTCCATGGTGCGGCGCTGCACCATTGCTGCTTTGCTGCCTGTTCCCCTATCCACCTCCTCCCTCTGTGTCCTCTTCTGCCATTGCTGCAGTAGGCAGCCTTCTGGGGGCCTCCCTTGATGAAGCAGAGGCCTGGGCCTCTCTGCTTCCGGGCCTAGACCCACCCAGGCCCTGGGCTCTTGGCCTGGGCATAGGGGCCACCCTTGCTCCTGCCATCTGTCTAGGTTCTTAGCAGCCACGACTTTCAGCCAGCACGGATCCATTCCCTGCAGGCCCAGCAGTCAGAATGTTCTGAAATCACATACACCAATGCACAGGAGGGCAGGCTAGTGTGGGTCTGCCCGCCAGGCCATGGCAAGGGCAGGTCTGACTCATCTGCAGCCCCGGCACCCAGCACAGTGCAGGGCTCAGGCAGTGCTGAGAGTCAGCAGAGAGAGGAAGGAAAGGACGAGGTTGGACAGACGGGAGGTGGCATTTGTGTGCATGAGTTCCGTGTCCAACGTGGATGGGACCGGGGTGCGGCAGGGTAGGAAGCAAAGCAACAGGTTCTCGGGGAAACTGCGTGCCAACCACGCCATGCTGCTGGGAGAGATGGATGGGCCAGAGCTGACAGAGAGGACACCGGGAGGAGGAGTGACAAGTGGGGCAGGGTAGGAAGAGATACTGGCATGTTGCTCGCATTGAGACAAGAATCGCCTTCAAGCTATGGAGAGAGGATAGTAGCGTTATCTTTTATTTGTTTAGATAAAATTTGCCCATTTAAAATATGCAACTCGGGCTTCCCTGGTGGCGCAGTGGTTAAGAGTCTGCCTGCCAATGCAGGGGACATGGCTTCGAGCCCTGGTCCGGGAAGATCCCACATGCCACGGAGCAACTAAGCCCGCGCACCACAACTACTGAGCCTGCTCTCTAGAGCCCGTGAGCCACAACTACTGAGCCTGCGTGCCACAACTACTGAAGCCCACACGCCACAACTACTAAAGCCCGTGCGCCTAGAGCCTGTGCTCTGCAGCAAGAGAAGCCACACGATGAGAAGGCCGCGTGCTGCAACGAAGAGTAGCCCCGGCTTACCACAGCTAGAGAAAGCCCAGGCGCAGCAACAAAGACACAACACAGCCAAAAATAAATGAAATATCCAATTCAGCAGGTTTTGGTATATATACAAGGTTCTGCAACCATCACCACTGTCTAACTCCAGAACATTTTCCTCATCTTACAAACAGCCCGGGAGTAGCCTTATTTTGACTATAGTCACCACGTTCCATGGCTGGCCTGTCAAGCCACACACAGCCCACCCACCGGGACCCCATCCGCCGGCGCTCTGCATCACTTCCACTGATTCAGGACTGAAGCCCTTGGTTGCCGTGGTAGTTCTTGGCCTGGGCTCAGGCACAGTCATCCATCTATTGGATGGTGCCTGTTGGGCATCCACTGGGTGCTAGAGATAGTCTTGCGGGTACACCTGTGCTAGGACAGGCACAGTCCCTCTTCAGAGCACAGAGATGAGTGGGGAGCAGAAAAGGGTGGGCAGCCCTACCTGCAGTGTGGTACAGGCTCTGCTGGAGGAGCTGGGACAGGTGAGTTACCAAGTTGCACACACACGCACGCACGCACGCACACACAAACAGGGTGCCCTACCCCCACCCTGGTGAGGCACCACCCTGCTTGCCGTTGATGCCAGGTGAGGAGCCGGAGGAGATGGGTGCTGTGCAAGGGGAGACAGCCTCTAAAGGCACAAGGGCTTTTTGGATTGTGGGATCTCTCCTGGGGGCCTCTCACATCTTTGTATGAATGTCGCAGAGGTAGCCGAGAACTGAACCTTGTGTCTAGAAGTTGGAAACTTCTCCGTCCTGGAGACCAGAATTACACCCCAAATGTGGCGGGTGGCCTTGGGGTCACGTCTGCAGAAGGATCTGCCCTGTGGCCTGGTGATGGGCTGGGCCATGGCCGGCACCTCCAGGAGTGTGGCCTGGAGGGCACTGTTGGACCCTTGCACAGGTCGACACCGAGGCTTGGCCAGTCCCGGAGCCCTGGGGCACACACCACACAGACTGCACCCTGGGGACCAGAGAGGAGTGGTCACAGGAGAGCTGACCCGCGGGCCTTGACTCCGGCTTTCCTCCTGCACTTGCCCCCGTCCACTGCCTGTCTGTGTCTCCTCGGCCCATGTCCTTTGCAGAACCCTCTGAGTACTGTTAGAGCCACAGTCTTGGCAGCTCTCACCAGCCCCGTCGCCCTCTGCAGACCCCTCTCCAGCCCCTGGAGGCAGCTCTCCGTCTCCAACCACAGCTCAGCACGGAGGTCCTTGTCCCTCATCCTCTGCTTTTCTCCCACAGGTTATTCTGAAGGATCTGGAGGTATTGGCAGAAATTGCTTCCTCCCCCGCAGGCCAGATGGATGACCCAGGCCCCCTCGATGGCCTTGACCTCCGGGTCAGCCACTCAGAGCTCCAGGTGCCCACCCCTGGCAGAGCTGGCCTACTGAAGACTCCTGGTGAGTCCTCCCCAGAGGGTTGCAGCCTCGGGGACCCTGGGAATGGCAGTGCTCAGTCTTGTCCTGGACCGGCTTGGCCTTTGGGCTGTCCCTCTTTCCGCACCCTCCTGCCTCACACTACAGCAGCCCTCCACCCCTGTAAGAGACCTTCACAGCCCTTTTTCCTCATCTCCCTGCAAGTCTCGGGCTTTTGGGCCTTTGGCTAAATATAAAACCATCCGGGTCAGCTGACTGTCTCTTTCCGTGGGGTGGCGTCTCCCAGTCAGGAATCAAGGGGCTTCGGAGTCTTGGGTCTCACAGGTGGAAGACTAGGCCACCATTTCCTTCCTCATCGAGAAGCTAAAAATAACATGGCAGGCAGCCCAGGCCGAAGAGCAGATAATTCAGACAGGATGTTCCCGGGCAGTCCTTCAACGTGAAGGTGGCCATGGCACTCCTGGAGTTCACCCCTCAGGGTCCTTCCAGACAGCAGGTGGCTCTTCTCCCTGGGCCTGTGTGACTCCCAGGTCCTCCCTCTCAGGCAGACGCCTCTTCCCTCCAGTGACACGATCCTGGAAAATGCCCAGGGGTGCGACTTGGAAGGAAAGTACCCGGCGAATCTTGGGCATTTGCCTGGGGTGTCTCTTTATCCCCTGAGCAGCCCTTGACATCCAGATACAAGGTCCTAGACCTCCTTTGATGCAGAAGCCAAGAGTCAAATAGATCTGGGGCCTTTCAGTGGCAGCTTCCCTCCTGCAGCCCCACCACACTGGTCCCAGAAGGCGTCCCGGTACTCGGCCCTGAGGACACCTGCTCGGTGGGATTGGAGGTGACCCCAGGGCTGCCATTAAATCACAGAACGCCCATGCATTGAAGACATCTGCCTGATGACACTTGAATTGAAGCCCCTGCAGTGGGTGTCACATAGGACCCCAGGCTTCAGGCTATCGCCACTGTGTACACTCTTGGGCCTGCAGCTGGTCCCAAGTTTCCAGCTGTTTCTGACCAAAGCAAGGAAGGAGTAAGGGGCTCTAGCGGCAGCCCAGCTTCCTTCTCTCGTTTCACAGGACACGGTGGTTTCCTTGCCTGTGAGCCGTTTCCTCTGGGCAGTCAGAGGCCATGGCCGGGAGGCTCCCACGTTCTGACCAGGAGACCCCTCGGGAGGAGATTCCTACCCTTTGTCCCACAGCTCAGGAGTCCATTCTCCATCCCGTGTCCCCAAGTCAGCACTTGGGTGTCAGCCTGAAGTCTCTGGATGGGCGGCAGGAGGGCCAGAGGTTGAGTGTGAGGCCAAGCCTCGCCGCAGGGGTGGGAGCCTTGATGAGGGGAAAGAGCAGCAGCGGAGGGTGGGGTTCCCGCCGGTGCGGCCAGGCCCCCAGATCTCCCTGCCCAGGAAGCAGTTATCACGCATCCTCAGGGGGAGAAGCGGAGGCAGCATAGCCTCGGGCAGGGGACACCTTGTTCTCCCGGGACTGTCTGTGATCAGTCCCTCCATCTGTAAGCTATCTTTTCTCTCCCTCCCGGGCACAGAGAAGCCGATGACTGTGAAACGCTTCCTGGCTAGTGGAGGGATGGGCCAGAAAACAGCCATGAACAGCTCAGGTCTGTGTTGGAGAGGGCCTGGTCCAGGGAGTTCCGGCAGCAAGCCCTCCACTGCTTGGGAGCAGGGGCTGAAAGGGACTTGGAGGGCAAAGAGGTTGAACCCCAGCTCCTGGCCTTGTCAAGACAGGTGGGCCGCTAGGGAGGCCAAGGTGGTGAAGACTTGCCCCAGCTCACAAGGCTGTCAGACCAGCTCACATCAGCCAGGGCCTCACCCCGAATTCATAGAAAACGGCCGAGTATGCAAGATGGGAAGAAATTCCATCCTGGAAAGAGCACCAAGGAAGTGCCTGAAGCTAGCACTGCTTCCCTACTTCCAGGATACACAGCACCATGGGCCCCAAGCTCTTAGCCCGAGACCTATGTGTGCCCTGCAGGGAGTGTGGGAACCACACGTGCGTGCTGTCCACAGCTGACCCCAGATCTGTCCGACGGGTCCATGGTTTTAAAAGGTCAAGCTCAAGGCGGTAATAGAAGAGCATGGGAAGCCAGAGCTGTACCCTGTTCCCTCTCCCGCCTCAGCCACCTTGGGGAGGGCACACGCCAGGCCCTAAAGGCCCCAGATCTGTTAGGATGGTAGGGGTGCCTGTGTGAGTCAGAAAGCACACAGGAAGTGCACACTCAGTCCCCTGCAGCTGCTCTTTCTCCCATCGCTTCTCAGGCGTGCGAGGGGGTTGTTCTGTCTGCTTCCGTCTGGCTGTGCACAGAGGCTGCGAGGCCAGCCCCTCTTCCTGTTTGGACACTGCCTTCCTCTGCTCTCCGGGGCACAGCTCTGAGAACTTGCAGAGTGCAGAGCTGTTTCCTTTAAGGTCATTTGCCACCTTACCGCCACCCTGCCCTCCCGTCCCTGTAAAGGCCCTTTGGAAAGCCAGGGAGGCTGGGAGCCGAGCAAAGACGAAACCAGTGGTGTGTGTAGGGAGCGAAGTGGCCCTGCCTTCCTGTCGGGTCTGTAAACTCGGAGGGTGCAGATTGAACGCAGCAGGAGCGGTGGGGAAGCCAGCCCATTACACGCCTGGATAGTTGCTGTGCTGGCCTAAAAGCGCCACAGGAGTGGTCCCCAGGGCCACAGGCAGAGTTGTCCACAAGGGATTTTGCTCTCGCCTGGCCTAGCATGAACATGTCTGGTTCCAGCTCAGAGCAGCAGGGGCAGAGGTGGTGGTCTCCCTGCCCCCCATCCCCGCCCCGGCCTGCCCCCCTTCACTCCTGACCTTGGCAGAGCCCCGGGGCTGAGGAGAGAGCCACCTCTGGGGCAGTCAAGAGGGGAGCTGCCTGGGTGGGTGGCCCCGAGGGAAGCCTGTGGAGGGCTCCCTGTCTCCCTAACTTGTGTTTTGGTGATATGACACGAAAACAACCGGTTGGGTCCCCTGTGACTTGGCAACTTTTGTGCCTTCTCTGTGTGGCTCCACATGGCTGGGGCCCTGCCAGGCTCTGGGGAGACGGGATGGTGAGCCCCCTGGAGCAGGCCTGCAGTGGGCAGGCTCAGCAGGAGCAGGCAGGCTCTGGGCTGAGTCCGTCACTGGAGACGGGCCTGGACATCCTGCTGCACGAGAGGCAGGCCCCTGGGCCCCGCACCACAGTAGTGTGGCGATCTGGGACCAAAAGTCACCCCAGGACTGACGTTTACCCCCAAAACCCAGTCTTCCTGACCTTCCCTTCCGGCCACGGGGCCCATTCTTGGGATAAAGCAGCTCGTTTCAATGTGCCCTGCAGGGCTCTCTGGTCCCAGCTCTAAACACATGGGCAAAAATGAACGTTCTGATTCAGTTTCGTTGCTTATAGCCCTGCCTGGCGTGACCAAGTGCAGAAATAAATTCTAGAAGAAACCCAGGAAGCCATCCCTGGTAGTTTCGCCAGTGATAGCGGTGACTGTAATATGCTGAGCTCTTGTTTAGGACTGGGCACCGTTCTGAGCACTTCTCACGTTAGCTCACTGAACCCTCCCCGTGGATCAGCCCTTGACCCTTATGCCATCTCTGAGGAGGGCACTGCTGTCATTCCCACCCGGGCTGGGGGATCATGGCAGCGGTGGTGCCGGCCCGGGAGCATGGCCTGAGAGCCTGCTCTTTTCACCTTCACACTCAGAAGACGGCAACACACGTGAACCCCACCCTGTCCAGCAGTGGTGGTGGAATCGGTGGTCCAGCTTCCTCCTCTGCGTGCTGGGCTGTGGCCTCGGCCTGGCAGTTTTGGGGGGTATCCCTCCTCTTCACAGTGACTTCAGGGACCCCATTCCAGCCTTAAGCCACCTCAGCACCTCCGTTCCTGCCCTTCTGCTGCCTCCCCCCGGCCTGCCCTCTACTTCCTCCGGCCACACCAGCCCATTTCCCAGCCCCCAGAAGGCCGTGCCAGCTGCCCTCTAAGCCTTAAACGCCCTCTTGCCACACACCCTTTTCGGGCAGCGTAAAAGCACACGGGCGCTGGGGTCGGAAGGATCTAGGTCCACAACCCAGCTCTGCCCTGCCTGTCTTGTGACCTTGGGCAAGTGTCCTGCCTCGGTGCCACCTCTCCCTCCTGTGTACCTCGGGTGATGGGCCCCTGGGGGGCTCTGTGAGCGCTTGCCTGGAAGGGGGTGAGATAAATGCCCTGTATGTGTGAAGTGCTGCCTTTGCTTCCACGCTTCTGTGTTACAAGAGCTTACGCGTGCTCCAGGCCAGCTCAGATGGCTTCTCTTCCAGGCAGCTTTCCAGGATATCCCAGGCCAGACTCCTCTCTCCCGCTTTGTTCCTTCCACCAGTCACACTGTGGGGTTTGCATCTGTTTTCCTCCTGGCCGTGACCTCTTAGACCCCTGAAAGTGCAGGTTATGGCAGCCTCAGCATCGCCTAGAGCTCATCAGAAATGCAGACACCGAGGCCCACCCCGGAGTCAGAATCGCATTTTATCAGGATTGCTGGGTGACTTGTGTGCTCCTCAGTTTGAGAAGCACCAGCTCATACCGCCCGGGCCTGCTGTACTCACCTCTGACCCGCCAGCGTCAGGCGCCCAGTAAGGGTCAGCACCTCTCTTTCAGAGTTTCTTAAATTGACAGAAGGAGCGGGTACCAGGACCAATCACCCAGTCCCCATTGTCGGGTCTGAGGCTCCCCTAGCACATCTGCCCAGGCCTTCACTTGTCCCCAGATGGAGAACCTGGCCCCCTCCAACCCAGGCCCCTTCCTGGTCTCTCCAGCGCCCCCTTGGCCCCAGCCCCTGCTCTCCCAGCAGGAGCAGCGCGGCCCCTCTCCACCGCCACATCAGCTGGAAGGTCCTCCCAGGCCCTGCCCTGGCCCATCAGCTTATCTCTTGCTCCGAACCAGGCAACTGGAAAGCCTCCTAGATTTGGGTGACTGCCCAGGGCAGAGGACTCCCTGGCTTTTCCACAGAAAAGAAAGTTTCTGCCTTTTGGATTGGGGCCCGAGGGTGCCGTTGCTGCAACATCTCAACCACCCTGTTGTCCACACAGCCATAGGGTTTGGGCCCTCTGACTCAGTGGACTCCACACCCCCTGAGACCCTGCTTCCCGAGCGGCCGAGGCCTCCCTGTCTCCCAGCCCCTGTTCTGTGTGTAGGCTCTGCCTTCCCTGCTCGTCCCCCTCGGTTCCATACCAGCCTCTCAGTCACGCAGCCCGCTCCTCGGAGCACTTCCTGTGCCAGGCACGGCGTTACGCTCCTAACCCCCGCGAGTTCACAGATAGCAACCGGCCCAGAGAAGGTGTTACACCCTCAAGAGTGCCCTGCCAGTCAGCCATAGGACCTGCATCTGCGCTGGGTCCCCGGCCCTTCCCCCTCCTCTCAGGGCAGCGGAGCCAGATGCCCTCTGGAGGGGCTGGCCAGGCACACGGCCCCAACCCTCGGGGGAGGTAGCTGGGAGGGCTGGGAGCGGAGCGGGGACCCTGCTGGGCCCGGGCTGGGCGCCTGGTGTTTTCGCATCTGGTTTTGTTGAACTGTAACTCGCGTTGTGTATTGAGGCCAGAGCTATTTTTATCCTGACATGTGAGGCTCCTTCACGTCATAGCCGCAAAGCTCAATCCAAAACATCCCAGGGAAGGCTGTTTGTAAGACGTTCTGCAGATTCTCATGTCGCCACATCAGGTTTCACTTAGTAACATCTGCAGGGCTGGCTCCCTGGCCGCCCACCCCCCGGCCTGGTTTTGTATACAGGGTGCTCCCAGCAGTATCTGTTGGCCCCTCGGCCAGCCAGTGGTCACGTGAACGTCCTGCCAGAGCCCACTCCTCTAAACCAGAAATGTCAGGCAGGAGGCACTGGGACTGGTCCTCGGCAGGAGTAGGGAATGGAAATCCCGCTCTTCTCGGCCCCTCAAAGGGCGCCTCCCTCCTGAGACCCGTGTCCAGGTTGCTCCCAGCCCTCTCCTGACTTCCCCACCTCCTGGGCCCCCGGCCAGAACAGCTCCCCGACTGTCCGCCACAGCAGGCCTGGAAGACCATGCTATCAGCAGTGTCTCCTGAGTCAAAGCCTCCCAGCCCTGTCGTCCCAGCAGATCCTCACGTTGGAGGGCGGGCCCTGACTCCGGGCGCCAGGCCCCTCTCCGGCTCTGCCCTGTCCTAATGGGCCGGCAGCATCTAGCCCCGGGCCCCTCCCGAGGGAGAGCTGAGCCGAGTAGGCTTTTATGGGCTGCTGAGAAAGGCCGATTCCCAGCCGAGCTTGTCAAGCACGCAGACGGGGGAGAGGCAGAGGCGGCCGGTGGAGGCGCTGTGAGCTCCCCACTGGGAGGAGCAGGCTGCGGTTGGGCAGAAATTAGTTCAGTTGAGAGAGGCCTGTCATTCCCTGTAGTAACCCTCCTGGAGCGGGTTTGTTCTCTCTCCACCCCATCTCCTCCTCCCGTGCCTGCAGCCTTGCCTGGAAACATCTCACAGGTTCCACCTCAAACCAGCTGGGCCAGAAGGGCTGGTGAGTGAGAAAAGTGGCCGGTGGGGCCAGTGGGAAACTGAGGCTGGGAGGGACCGAATAGGCCCTCACCCTGTCCGTGGTGAGCACTGAGATGCGCCCCATCCTTGCCCGGCCCACGTGGCCAGTGTTGCCCTTCCCCCGCAAGCTTCCCAAGGCTCCCCGCCCTCTCCTGCAGAGGCTTCTCTCAAGGGCAGTGGCCCTGGCCAGAGCCCGTTCTGGCGGGTGGGAGCCTGAAGGGCCACCGGCCTCGGGCAGCTCCCCCGAAGCTCCCACCCTCCTAGTCTCAGCCTCAGGAAGGCGCCCGGCACCCACGTCGGTTGCACCCGGCCTGCTGCTCGTCGTAGTCCTTAAGCCGAGCAGCGGAAGCTCTCTCGGTAACCACCACACTGTGAGAATGGGAGGTGCTCGCCATGGCCTCTCCCACATGTGACTCTGCCCCCCCCACCTCCTAAGGGCCTCAGCTCAAGGGGCCCCCATGCGGGCCTGGACGTGGAGAGTGGACTGTGGGGCCCAAAGGGGGCTGTGGCTAAGGAGAGCGGCGACATGTGCGGAGCAGCCCCAGGCCTTCTCTTCTGCCGGTCTGTCAGCTGAGGGGTGGCCAGATCTCCCTCCCTGAATGTGGGGGGGCGGGGGAGGGGTCCCAGGCGATCCCCTCTCCTCACAGCCTCCCTGCCCCCCAGCAGAGGACTGTGAACTCGTCCCAGATCTGACATTCCAGACTATCCCCAGCCCTCAGTCATCCAGTCCGAGACCGGAGAACGGGAACCATTTGCCTCATGCAGTGCTCTGGGTTATGGCACGTTTGCCAGGAATAGCAGCCCCGGTTTATCGAGATCAGACTATGTAGGAAGCCCCAGGCCAGGTACGTTACATGTTTGTCTCGTTCAGTGAGAGCTCTTATTGCCCCCACTTTACAGATGAGAAAACGGAGGCTTAGAGAGGGTAAGAGACTTGCAATTCTGGAGTTGCACAGCTAGTAAGCGGTTGAGTGGAGATCTGATCTGAACCCAGGTCTGATGGACTCCCAAGCCAAGCTCTAAACACCATGTTTGATGCTTCCCACTGCCTCTGTAGGGACAGAATCACCCAGCACCTCTCCCCAGTGCCCGCCCAAGACACCCAGTCCCTGGAGACTGGAGACTGTGGCCCCAGGTGGGGAGGATTTCTTTTTGGTCAGTCCCCATTTTGGTCCCTTTGTCCTTTGGAACCTAAGCCTGGAAATGGGGTGGGACAGAGGTGTACATACAGAAGCTAGATGGGGACAGGGACCTAAGGAGTCATCATGAACGAGCACCCAAAAGAAGGCTGCAGGCAGCTGGGCTCCAGTCCACACACACCTCCACTGGGGGGCGTGGGGGGAGCCTCTGCCCTCTGGCCAGGCCACCATGGGGGCGGCAGAATACATATCCTCAAGTGTGGGGATGGGGACAAGGGGCTCAGAGGCAGCCAGGCTGCCTCAGCAGCTGTATCTGCAGCCACCTCTCTGGAGATCAGCCCCAGCTGGGCCTGGGGTAACTCGATCTGTGAGAATGTGACACTTGATTCTGCAAACAGCCCCTCTGGGCAGGGAGCAGAGACTGTTTGCCATTCCAGAGTCACTCAGGACTGCCTGGGCCAGGCTCTTCTGGACAGAGACCCAGAACAACACACTGCAAACAAGAAATTCAGTGAGGCCTGTCCTTGAACTGGCTTCTCGCCCCGTGCACAGTTCACAGGAGCTGTAAAAGAGGTTCAGGCGAGAGGACAGTATTTTTGAAGGTGTGGCTCCTGGTAAGGAATCCTCGTGGAGCAATTCACAGCCAAGAAAAACAAAGCAGGAAACACCTTTTCCAGTTCCCAATCACTTCCCCGTAAGGACCACGCGAGGACGTAAGGAAGACCGAGTTCAGCAAAACGACGATTCCTGGGAGAAGGTTTTACTGCTGCTTCCTGGCATCTGATGAAGTCAGCCTGTAGGGGCTCCTCTGTAAGGCTCACTCGTGCTCTGGACGACGGTTCCACACGTTCCTGTTTTGTGCTTTAGGCTGATGCTTCTGGGAGCTGATACTCCTTGCACAGCCAAGCTTGATTCCCAGAGACCCCCCACGCTGCCTCTTTCACTAAATCGTACGCTTTAAAAGGGTGAACTTTATGGTATATGAATAATATCTAAGTTAAGCTGTTATTTTTTTTAAAAAAATCCGATGTCCTGTTCATGCCTCAGGCAGATGGAAAGAGGAGTCCTAGCATCACTGACACCTCTTTCCAGCAGTGCTGTTGAGGTCATCATGGCTTAGAAAGGAAGGACGGGGGGAGATCCCAAGGGGTGTATGAACAGACACTACATTGGGATCATCCAGGCATTGTGTCAGCCCCGCCCTCGTCCCCTCCGCGCTGGAGGCCTTACAGAGGGGACCATGTGCAGGGCTGGGGCTGGGGCGGGGTTGCAGGGACAGTGGGGTGAGGGCTGTATCTGGCTTTCAGTGTATTTTCAGCTGGTACACATAAGAGGGAGACCCCGAGTGTGCTTCTGGTTGTAAAGCCGGCTCAAGGTCTTCAAAGTACTGCTCTAAAAGAACGTCTTTGCCTGAAGATGAGGAAGAATCTCTGATTTCAAAACACTGGGTGCAGATGGAAACGCTCGGTCACATTCTGGCGGTGTGTGCTGTCTTCACCCTGGTGGCTGTGTACATAATTGACTTATTCTTAAGCAGCGGCGGGAAGGGAGTATGGCTTCTGCCTCGCAGGATCTATCGGCTTCATGGACCATTGAGGTTGTGTGTCTGCCTTCTCTCTTTCTTCTCTTTGACTTGCCATTTGCTCTTAGCCAGTCAAACAAAGCCCAAGTGTATTTTGTTTATTAGGATAATGAGTAAAAAAAAAATTTTTTTCCCCAAAATTTCTGGCACCTAGCAGCAGGTCTCACACGTAGGAGGTGCTCACTAAGTGATGGGGGGTCAGCTGGAGGGGTGGAGAGGGAAGTGGGTGCTTTTTGCAGTAACCGGAGTTGTATCAGCTCGCGCACACTCGTTTGGTCCTGGCTTTTTTGCTGCCAACGTGGCCCTTGAGTGAAGGTGTTCCCTCATCCTGTTACACAGAGACTCTTCCCCCACCTTTCTGGCGTTGATAATTATTTATATTCTGTGGACACGTAGAATAAATCCCGGCTCTATCCCTTTCTCTGTAGGTACCAAAGGCTTGGAGTGTTCTCCTTCGACTCCGACCATGAACTCCTACTTTTACAAGTTCATGATCAACCTTCTCAAGAGGTTCAGCAGTGAACGGAAGCTTCTGGAGGTCAGAGGCGGCTTCATCATCAGGTTAGCCTCCGCGTACCTTCTGCGCTCCCACAGCATCGGTTTTTCATTCTCATACCATGCAAGGGGTCAAGGCAACCATTTTCTCTTCCACTCCTCTCTCCTCCTTTTCCTGACCTTTGAGCTCTTAAAAGAAACAAAGAAGGTTCCCCCTTCACACGAGGTTGCTGGTGCTACTGACATGGGTCAGGTCGATGTCACCATTTTTCGAACAAATGAATTCGTTTTTCACTTGTTGAGACAGCTTTCCTTGAGGCTAAATATCCTCTCATTGAACACTCTTGTGGGAGTCTTCAGGGAGAAAAGGAGGTGAGCCAGACAGAACATGAACGTGGCTGCGCTGGGTGCCCAGCTGTCAGCACACCGTTTGGCCACGGCTGGTGGCAGCAGTGGCTCTGGCGGAGCCAGGTTCTTGTGCTGTGTGAGCCCAGCCCCGGGCAGTCCCAGGGCACCAGCCCCAGTCCCTGGAGGCCTCCAGAACCGTCACCACCAGCAGTATGGCCAGGTCTGGCCCTTTGCCTCTTGCTTGGCTCCAAGGAGCAGGGTGACCAGGAGAGTGACCTTCAGGCCAACAGAAATATAGAGGGGACACAGATTTCTTCAGGCTCCCCACAAAGCCAGGCAGAGGAGTTTCACAGAATAGTCTGAGTGACCCTAGACACTCTACAGCAGTGGTTCTTGGCCCTGACTGCATGTTAGGTCACCAAGGAGGCTTGAAAAAGAAGGTGATGGCTGGGCTCCACCCTGACCAGTGAAATCAGAACCTCTGGGGCGACGGAGGTTAGTAAAGCCATCCAGGGTGCTCAGGGAGCAGACTGGACTAATGTCCCAGGAGTTGGGGGGCTCCTGATCAGGGCCATCTGGGGATTGGGGAGTTGAAGGAGAATTCCAGGTGGAGGGTCCACCCTGCACAGAGGCTTCAAGGCAGGAAGGAGGTTGGAGAGTTCATTTTGCTGTAAACCAGAAGGCAAGGGGGCGGGGCTCAGCCCTGTGAGCTGGACTAAGGACTGGGGCCCCTACCCAGAGGTCAGCAGGAAGCCGCTGAATGGGCTTGAGCAGGGGAATGGTGTGACCATATTGCTGCTTTTTTTTAATATATATAAATTTATTTATTTATTAATTTCTATCTTTGGCTGCGTTGGGTCTTCGTTGCGGTGCGCGGGCTTCTCATTGCAGTGGCCTCTCTTGCTGCAGAGCAAGGCCTCTAGGCGCGCGGGCTTCAGTAGTTGTGGCTTGCAGGCTCTAGAGCGCAGCCTCAGTAGTTGTGGTGCACAGGCTTAGTTGCTCCGCGGCATGTGGGATCTTCCTGGACCAGGGCTCGAACCCGTGTCCCCTGCATTGGCAGGCGGATTCTCAACCACTGTGCCACCAGGGAAGCCCCAGATTGCTGTTTTTATAGACTACTGTGCTGTTGGGAGAGAATGGGTGGATGTGTGGGAGACCAGGTGGGAGGCTGTTGTCCAAGGTGGCAGCTTGGTAGGGGGATGGGAAGAAGCAGTGCAGTGCGGTGCAAGAATTAGTAAGAAGTGTGTTGATTGATGATGAATTGCACGAGGGAGGGAGGAGAGAGGGAGTTGGGGGGCACGGCCAAGACTGGGGTGTGAGCAGCAGGGTAGACAGTGGTAGCTGTCCCTGAGGTGGGAGCCCCGGAAGAGGAGCAGGGAGGGAGGGGTTTCAAATAGCTTTGGGAACGTCAAAGGAGAGACACTGAAAACATTGCTGTGTCTGCCTCTCAAAGGAGGGATCTAGGCCCACTATACAAATGTGGAGGTTGATGGCAGTCATTCATTCATTCACTCTCCCATCCATTCATTCAACAGATGTTTACTGAACACTGTGCGAGGTTCCATTCTAGATAATTCTACCTTGTGGATTTCATCCCTAGGGAGTAAGAATGGTCGGTGGTCAGAGCGAAGGAAGGCCGCCCAGAGCCGGGCCCTTCACAGTCCCGGTGTGTAATGGTTGGGTCTGGAGAAGCCGGGAGAGGAGGCTGAGAAGAAGGGCCCAAGAGGGAGAAAGAAGCAGAGGCAAGAGGGGGAGGGCAGGAGGCAGCGAGGGGAGGGGAGGCCGGAAGAGGGCCGGCTGGGAGGCGCGGGGGAGTCTGCTGAGCGCGGGGCGAGCTGAAGGGATGGGAGGCAAGGAAATGGGGGCAGGCCCAGGGCTTGCCTGTGTGGCGCCGGTGGGTGGAGGAGCCACAGGGCCCCAGCTCCAGGCAGAGGGTGGCATCGAGGCCACCCTGGGGAACAGGCCGAAGGGTAGAGGACAGGCCTGCCTGGTCAGAAGGACAAACGGCAGGACCACAAGTCCCTGCCCATCGGGAGGAAGGGGCTTCTGATGGTCTAGACCACCCAAAGGCGTCCCAGTGGTGGTGGGATGGTGTCACCACCCTCTGCTTTCCTGAGCTCTCACAGAGCAGGGTTTCTCAGCGTCGGCATTGTTGGCATTTGGGGCCGGATAATTCTCTGTGGCAGCGGCTGTCCTGTGCGCTGTAGGGTGTCGAGCAGCATCTCCAGCCTCCACCCACTGGATGCCAGTAGCACTGTCACCCACCCAATTGGGACAATCAACAATGTCTCCAGACAGCGCCAGAGGTCCCCTGGGGGGCAGAATCATCCCGGGTGACAACCACGGTTACAGAGTGACAGAAATGGATTCTTATCGTCCCTTGCCAAATGAGGAAGGTTTCCATGGTTTTTTTTTTCACATCAAGTTGGACGGTTGGGGCTTGCAGAGACCCCCTACCGGGAAAATGACGGACTCTTCCCACACGAGTGACAGTTAGCTTCATGCGGCTTTCGAAATTGTAGAGGCGTCCGCTCTTTTGATGAGCCCTCCTCGCCTGGAAGACTTTCAGGAAACCAGTGGAGAGAAAAGCCTTTGAAAAAGGAATTTGTAGCTACTTTCCTCTCTGGAGAACTGGGCAGTAATGGGTTTTTCCATCCTCTGTCAGCCTCACGTGCCCTGTCAGGGGCCTGGGGAGAGGGAGCTCGGGGAGTCGGCACTATCCCCAGATAGCACCAGGCAGAAGTGCGGGCAGCGTGGGCGCACATGGGTGTGTGTGAGTGTGTGCGGGGGTGCTCTCCCCACCCGCTAGGGCCAAGGCTCCGTGGAGCTGGTACCATGTTCCCATTCACAGCCTCTAGGACAGTGAGGCTTCGCTTACTTTGCAGTGTCTCCCAGGCATCCTAGGCTGATGAGAACCCTCATTTTGCAGGAGGGAGATGAGAGGAAGCCGCGTGCCTGCCTGGCTCGGTTGGAGCGGGGCCGCAGACCGCCGCACTCTGCTCATTTCACAGCTGGTTCTCTCTCCCTTCTGTGAGAGAGTGTCGAGCCAGGTGCCTTGAGGAGCCCTGCACGGCCTGCAGACCAGGACCACCTGGCTCCCAGCTCCTCAGAGGGTCCTCCCTCCTCATCCTTCTGGGGCTCAGTAGCCAGCATGGCAGTCACTCGCTGTTCCAGGGCTCACACTCCCCGTGCACCACACTGGGGCCTCAGTGGGCATGGCGCCTGGCCTCCAGGGCACGCCTCACTCCCACCCTGCACGGCCACAGAGGTCTCCTAGCCCTGGGCAAAGAACCCAGTGGTCTGGACAGAAGGAACCTGTGACTGGGCCCCTCACGTTTGTTGTCCCTCCTAGCCCTTCGCTTCATTTGTCCAGCCTGCCGTTCCCCCTGAAGCAGCACCAGCCCCTGTCATTTCGAGCTACAGCTTCCTCTGGGCCACACCAGCTCTGTGGGGCGGCTACCTGCTAAGTCAGTGTGCCACGCCACCCAGTCTGGGTTCTCAGGGTGACCACAGCCCAGCATCCGATGTGGAGGAGGCCTTGAAGACGTGTGCCTTCCTCCTTCCCGTGGCCAGATGGGCTGAAGCCCTTCAGCAGAGGTTCACTGGGGCCCAGCGCTCGGAGTGTCAGCCTGCCCACCTGCCTTTCGTTCCATTTCCTTATTTTCTGCTGGTGGCTTTAAAGAGGAGCGTAATAGTGATACATGCTGCCTGAGAAGAAGCCACAGGCCTGATAAGAAACACAGTAAATGAAAAACTTAAAAAAAAAAAAAAAGAGAGAGAGCGAGAAGCAGGGACTTCCTTGGCAGTCCAGTGGTTAAGACTCCATGCTTCCACTGCAGGGGTCATGGGTTTAATCCCTGGTCGGGGAACTCAGCTCCCTCATGCCGTGCGGCGTGGCCGAAAAAATTTAGAAAAGAAAAAAAAAAGAAACACAGTAAATGATTCTTAACCCCCTTCTCTGGTGTTAAGCCAACTATAAGTTGCTCCTCTCAACCCCCAAGACTCAGCAGAGAAAGGAAAGAGATTCTTCTGGCAAACACGTGAAGAGCCATTGTTTCTGTAGTAGTGTGCTTAGCTCAGGGTCCAGGAACGGCTACTGTCTATAGAAGGACAAAGGCATCCAGAGTTCTTGAGGACAAACATCTGGTGGGGGGTCTTGGCCTTGAGGAAGATGCATGACTCTCCTCAGGCTCCGGGGTGTTTCCCCCAACTCGGCTTTCCCAGGCTGCCCCTCCATGGGGCGTGGGACTAGGGCCCCAAACTCCAGCCAGGCCCCTGGGTGGGTTGGACATCCTCTCTGTGTCCATGCGGCCTCGCTATCTGGTGGATGTCACAGTTCAGAGGCACGTTGAGTTTGGGGAAGCCAGTGACTCCAAAACCTCGTCTCAGCCAGACTTGCGGTGACCCACTCCGGGCCCAGGCCCTTCTCCCGGCTGCAGGGACTGAGCGAGGGAAGAGGGGGACACGGGCAGATGCCACCCCAGCCCTGCCCACACCCACGCCCCCTCCCCAAGGCTCCACAGGAGTCGGGCAGATGCCACAGGCACTCAGGAGCTGGATTAAGCGGGGAGCTTCTCGAGTCGAACAGCCTTGGGTTCGAATCCCGGTTCCTCTAGTTTTTAACTCCGTGACCTGTTTCCAAGCTCGTTTTGCTGTGACTGTACGACGAAGATAACTGTGCCTGCCCTGTCGTTTTGCGGAGAGGGTTACATAAGACCCTGCGTGTTACAGCGCTCCGCATGGCTTGGTCCAGGGGAGCTTGCTGTTCCGCCTCATGATGCGGCCTTGGCCTCCCACAGTGGTCTGTGGGGAGGGGAAACCAGACCCGGGAGAGGGTGAAAGAATTGAACCTTCTGTGCCGAGAGCTGGCTCCTGAGCGCCAGGCACGCTGCGCCGACAGCCAGGGCGCCCACCAGCGGCCTGGCCCTGGCACCGCTAAAACAACTCGGCCCCAAGTGGGTGTTCGTGTACATTTCCCTCCTCTGGCCTCTCCCCCCCCCGACCCCCGCCGCCAGTGCACACAGAACAAGCACAGAGCTTGTTTTCCCACGAACTCTTCCACTATACTCAGTAGAAAAGGAGAGGAGGGAGAAAATGCAGCCTCTTTGATAGACTGTGATATGAACTCCAGTGTAATCCAACAGCTGTGATCTTTACAAGGCCTGCTTCTGTGCTGGGAAGGCAGCGGGGCTGAGGACGCTCACGCTGCCAGCCAACGCGGCCCTCTGACCAGCCGTCCTTCGGCTTAATCAGCTGTGCCTTTCCCCCTCCCCTTCCTCCCTGCTGCCTTGAAAAGAGGACTTGCCAGAGAATGCTTTCTTTTCAACGAGTGACTGTGCTGTGAACTCGAGGGCTCCATCCCCATCCAGCCCTGTCCATGGTGGCCGAGCACCCTCCCCAGAGAAAGGAAGCCCCCAAGATGAGGTGCAGGTGGGGGTCCAAGTGAGAGACGGGGGAGCCGTCACGAGGCTTCTTGCATGAGACCCCGACCCCGAGAGCCCCACGATAAGGTTTCTGGTTCCTTCTGGTCCTCCTCTTGCCTCTGACACAGACAGGCCTGGCAGCCTCTCCAGTTCAGCCAAGGCCCAGAGTCCCTAATATGTACCCCTGCTGAGCCTGCCCTCCCCTCCCCCAGTGCCCCGGCTTTGCGTGAGAGCCCTGTGTTGGGGGGCGGGCAAGTGAGGAATGGATTGGCCGCTAAGGTGGGTGGCGGGGCTAGGAAGCCCCTGGACTTGTTTTGAATTGCAGGGCGGGAGGGGGGCACAGTGGCTCAAGAGAAGAAGCTCTCTTTCATGCCCTAATTGGGAAATTCCACTTGGCTGTCCTTGTCCGTTCCTTGGCGGGGGGTCAAACGGCCCCTGTGGCTAGGGCAGCGCACACCACAGATCCTTGCCGACCCCAGCTCCGCCCCCCTCGGTCTCTGTATCCACCGGGCCTCTGGAGTTCATTTGCATCGGGGGCACCCCTTTCCCCTGTCTCTTTCTGCGTGCCACCTTACCTGCCAGGGGGCATCGGTTGGGTCCCCAAAAGCCCATTGTGCTGATGCTAATGAAAGATGAATTGAGTGAAGCGGCAAGACCCAGATCCCTGTTCAAATGGCATTTTAGAAAAGCAGCTTCGCTTCTGGCCCCCAGCCTGCGGAGAGAGCTGCTGAGAGGCCCCGCTCGGCTGTCTTCCTCTCGCCCCTTTAATGGATTGCGTTCATTTGCTCAGAATAAAAACAAATTGCTGTGACAAACACGCACTCACCTAAGTCTGTCTGTGGAAACAGGCCCTGATCCCCCTCCCCGGAATGCAGGCGGATTTGGGTCTTTCATCAGTTGTAGCTGTGTTGGTTGGGGTCCCCAGCTGAGGGGAAGGAGACAACATTGAACAGGGCTGGAGGGTTGCTTCGAGGAATGTCTTACTTCCGTCTCAGAAGAAGCTTCTCTTCCTGTCAGCTTTAAGTCCGTCTGCCCAGTTCCTTGTGTGAATCTTCCGGAGCCTTCCCCAGTCATTCTTCTCCAGGGGCCAAGGTGCTTTTGTTGAGACACAGGACAGCCAAGGGAGTGAGTGGCAGAAGCTGCTTTGCACAACCAGCTCTTGGCTCTGATCTCCGAATTGGGACAACGCTGAGGACCTGTGAATGGCAGGGCGGCCCCATCTGACATGCCAGAGAAGATTGCCTGCGCGAAAGCCCTGCCCTCAAACGTGAAAAGGTGTCCCTGGGAGGTGCAAAGTGCAGGCAGCCCAGAGAGCCCAGCCCGGCCCATGTCCATTGTCCCCTAATGCATGGCAAAGTGCCAGCATCCCAGCACCTCATAGAACCATCTGTGACCCAGGGCTGCCAGGGAGGGCTGGGGGCAGCCAGTGGCTTTGCTCTGACTCCTGCAGGCAGTCCCCCTGCTGTCCCTGTAGAGCCCACTGTCATACACACTGGCGCTCCCTGCAAGAACCGATGTATTTTCTTCTGGAATATGGAAACCACATGCGATAAGCCTTGCTAGGCCAGGCTGGGATTAACTAGGTGCAGCCAAGGGGGGACGGGGGGAGGAGAGGAAGTGCTGGCCAGAGGGAGCCCCATGCAGCATGCTCTGGAAGTCTGGGGAGCTTTAGAGGGAAGTGGCCCCATGTTTCAAGGGTCCTCCTGGATCCCTTGTGGGCGGAGGGCTGCTGATGGAAGCAGGGGCTGGAAGGAGGCCAGGGATCCACTCGCTTCGAGCAGGGCTCGTGGGAGGTTAGGGGTCACAGGTGAACTGGGCACGGGGAGGCCAGGTGACCCACAGAGTCAGCCGTTTGCCCCCACGTCCAGGAGCACCCATGGTGGGGGGAGGGCTCAGGAGCCATCCCGCACCTGCTGCATGGGAGGCCTTAAAAGGCCTCCAAAAATTCATCACATGGGTGGTGGCACCTGCGGGGCCCTTTCCAGCCTCCAGTTAAGAGCACTTTCTTTGTAGTCTATACACCTGAGAAGCCTCAGCTCCCCAGCCCTGTTGCCAGGGGCTGAGAGCTTGACAGTGAATTTCTTTCTGAAGCTCTAGAGGTTATGGAATCTGCAGTTGTCTCTGGACCTGTTTATACTTTACCTAAGGATGCCAGGAAACTAGCAAAGCTTTGACCTTGTTAAGTCAGACAGCTCGGTTAATTAGCAAGTAGCTGCTGGAATCTAATGTAGCAACTTAAAATATCGGCAGGTTTGGAATTGGCCCCTAGAGGTCACTTCCATCCTCCTGCCTCCTTGGAGTTGGGCTGCATCCGAGCCAGGAGAGATAAATGGGCGTCCTTAGCTTAAAAGTGCTTTTAAACTCCTGGAACAGCAGTTGCAGAAATGTGTCCTGTTTGTCCATCGTAGAACGTGGTTCTCAGGAAGCTCTTTATTTCACCCTTTTAACCCAACCTTTTCACCATGGGTGCCCTGGGAGGCCCCTGTGTGGCCCTCCCCCCCTCTCCCCACGAGGGTATCCTTTTAGCGGGTGGCCACAAAGATCACAGACACACGCGCACCCACTTCCCACCGCCACCCCTATCGTCAGAAAAATAACACAGAAGGGTTTCCATCACGTGCGGTTTGTGAAAGGCCGTCAGACCAGCTGCCCCTCCCACACAGAAGGAGAGTTCCCGTCTCCGAGCACGTGTGATGGTGACACCTTGCAGGGGCCCTGGGCTGGGGGGACCTTGGTGCTGAATTCAGCCTCAGACGGTGAGCACAAGCCCACGTGAAGTAGTGTACAGCCCATGGGGAAGGGTGCTTTGTAACCCGGGCTGTGAGGGCCCACCGAAGAGGCTCTTGGGATCTAAAGTGGATAATGGAACTCTCTTTACAAGTATGCAGCCTCAGCTCCCAGGAGAGCACGGGCTTTGGGTCTGTTGCAGTCATCCTAAAATCTTTCAGTGTCTCTGTAGCACCAGCGCATTTGCCCCCAGCCCCCTCACCCCACGTCTTAGGACATCTCCATGGGGGTGCTGTGTACCATCTGGAGATCCCAAAGCTGAGGTTCTTGGTTGTCTTCCAGACTGGGTGCTGGAGGCCATTTGGGAAAACTGCCCAGTTTCCAGTCTGGACTTGCTTTTCCTCAGCCTCATTGTAAAGAAGCTATGTTCTCTTGTGGCGCCTCCCTTTTGCCCAGAGTCATTGACCCACAGAAAATCCCCACCAGGACCCGTCCTGATGTGCCCTCCTCCTCATCGTCCTCTCCCAGGGCTCTCATCCTCTCCCAGGCCTGTCACCTCTCAGAAGTGAAACACCGAGTAAATCTGCGGATCCTTCCCTGTCTTCCTTCTAGGCCCCGGGCCCTCCAGACTCCTGCCCGGCCATTATCCTGGCCCATTTCTGGTCTATATTTAGATTACATAATCTCATTGGAACTGCCTGGCACTTGGACAGTGACTGTCTTTCTTGGTCTAAATCTCTGTTTTGACTCTTGCTCAAGAGGACAAGTCTCCCCCCCATACCCAGATCATTTGTTTTTCCTTCTGGTTTATCACAGTTGCTCACATCACCCAGATTGGCCTCTCTCTCTCTCTGGAGCTGAGCTGAGATGGATTTCAAGTACAATCCTGAGTCATCTCTCATTTTTCTCTAGTCCTCTGTCGAGCATCCCGTGCTGTCTGTTTCGAGCCTTGCCTCTCCCTCTTTCCTTTCAGAAGCTGCTTTCCTAAGCGTGAAGTTTTGCATCTCTTTCTTCGTTTCCACCGGCCGCACCCCCTGCCCGGGCTGCGGTCACGGTCACGCGCCCCAGTGCCAGCTCTCACGTGACCAGTTTCCCGAACATAGGGCCGTCTGAGCCTCCTTGTTTTGCTCCCCCAGAGAGCTGCTGCTTTAGCCTAATAATGGCGCTCGTGTCTCCACTTCACCCTCAGCCTTGTCATCGGTAAACTCGTGGCCTCCTGTGTCCCCAGAAGTTCTGACTTGTTTTCTGCGCCGTTTTGTCATCTCTCTGGCAAAACCCTCTCTCTTTCTTAACCACGTAAGCTTAACATTTTTGCTTCAGTGCCCCAGATCTATCTTTTCCTTCTCCTGATCAGGCCACCATGGCAGCCTTTCCTCCCTCCATGCCTCAATTTCCACAACGCCTTTTTTGAATCTAAATGTTATATTAACAACATACTATATACAAGTACGCAAACCGTAAGTGTACTACAGTTTGGTTAGCTTTCGCTAATTGTCTACATCCATGTAACGAGCCCTCAGATCAAGAAGTAGAGCATTTCCAGCGCCCAAAGGTCCCTTTCATGTCTCTTCCCAGTTACTACCCCTAGGCTCCTCCCCAAAGTAGCCACTGGCCTGAATTCTAACGCTGTACATCCATTTACCTGGGTTTTTGTTTTGATTTGGGGTTTTGGGGTTTTGGGGGTTTTTTTTGTTAACCTGGTTTTTTGAACTTTATATAAACTTTTGAACTTTATATATAACTTTATATAACTTTATATAAGTGGAATCACGTACAAACTGTAAACTTTTACAAACTGTAAACTTTCTTTTGACCCACCTCGTGTTTGTGAGGTTCACGTGTGTCCCATGTAGCAGTAGTTCACATTTCTGTCAAGTCTCCCACTGTGTGAAGATGCCGTGGCTCATTTACACATTCTGCTAGTGATGGGCATTTGGGTTATTTTCAGTTCGGCACTATTGCGAATAATGCTGCCATGAGCATCCCTTCACATGTCTTCTGGTGAATATACATGTACGTTTCTCTCAGATAATACCTAGGGATTGCTGGATCAGGGACTGTACATGTGTTTAGCTTTGATAGATATTGTCTGAGCTGCACCCATTTCCACTCCCCTCCATGGTGTGAGAGTTCCCGTTGCTCACATCCTCACCAACACTTGATATCATCCGTCTTTGATTTTAGCCTTTCCTGTAGGTGTGTGGTGGTATCACCTGTAGTTTTAATTTGCATTTCGCTGAAGACTAACAAAGTTAAAGAACTTCTCATCACTTTTTGCCTTTTGGGTATCCTCTTTTGCAATGAGCCTGTTCCAGTCATTTCCGCATTGGGTTTTTGGTGCCTTTCTTATTGATTTGTGGAAGTTCTTTATATATTCTGGATGCAAGTCTTTCTCCAATGTGTGTACTATAATTATCTCCTCCTACCCCGTGGCATGCCTTATCACCCTTTTAAAAGTGTCTCTTGTTGAACAGAAGTTCTTTATTTTTAATGTAGTCCAGGTGACCAGTTTTTCTTCTCAGCATGTTTTATGGTTTGTGCTGCTTTTTCAGGGGATTAGGAGGTCATGAAACTAACCATAAAGCTGCCTGTTTCTGGTAAGCACTCCCAGTGAGCTGGACACTGAGTACAATCCGCCTAAAAAGGTATTATATCTTTACTCTGGACGGGGTCTTGGAGGCCACCTAGTCCAGCCTGCTTATGCCAAGATTCCCACTCCTTCTCCATCCCCCCACCCAGCTAAATCCCAGGGGCTTCTGGTGCAGCCAGGCCAGTGGAGGTCTGCAGCCTGGAGTTGGGAACCGCTTATCTAACTATGGTGGTCAGCAGGAGGTGGGAACCCAGGTCAAAGGCACCAGTACGAGCAAGGGGGCTTGACTGGCCTGTGTAGCCAGACCAAGGCGGAGGGCTGCAAGGCCCAGGAACCCAGCATCTTCCTGTGGTGCCGTCTGTCTTCTTGGCCTCTGTTTGAGGTCAGCCTCACTGCTTTGGTCTCTTCCAGGGGTGGAGACAAGGTCGCCACATCACATGGCCATCATGCCCCTGCTGTTTGTGCTCCGGGGGAGCTCTGGTTGGTTCCCACGGGGTCATGTGTCCCCTGTGGTAGGGGAGGCGGTGGCAGGGTGCCGCAAGCAGCAGCCCTGACAGAACCCCAAGTGGAGTGGGGAGCAGCAGCTCTTCAGAGGAAAGGGGCTCCCACGTGGCAGCCTTCCTGAGCACAGTTTTCTCGTATGAAAAATGGGGACGGTCACCATCGTGATCTGCTGATTCTCGGGAGGTTAAATGATGTTACAAAAAAGTACTCAGAGGAGTGTCTTGCACCTGGTAACTGTGCAGGAGGTGTCCCGGTAGCGACTGTGACAGTCACTGTGAAGAGAAGCATCCACCCTCTCGCTGTGCATGTCAGAGTCAGGAAGCCCGCGGGCGGGTGGGTTGGCGGTCCCAGAGCTGGCCTGGCCCCCGTTCACCCCCTTCCCAGGCCCTTGCCGCTCGCTCCCTCAGGCTCAGCTCCTGAAAAGCAGATGTTCTGGGGTTGACTGTCACTTTCTCTTGTTTTCTAGGGAATAAGAGAGAAAGCCATGGAGCAAACTAAGACTTTCCCCCAGGCGTCCCCCCTTCCTCTGCCCGTCGCCCCCCACCCCCGCCGCCGAGACCCCACCCTGTTCAGAGCTGCCCAGTCAGGACTCTTGAGCGCCTGTGACAGAAAACCAGTTCTCAGGCTTCTGTTGAAAAAAATGAAGGTGCTGTGTAGCCAGGGACCAGGATTGGCAACTCCGCAGCTAGCACCCTCCTGGTGTCCTCAGGCCTCCGTCTCACCCGCTCGCCTCCACAGCAGGCTCTCCTCCCTCCTCTGTCAGCCCCGTGCCCAGCAGGCCGTCTGTCCCGTGACAGGACAGCCACCGCAGCTCTCAGCTCACTCCTCTCCCTTAGCGTCCAGCCTTCAGCCGCGGGGCGGGGCTTGAGTCTCACTGGACCCGTCACTGTGCCCTGACTGTTCAGGACGGGATTGTGTGCCCACCCTCCCACGCAGGAGGAGGGGACGTTGTTTGTGGGAAACTGGATCTGGAACCAGAATCCCAGGCTGTGGACACCAGGGAGGCAGACGCAACCAGCGCCCACCCTGTGGTCAGGTTCAGTGCTGCCCGAAAGGGGGTGCGAAGTAGGCCCCACTGAGGGCCCACCGTGGTGGCAGTGGAAGGAGAGACACTCCCTCTCCACTCTCCCAGTGGCCAGATTCTCCAGGAAGGAGGGCAGGGGGAGGGTGGGGCTGTGTGTGTGCCCCAGTGACCTTCCCAGAGACCACCGCGCAGGCAGGTGGGGAGCAGGGCGGCCTCTGAGGAATTAGGCCTCCAGCTGATCCCTTCTCTAGGGCTTCCTTCCATTTGTAACACTGCACCTTGCCAGAGACTAGAAGTTGTCTGCTGTGTCATTGTGTGTGGAGCTGGGGGTTAGACTCAGACCCAGCCCCTCCCAGCACGGCCACTCGTGCCCACGCATGTGCTCCCAGAGTGGTAGCCCCAGGCCATGATTGAAGAGAGACCGGGAGAGTCTCGGTCTGGAGTTTAGGCTCAGTTCAGAGTGGCCAGAAGGGACCTTAGGGGTCAGCTGAGGTCTTTCACACAGGAGAGAACCGAGGCTCTGATTTTACCAGTAAATATTTACCTCGTGCTGCCCCGTGCCCTGCCTGGGCTAGGCCGACGCGGGACCAGCCACCACAGTCCACAGGCGGGACACTCAGGTGTAACAGGAGCTCTGGGATAGGGGCGGCAGGGAAGAGCTCAGGCTAACCCAGACGGGGGACAGGGGTCAAAGGTTCACTCCCCCTGGTTCACTCCGCGGCTGTTTCTGGAGCGCCCGCGGCGTGCCAGGCCCCGCGCCAGCCCTGGGCACACACACAACCGAGAGCCGGTTCCTGCCTTCACCAAGGTGGCGGTCCGGTGGCACAGGCAGACGACAAGTGACCAAGAAATGTGTGCCCCAGTGTTGTGATTCCTGCTCTGGAGGAACTGCAGGGGCGGGGGTGTCCTCAGGTTCGGGCCTGGGGGCCGGGGGGTGCCCGTCGCTTCAGCAGAACCAAGCAGGTGTGACCTGGATCCGACGTTTTCTCAGAGCATAAAGGTGCCCTGGTTCTCCCTCTCCTCAGGCTCAGCTGAAGCTACGCCAAGAATTGGCTGTTAAAGGCTGCCTGAGATGTGGTTTGGAGCCAAAAATCTACAGAGCCAGTGCCTTTGTGACCTTGTTGAAAATGCTTACTGAGGAAAATCGGGGCGTGGGGGGTAGGATTTGGGAGTTAGGTTGTTGGGTTTTTTTTTCCTTTTTATAAAAAAAAAAAAAAAAGAATCCGTTTGGCCGTCCTCACCCGCATCCCTTTCCCTCTCTGCACAGCCCCTCCTGGGATGCCTGACTCCTCCAGCCCCACGGCACTCATCCCTCCCGTTTGTCCACACCTCCCCCATCCCCAATCCCTCTCCATCCCCTGTGCTTCAGGAATGAAAAATACCAAGTGGGTAAAATTAAGGAGCCTGGGTATAGCCCTGGAAATCAGGCCACAGCTGTCAGGCCAGGCAAGAGTCCTCGTCTCTGAATTGGAACTGCTGGGAGCAAGTGCTCGGCCCCTCCCCTGTGAGGATGGATAAAAAGCCCCAGCTCCCCCGACCTCCGGGAAGGGGCTGCTGCCTGCTGGCCTCAGGAGGGCCAGGGAATGCTGTTTGCCATTGAGCAGACCTGTCCCAGTGCCCACCCGCTGGAGCACCGCAGTGGTCAGAGCTCATCCCTGCCCTCCCAGGGATGGTCCCAAACTCGAGTAGCAGTGACGCTCTGTGGGAACAGATGGGGTCGGGGAGTGCCTCGCCCTGATGGAGGGGTCTGGGGAAGCTTCTGGAAAGACATGCTGTCTACCGGAGCCATGAAAGATAAGGAACTGCTGGGGGTGAGGGTGGGAGGAGAAGGTGCTTCTGATGTAGGAAAAGTCTGCTCAGAAGCCCAGGCGCCAGGGCCCAGGCAGCCCCAGGGAGCTGGGAGTGTGGCTGGGACCAGGCCCAAGCAGCCCTGAGGTATTCCCGGCGAGCCACCGAAGGGCCTGGGCAGGTTCAGAAAACTCTCTCCACCTGCTGTGGGTGTGCACAAGTCCTGAGAGACACCCCCGACACGTGGCCACCCTGGAGTCCTTGGGATGGCACTGAGCCAGGGGGACTTCAGGGCCTCATGAGGCCACACCTGAGGCAGCTGGTCCCAGAGCCCCGTGCCCTGAGCTCCAGCGACTGGCAAGGAAGTGGGGCCCAGGGCTCACGGTGGCGGGGACACTTGCTCGCTGTGTACAGCTGTGCCATTAGCCTCCTCCAACACCAAAGGCTGGTTAAGGAGAGGCTCAGGGAGCTTGCCTGACAAGGGCTCTGGCTGCTGCATCATTTTAGAAGGTTCCGTGATGCTGGGACCGGCAGTGTGAGCAGATAATCTGGAATAAGTTTAAAACCTTCTGGAGGCTCCAGACATCCCTGCCCTGACGCGTTTGGCTCCTCAGCCAGTTAATTCCAGGTGCCTGTGAATTCAGCCAGCTGGCCTCAGCTGCTCCCAGAGAGCAGTCAGCTTTTTCCTTCCTCCCACGTGAGCTGGTCCCCTTCCTGACAGACGAGGCCTGCCTCCTTTGAGCCCTCTCCTGAACGGGCCCCCTGCCCACCTCTGCCAGTAGCCCCTGGCCCTAACAGTTGGCAGGGTCCTGGAGTTACCTCACTTCCTTCCTGCCCTTGAAGCCTGAGCAGCTGCCCCAGTCCAATTCCTTCTGCCTCTCGCGGCCCCCCCAGTAGCGTGCTAATTGGTTTCTCAGATCTTCAGCTGTGCACCCCGTCTGTGAGTATTTCCCGGTCCCCTGACCCTCCGCAGGAAGACCTGTGATCTTAGTGCTGTGGAGCCCCCACGGGGAGGGGGCCGTGGAGAAGGGCCTGTGCCTCCCTTTCCGCCCCCCTCCCGTTCTCTGCCCCCCTCCCGCCAGCGAGGCCTGAAACAGCACCAGCACCGCCACCTCCTGCCCCCAGCCCCACCGCACAGCCCAAGGTCACACTCCCCCGAGGATAGGGTGCTGAGCCTGGTGTGACGGAGCAGCAGCTGCCCGGTGATATCTGTCCCCAGCTCAGCTCCCGAGATGAGTATCTGTAATTACAGCTCTTGGAAGGTCACAGCTTTCGATTCATTTTTGTGGTGTTTGGAAAAAAGTTCAAACGTCCCTATACATGTTTAGTCTTCCCGAACCAGCTAGGGGCTTTCTGGGAGAGAAAAGACAGCCATCAAAGATGTGCCCACAGGCCAAGCATAATGGCTGTGGAGAGTGGGGGGCCTGGGCTAGGGGAGGAGAGGCGGATAGACCTGGACAGGCGTGAGCGCCCTCGGGGCTGGGGAGGGCGGAGGGTGGCACGGAGCCGCAGCGCTGGCTCACCCACAGCCGAGCCACCTCTCGAGGGCCACGAGCAGCCTCGGTGGCGGCCACCTCCCTGAGGTGTCATCATCTGAGTCCTGCAGCGATGGTCGCCGCCTGCCGTCTGCCCAGTTCGTCCCTGTTCCTCAGCCTTGACTTGGCTCTGACCTTCCCCTCAGAAAGGGCATCTATAAAGGCAGACCCTCTGCACTTAAAAGCGGAAGAAGGTGGTTGCATGAGACAAAAGCGATTAGGGTAGCAGCCCGGAAGGGAAGGGAGGCCTCCCCGTGCGAAGCTGTGATCTCTCAGATCTCACCCTGCCTGGCTGCATCGCACCCGTCATCCCCAGGCCCTCTGTGCGAGGGGGCTTTCTGGCTCTGGTGGAAGATGGGGGCTTCATCTCCATTGATGAGACTTTGCTGTTCTGCTGGGGTTCTATTTCAGGAGAAGCCTCCCCTGTAGTAGGCACTCGTGTCTCAGAGTGGAGCCAGGCCTTTTCTCGCGAAAGGAGTACTATGCTAATCACTCCTTGCAAACAGGCAGACTTTGTAGGAGGTTTGCCTGGTTTTAGATGAAACCTACGCCTTTGAAGCAAAGAGCCACCGTAACTAAAAATACCATTTCCCCGGCTGTTGATCCTCTCATTTGTAAGATGCTTGTTTCCATTGTCAGATCTCCCCTACTCTGTCTCTGAGATCTCCCTGAGGGAGTCCAAGACGATCCCCAGATGTGTAGGTTTCTAAATGATTTCTGTATTGTTTAAAAAGAAATTTCAATCCATGTAAGATAAAAATTGAAATGATGCAGAAGAATGTACTGCAGAATGTAGACGACCCTCCCCAGCCCGTCCTCCCCCAGACGTAGCCTCTACTTTCAGTTTCGTGTATCTTCTTCCAAAAGTTGTCTTTGCATTTATAAATGTATAGTTCTGTTTGGTTGAGGTTTTCCGGCAGAGGATTTCAGACTCGGAACTGTTGTGCAGCTTGCTCTGTTTTCACTCACTCACACGTCGCCCGTCATTCGGCAGGCGCATCTCCGTCCGGATCCCAGGCTCATTGGGACACCTGCCCTCTAACCTCTAGGCCAAAGCAGAACGGCCCAGGGTCACTCTCCCTTATCAAGGCCTCCACATCAGCGTTAAACTCCATCGCCTGTTTTCTGTGTGCAGCATCCAGGCTCTGCTCGATGGGCAGTGGGTGGTGTGGTGACGGGGCGCTGGTGCTTCCCCAGCAGGCCCCTTGCCTGGCACCGCCCTGTTGGGGGTCGGAGGGCGGCCTGTTCTGTCACCAAGACCTGGGACCCCTCAGGCACCTGCAGGACACTGTCACATCTGGAGCCCTTTTTCATTCTCGTGCGTTTAATCCGGTAAAGATTTCCTGGGCTGGAAAGGGACATTCGGATGAAAAGCCTATTTCATGCGTCTTAAATTTCCCTGAAAATGACTGATCACAAAAGGAGTTTTTTCAGCCTCCTGACAGGATGGAGGAGGGTACCAATAAGAGAAACCCCCCCTTCCGTTTGGCCACGAAGAACTAAAGGAGTCCCCTCCACGCTCTCTTGGTCCATCCCTTCTGCCGCTGACCCTTCCGTCCTCCCAGCCCTTTCACTCTGAGCTCTTCACATTGTCCAAGAGACTCGGCAGTGAGGCTGCTGTGATATTTGCTCTTTGTTACCAGCAGTAGGTATTAGTGTTTCACTTCCCGTTCTGTTTTCTGACGTTTATCTCAGCGCCCTTTAAGTGGGCACTTGTAAAGAGCTACAGAAAACAATCTCAGTTCATAAAATTCCACAAAACTCCCAGACTAAAGATTTGAAGGCCAGAAAGGCACTAATCAGTCTAGCTCCTTAATCGGAGACTGTTATCTCCTGTGGAAGCCAAATGTAGCCAGGAAGGCGGGAGAGGCACATGCCAGAGGGGGCTGGAGCTGAGCTTCCTCCCCCAGGACCTCTGAGGCTGGGACAGGAGAGGGTGGTGGTGCAGTCCTGGGCAGGCGGAAGTCTGGCCGGAGAATTCATCTGTTCCGCCCTTTGAACAGCTCGAGTCGGGGCCGTGCACAAAGGGCTTAGGACCCTAAGGTGGAGACGAGGCAGAAATGCAGGGAAAACCAGGACCCCGTCTCTGGGGAGGTGAGGGTGTGGTTGGGAGAAGGAAAGCAACAGGCCCTTCACCAGGGCTCTGAGGCACAGCCCAGGCTCTGCAGCCCTTTGCGGCTGCTGGTGAAACCTCCCCATTTCCACACGGAGAGTGGCATCGCCGGGCTTGCAGCAGTGGCAGTTTGGGGACAGTGGTTCTCGGTCCTGACTGTGAAGCCTGTTACAAATACAAATCGCCCACTTCCTGGAGTATCTCAAACGGTCTTTGGGTAACTCCAGTGTAAGCCAGGTTCAGGGGTCTCTCAGTAAGGGGCTCTTTCTGGGGTGGAGGGCTCTCCTGGTTCTGGAGGGTCATTGTGAGACCTTCTGGGTGGGCAAGTACACTGGTGGAGCAAGAGATGGGCACTGAGACTGCCACCAGAGCAAAATGGCAGCCCCTAGTGGGAACTCTTCAGGGCACAGTAAATCCCTTGGAGGAGTCACCGCCGGAATGTGAGATAGAAGTGGATCTCTGGGATCACCCGGCGGGACCCACACCACGAGGACAGCCCATTTGGGTGAAGAATTTGAGGAGGGGGACATTCTGGCTTCGGTGCAGCGACCACGTGACCACTGGGCTTCTGGGCCCAAGTCGCGTGCATGGCTTTAAGGGTAGAGGGTCAGAGTTATGGGAGCTCAGGCCTCGGCGTCTGGGCTCAACGCTGACTAAGGTGGAAGGGAGGAGGTGCTCACCATCTGTAAGCGTTTGTGGTCGTATAAGCAGCAGCAGGGAGTGATCCCTTGGCCTGGAACGAAGGACTCGTTTGGGAATAATGGGATGAAGTAAAGGAAAATGTGAACAAAGCGGCTTGGTAACAGGAAGACTGGTGGGGCAATCCCCAGAGCCCTTCCCAGGGATGGTGGGGCAGCCCCAGCCGGGCTCCCCGGGCTCCTGGCGCTTCTGTTACTTGCCTGCCTCATTTCTCACAAGGTCACCCCCTTAGTGTGAAGGGGGAAATGTCAGAGATTCAGGGGTGCCTTTCCCTTACCTGTCCCAAGACAGACCCTCGACCTCAAGGGACCCTGATTATGGTCACATGTCATGGGGTGAAGAGGCGTCTGTGCCCTGGGCATTCGTCACAGGGAGTTGGAGCCCTCAGGTGGAAAGAGGGGCTGGCCCGGGAGGGAGAGGTCCGTCTTCTGCAGGTGACACACCGTGTGGGACTGTCTGGCAGTATGAAACTTGAACTCTGGGTCAGGGACTTGACTCCACCACGGCCCCGGCTGTGCGGCTTGGACCAGCCCTTGGCTTCAGTTTCTTCCTCTGTCCCATGAGCACTAGATCTCTGAGGGCCTCCGTGAGCCTGGCTGGAAGCTGGCAGGGACGTAGGTGGCAGGCAGGTCTGGGGCCAGGAAACAGTTTACCAGGCCGGCTGCGCACTGGCGTCGAGGCAGCTCGAAGCCTCTTCCCAGGCTGGGCCACCTCAGTGGGAGGCTGAGTGTGTCCTGGGGAGGAAATCCCTCCTGGAAGGCCAGGAGCTCAGAAGACTTCAAAGGGGAGAAAAGTTCCATCCGGTTCTCTAAGGGTCAACCCAGGGCACTCCCAGGCGTGCGGGGCTCGGGATGCTGTTTCCCTGGCCGTCTCAGCCTGGATTCAGAGCGCCGGGAGTCATTGTACTAAAACCCCCGCCTCGCCCTGTAGCTCAGGCAGCGGCAGGCCTGGGAACTGGCTGGTGGAGTCATCCCCGTGGGTGACTCGCCCCCCGCAGGCTCCCAGACTCTGCCTCCTGTCTCACCCCTTGGAGACAGGCCACCGCCGCAGCAGAGCAGCCCAAGTATAGGCGAAGATCATCACTGTCCCGACCAGGTGTGGCCAAGTGTGGTCAGTGCCTTCCACCCCCAGAGGTAGCCCCAGGGTGGGGGTGGGGAGAAGGAGCTGGATTGCAGATAAACAGCCCCAGAGCCACAGGAAAGTCCTGGAGAACCTTGGGCTCTGGTCCATCAGAAGGACTAGTGATATCTGTAGCCAAGGTGCCCTCCTTCTCCCCCAAAAAACCATCCGTCTTCCAGAAAAAGCACTTCCAAGCCCCTGTGCAAGCTGGGCCCTGGATACCGCGAGCTGGGTGTATGGCGAGGTAACAGCTAAGAGCTTGGCTGCCCAGGTGGGCGGACCAGATGGGGACCTTGGCAAGGCTCTGGGCTTTGCCCTCATCCTCTGTAAAAGAGGATGGCTAAAATGGCGCCTGTCCCGTGTTAAAGGGATTTAAGGTACAGGACGTGCCTAATATGAAGAAAACGCTCACAGATGTCAGTTATGTGGGCCAACGCTGAGGAAATGGTGATTCAGCTTGAAGGGAATCCCTGTGACAGGAGAGGCAAGAGCCCAGCCTCTCTCAAGGGCTTGCTGGAGTTGATGTCATGGAGACAACAGGATTTCCTTTGGCGGCCCACCCCTTTGTTTTCATTTGCCCTTAGGGCTCGAAAGGTGAAATACTTTGAAGGCCTGGGCTTCACTACCCAGGGTTTGAGGCTCAGAGGCCTGGAGAGATGACCCCCAGGGGTCTTCCCGGAGCCTCCAGCATGGGGTCCCACCCCTGCCATCTGACCTGCCTCCAGCCATGCTCAGGGCAAGCTCCATGTGGGACAGGCCCGGAGGGGGCCGGAGAGGCACCTGTGAGTGGACAGTGGGGCCAGGCTTGACCAGGTTGCTAAGAACACATGGGAAATGAGGCCTAGTGGGTCAGCCGGGCATGCGCAGAAGCTGGCTCCTGTCCTGGGGAGTGGGCAGGAGGGGCCCCCGGACCAGCCTGGGCAGTGGAGGAAGCCTTGGTCCCTAGAGCAAACCCCAAGCCTGGAGAGAGGGGTTGTCTCACACAGCGGGGCTAAGGCCCCGGCTGCCTCTACGAGACCGTTTAGTTTTCCAGGCCGCTCCTGCCCAAAGGAGGCCTCCCCTGAAGGTATCCGGATGAGCCCAGCTCAGGTGTCTGTGGTCCCCCAGAGTCGGGCCATGCCGCTCTGGAACAGTCAGACGGGGAGCTAAGTGGACAAAAGACCCTTTGCTTCCTCTTCCGCCTCTTCCCCATCATGCTGCGGCCCTCCCTCCATCCCCTTTGCACCAGTTCCCAGCAAGACCCAGAAAAACAAGTCCTCATGCCCCCTCCTCCCACCCCTACCCCCCCCAAAAAAAAAAACTTATAAGTGTATCAGACACATCGACTGCATTAAACACGATGAATTTTTTAGGCATGAGTTAGCAGGGTTACCATAGCTGCCTCTGCCCTGAGGGGCACACTGCCCAGGATTGATTGAAATAAATAAAACAGATTTACAATTTTCATACTTGGGAAGCAGAGAGCTGGAAAGGAAGAGAAGCAAGGGAGCCGTGGGGGAAGGATACAGTGAAACTCTGGAGCTTTCTGAACTTCGGAGGGGAGGCCACTCCCTCCTCCCCTATTCTCATGTTATAGGACGAGGAAGCTGCTCTCTCTTTAAATTTCTAAAGGATCCCAGCTGTTGGGCAGGGACAAGGCTGGGAGGGCCCTTTCCGGTGGGAATGGCTCTGGGCCCCTGTGTTCTCTGTACTTGACATTAGGCTGCACTTCAGAGTTATGGCTCCAGGTGTCTCCCAGGAAAGCCTGTGTCCCATTGGCCTTGGACCACTGAGGGGACGTGGACACCAGCTAGCGGCCAAAGGAGAGGGGAAGTGAGGGCCTGGCCCTGCATGCACAGTGTTGGCCTGGTCAGGACACGCGTGGCTGGGGATGGAGATGAAGGAAGGAGACTCAGGCTAGAGGGAGAAGGTGGGCCCTCTGGGGAAATGTTCCGGCCCTGCTGTCCAGGATACCTAGACGAGAGGCGCCTGAAGTGTGGCATGCACCTTTTCTCACCTGCCGTGCATGCAGCCCAGGCAGGGGGAGGGCAGGTCTCAGAGCCACTGGGCAGGTCTTGGCTTCCACACTGAGACTTGGCCTTGCCCAACCTGGTCCAGGTCCCTAGAAAAGAAGCGGCGTGTGGCCCCTTTCCCACGCCAGGACAGAGCAGAGGACAGCACCAGGCTCCCTGGTGGCCCGGTGGGGCTGGCCTCTGTCCGTGCCTTTACCCTTGAGGCAGCCTCCTCCCGCCCAGCCTGGACCACATGGCCAAGGGGCACGACCGGCCCTCTCCAAGCCTCCTGCAAGACAGCTGATGTCTTCCTCCCACCCGCTCTGGCCCACACGTCACCTGAAGTAGGGGCTGTGGGTGGGTACCAGGCTGGGGACAGGAGAGCACCTCCCACCGTGGCCACCACCGAGGCCAGTGGCCTTTCAGGGACAGTCTGGTGGATGCTTGGCCAGTGTTTGTGGTTGAAGGGACAGTGACGCGAAGCTCACATCAGCGAAGCAAGTGTGGCGTGGCCACTTCCAGGCGGGCACTGCCCCAGAGTGCCTTCCTTGGCTCCAGCAAGTGTCTTGGCCTTTTGAGGCCGCCCCAAAGAAGTCCTCTCTGTGTATTAGGGAAAGTGGCGGTCCCCCTCTTGCGTCCCGGGGGCTTCAGAGCTGACCGAAGGCAGATTGCTCTTCTGAGATCGCCTGGTATGTGACAGAGGGACCAAAGAGAGCTGTTCCCTCCCCAGCATGAACCCAGACCCAGAGCCCGGGAACAGCTGTCCAGGCAGCAGCGGGCGGCTGGAGGAGAGGGGGGCAGAGCCCCATCCGCGGGGCCTCACGGCCACACACCACGGGCCACCTTGGGGCCCACGCATGTGGACCCCGGCCCTAGGGTGGGCCTCCAGGTTGTGCCCCCCCAGACCCCATCCAAGTTCTCTCCCACCCCACCTCTGCCTCGTCCCCAAGTATTTTCCAAGCCATTGTCTCATGATGAATAGCACTTTAATATGGGTATTAAAAAATATGGGCAAATGTTTAATGCTTGCAAGCTGTGTTTCATTATTGATGCTCTGCTTGAGAGCCCAGCAGGCAGCTCAAGCCGGGCGGGGGCTCAACAGAGAAGTGATGACGCAGCAGCCCTGCGAGGCAGCCATCTGCCAGGCCCCTCTGGGCGGGGACAGCCCCCGTGCCCGCTCACGACAGGCACCTAGGAGGCAAAGTGGGGAAAGGAACTTGGCTTCTGGGTCTGGATCCACCCTTCCTCGTCCCCTGGGCAGCCGTGTGACTGGGCCTCTCTGCCTGGGGTTACAGGCTTGTGTGAGGACTCAGGATGCCGCGGGAGGAGCCCGGGGCCAGGCGCAGGGAAACTGAGGCCGCCTCTGTGGGTCGGGCCACAAACTCAGGGCTGAGTGAAAAGGGGGCCCCTTTCCTTCCCCCCCCACCTTCCTGATGCAGGAGGAAGAATCCTGCTCAGGGGTCCACAGCTCGCAAGGTACAGCCCAGCCCACCGACCCAGACTCGCCTTCCCCTAAAATGCCCAGACGGTGCCCTGAGCCCGGTGAGCGCGTGCAGACGTGAGTCACTGACCTTTCCATCCCCCCTGAACTGCCCCAAGCGGACTCATGGGACACCCTCTGCACGGTGCCCGGCGTGTGCGTACGGCTCCCCGGGAGCTAATACTTCATTATTCCTGCCTCCTGGAAGCGTCATGACCCAGCAGTCTGGAGGCGTCCTCCTTTTCTGCAGAGACTACAGTGACCTGAGGATGAGACGGCAAAGCCGGGTGAGGTGACAGGTGACCCCCACCGCCACTTCCCCCCACTTCCTGCCCCTGTGGGTCTGCAGGGCTGGAGCCCCCTTCGATGGAGCCCTGTGAGCCGCTGCCGCAGGCCTCCAGGCTCTGTCCAGCGGCCTCCTGGGGCGGGAGAGACAACCCCCCCGAAGCAGGTGTAGCTGCGAACATCCAGAGCACAGCGGGCAGGGCACGAAGGCGAGATGCCGCTTGTGCCCCCGCTGCCGCTCCTCCCTGGTCCCTCTTCCCGGCTCCTCCCCGGCCCTCCCCTCCTTTTCCCTCCCCTCCCGTGGTGGTTTAATTAACGGTGCTCAGGGGGAGACCCCTTGGTGTGATGTGTTGTGGCTGACCCTTCAGGCTGTCCTGGTGGCTTGGGCGTCTCCTGAGGTCTCCCTGGACCGGGCAGCCAGGTCCTGGGTGATAGGCTGAAAAGGTACCGTCAGGGCAGCTGCTGTCTGCAGACCAGGCTGGCACAGCATGCCGGGGCACGCCCAGGAGCAGCTAAGGGATGTGCTGGAATGGGGCTGAGGAACGTCTCCGGGTCTGTTCATGACACCTTGGGTGGAGACCAGCACAGCTCCTCCGTGCGGTAATGTGCAAAAGTGATTCTTGGTATGAGGCACACGAGGGTCACAGGCAAGGCCCTGCCCTTTGCAGCTCATGTTCTGGTGGGAGAGACAGGAGGGGACCCAGTAAACGAGTCCATCAGCCAGATGACTCAGGTGATGAGAAACGCTTAGAAAGAAACAGGACTTCGCTTAGAAAAGGCTGGTGGCAGAGGGGTGCGCATGGGACAGAGGCTTCCCCCGAGGCTGGGGTTGGAGCTGAGGTCGCCATGGCTGGAGGGAGCCAGATGTGCGCTGGTCCCTGGGAAGACTGCCCAGGCCGGGGCAGAGGTCAGGAACAGAAGAAACGCAGGAGAGGCCTGCACATCGTGGGTAAAGGAGGACTCATAAGAGCTGGGGTTGGTGAGGAACTGACCAGAACGTGTGAGGGCCTGGAGGCTGTGGTCAGGAGCTGGGTTTATTTAGATCCAGCAGGAAGCCGCTGAGGAGGGCCATGCTCTGATGAGGACTTTTTAAGACGCGCCCCAGTTGGTGCATGGAGGGTGAATGGTGCGGTGAGAGGAGACACAGGGAGACCAATTAGAAGCTGGCTTGGAATTGACCAGGCAAGAGAGGGCTGACCCTTGGCCCAGGGCAGGGCAGCTGAGGCGGGCCAGGAGCTAGGTGTGCCCTGAAGGCAGAGCCCCTGGGCTTGCTGGTACACTGGACAGAGGGGCCCAGAGGATCAAGGAGGACTCCTTGGTTTGGGCTGGAGCAGCTGGGTGGGCAGTGATGCCACTTCCTGAGGCCGCGGGGCACCGATGCCCCCCGAAGGTTGGGGGACCGGAGTCTAGGGGGAAACCAAGAGGTGTGCTTTGGCCCCGCCGAGTCTGAAGTGCCTGTTGGGCAGCCATGCAGGGCATCCACCAGGCAGGCGGTGTCCATCCAGAGCTCAGTAGGGGCTCAAGAGGCACGTGTGGGAGCCGCTGATATAGAGATGGCTTTGACGATTTCCATGGGACCGGCCATGACCGCCAAGAGGTGCAGACCAGGGAGAGAGCGGAGGAGGAGAGCGCCGTGGTGGCAGGAGTGTTTCCGGAGCGCTCCGCATCCCTGACCCTCTGTAGCTCCCCAGTGTTTCCGGGTTCTTAGGGACACCCGGGGGCCTCGGCGCCCGCCTCTGCTCATCGCCACCCCCTTGCCTGTCCCTCCGCACCCTCCTCAGCCGTCCTCACGTGAGAGCACCACCCCCGCCCTTCAGCTGCTGCAGGTCCCCTCAGGCCTGTGGTCCCTGGAGAGGGCTGCCTGGCAGCAGCCTCAGCTGTTGGCCCCTGTCATGGAGACGGCAGCAGCTGCAGGCGACGGGCATTTGTGACCATTTGTCAGAATGCTCCCCGGCCTGCCCTCCTGAAACATTTCTATCCCACAGCCCTGGAGATGGGGTCGTCTCGGGGTGGGAGGACCACGAGGGGACAGGAAGTGCTGCCTAGGCTCTGCTGAAGGGCCAGGCGTCCTCCTGGGGCCCTCGTCCCCCACCCACGGTACCAACAAGGTACCCAACCAGGGGTCCCATTTGCCACATACTGTGCACCCACACGAGTTGCCGCTGGTCTTGATGACTGCCCTCTGAGTAGCCCCCATGGTGCAGGTAGATGTCACCCCCATTCGGAGGTGGAGAAATTGTCACACAGACACACTGGGTCACACAACTGGGCAGGGGCACCGGGCTCCAGGGCCCGGGCCCCTCCTCCACCCACACCAGGTGAGCAGGGGGCCTCCCCCTACCCTCCCTCAACGATGGCAGGGTTTTCCCCACTCCACCCGCCGGCCCCATCCCCCCAACAGCTTTGTTTCCACTCCTCTGGTGGTTTCTTGCCCAAGCCTGCCGGTTCCACCTGGGCCTAGGCTGGAGACGGCCTGCCTGCTGTTGCGCCTCGTGGTTTGGCCTCTCTGTTACCAAATGCTCTGGGATATTTTGGAGCCGGGTGTGGGGAAGAAGCTTCTCCAGTCTGGCCCCAAGGCGTGGCTGGCATTTGGAAGGAAACAGGAAGCCAGACCCTGATAACGCCGAGTTTAGTGTGAGTTCAGTGACCTGGGGTGGACATATTTCAGGCTCGTTGGCTCCAAATGGGGCTCATTTTGTCCAGCACCTGAGACCTTGAGGCCTCAGACCCATTGTCCCCACAAGCCTGAGGCCTGGTCTGTGGATGCTTCCCTGGAGCAGAGACCAGGAGGAGATGGGGAAGGGGTGCCATGCTGACACCGGTCCCCAACAGGCAGGGCTCGGGGGCCACACCCCACCCTCCTTACCAACCACTTGCCAGCTCCTTGGTTTGCTCTTCTTAGTTTCAGGAGCCTTGAGATCCTTAAACTCCCAGTAGGAAGGCCTGCTCATCCCCTCAAGGCCAGGCCTCTGTGGGCAAGCGGCAAACTAGGGAGGTCAACAGGCTTCCCTGAGGCGTGTCCTTGATACCTGCCTGTCACCGTGGACGTCACCTTGGCCCAGGGACCCTGGGAAAACTGCTTTCCTCCTCCATTCTCTGGGTTCCCTGTTTTCCCTTTTATAAAATGGAGACTCCTTTTCACAAAGCCCGAGCCTTATCCCCCTGCAAGACTCTTATTAGAGGAGAGATAGTGGGAAGAAGTGGCCCTAAGTAATCCCGTGACCTTGGCCAAGTCACTTGGCCTCCCCACCAGAGTTTCATTATCGGAACAGCGAAGGTAAAACTCAGGGTTGCCTTAGGGTTTGTTCATCCCACGAGGACCTACCGAGCCCCTGCTACGTGCAGGCACCACTCCAGGCGTGGGTGGCACCACGAACAGCCCAAACAAGCTCCTGACCCAGGGGCTCTCACGGGGGAGGGTGGGGGGACACCATCCACGGATGACCAGAATGCGTATTTGTCACGTGAAGATAATCTCTAGCCAGAAAAGTAAAGCCAGGAAGGGACACAGAGCACCTTGGCACATGGGGAGGCGTTGCTCTGCTATGTGGGAGACCAGAAAGGTACCTCAGGGCTCCTGGGGCCACACTGGCAGCCAGAGGCCCCGCTGCTTCTCTCGGGATCCCACTTCCTGGCCTGGGGCGGGCGGGGGGATAGATGGAGCCTGTGCGGCTCTGGAGTTGCCAAGAGGCGTGGAGCCAGGTCCGCTGTGAGCAGCCCCCTCGGCCCCCCGCAGGCCCCAGCGCCAGGGTCCCACACCAGGCCCAGGAAAGAGCAGGTCTCCTCAGGGGCCGCTGAGGAGGACCGAGGAGAGGGCTCGAGGCTGCGGCCCAGAGGCCTCCAGAGCCGCCGCTCGGCCTGTTTTCCAGGCAGCTCTGCCTCCTGCTGAACGCGGAGAACATCTTCCACTCGATGGCGGACATCCTGCTCCGGGAGGAGGACCTCAAGTTCGCCTCGACCATGGTCCACACCCTCAGCACCATCCTGCTGACCTCCACTGAGCTCTTCCAGCTGCGAAACCAGCTGAAGGACCTGAAGACCCCGGTACTCCTCGCCCACGGGCTCCAGCCTGGTGTCATCGATGTGCGCATGGGCGCGGCCATGCCAGCCCACCCCTCGTCACCCGGAGGTCGGCAGGGAGGAGACGAGAATGTGACCTGAGGTCTCCCTGGTCCGCCGTCAAATAGGGGTCCCCCGGGTTGGCTGCGTGTAAGTGCCAGCCATGGCACGGAGTCACAGCGGGTTTCCTTGGAGCCACCCGCTCTGGAGGTCTCTGCCCACAGAAGACTCCAGACCCTGCTCCAGGTCCACGTGCCCTCCCTGACACCCCGCCCCCCCGCCAGCACTGCCCCCTCGCACACAGGGTAGGTTGGGTTCCGAGCCCACCTTGCAGGAGCCGGCAGGGTCAGACCTGCTGGGCCGTGTCACCCAGTCAGGGTCAGGCCTCTGGATTGCAACCCCGCTGGGGATCCGGGGTCATTGTTCTCCTCACCCTCCTCCTTGGCCAGGACCCCGCTCTCCCACAGAGGGACACGTGTGTCTTACAGGATGCCCTGTGTAAGCCGGGGTGTGTCACAGTGCTGCCTGGCCCAGGCTTTCGGTGAGGACCCACCAGGGCTGGTCAGGGAGAGCAGGGAGGCGCTCACCATTCTACCGAACTGCTCTGGGGCACACGGGTCAAAGGCCTCACTCGGCCCAAAGGAGGGGGGCTGAGCTGCAGAGGGCCCCCGGGGGTAGCCGGCAGCTCCAGGGGTTTCATCTGGGCTGTGGTCACCCCCTTCCCAGCTCAGACCCTGCCTGGGCCCTCTCTCAGGGAGTCTCTAAGACATCCAAGCCTGCGCCTGAGGGCATCTGGGGCTGAGCCACTGGGAATGCCCCAGGCCACACCTCTGCCTTCTTCCTGTGGTTCCTTCCAGACATTTGCAGAGGCCTAAAGAATGTTCCTCGGGGCAGGGGCTCTCGAGTGTGGGCTCAGCCCCTGGGCTGGTTCCCGAGTGCAAGGTGGGCTGCAGAGGAGGGAAGAGATGGCATTTGAGGACCGCAGGAGGGCACTGCCGGGGAGAGCCTGGGCCCTGAGGAAGCTTCCTCCCCGCCCCCCTCCGGTCACACCCCCCTCCCAGCCCCACAGGCTCCAGACCACGGGGCTGCTGTTTGCCGAGGGCAGAAACACCAGCACAAAGGACAGGCGCACTCCCGGGCAGGCCCTCACGGCCGTCACCACGTGGCTCTGTGGGACGGAGAGTAATGACAGGGTCTGAGGAGGAGCTGTCAGCGTTTCCTTTGTGACAGCTCGTTCCCAGCTGGGCTCCGTGGCTCTGTGAGAGGGGCCCTGAGTCTGGGCCGCGCACCCGCGGGGAAGGAGCCGGGACGCGATGAACTAACTGCTCACACCTCTCCCCCCTCAGGAGAGCCGGAACCTGTTCTGCTGCCTGTACCGCTCCTGGTGCCACAACCCCGTCACCACGGTGTCCCTCTGCTTCCTCACCCAGAACTACCGGCACGCCTACGACCTCATCCAGAAGTTGTATCCCTCACTCATTGTTCTCCCAGCCCAGCCTCTGAGGGACAGGTGGGGGCCGGGCGCTCCCTTTCCCGCCACGTGGTGGCCCGACTGCCATCCCTCTGCCCTGACCCTACGCTCCGCCTCCAGGCCTTGGGACATCAGGACCCATGAGGGCACAGTGAGGGGTGGATTCCAGTAAACAGGGTCATCTAGAGCCTCGTAGAGGGGAGCTGGCCCTGGAGAAGCTTTGTGAGCTGGGGATCAGGGATGAGTGCTTACCTAGGTAAGGGTGCCCCGAGAAAGAGGCAGGGTGCCCTCTGCCCGGTGCTGGGGCAGGGTGGGGAGAGAAGGCCCGGGAGCAGGGGGGCTGCCGGGCTGCAGCAGGCCGGTAGGTGAGGAGCTCAGGACTTCTGGGGGCCACAGAGCCAGGGCCCGGCAGAGGACACGACAGGGAGAAGCAAGCTGGAGGGGAGGCCTCAGGGAGATGGAGCGCCGCTCAGAGCCTGCCTCAGAGAAGGGCATCCATGGTCGGCTTTTGTTTGAAACACCGTGAAGCAAACCAGCTTCCTCTGTGAATGTCTGGCGTGTGACCCAGATTGGACGGACATTTAGGATGCAGAATTGGTCTCCTTCCCTGATGGGCCAGGAGTTGGGGGGTAAGGAAAGAAGGGCCCTGAGGTGCTTCCACTGAGGGTCAGCTGTGGCCTTGCCTGGCTCCCTCAGGGTGCCCACTCACCTTCAAACTACGATTTGCTCCTGTCCGCCACTGGTGTGACCCGAGGACTGCAGGCCCCAGGCTTGCGGCAGCCCTGACCTTGGCCCTGCTGACAGGCATCTACTCAGGCAGGAACAGGGGCCTTTCCTGCCCAGCCCTCCCCCATAGGCTGCAGGGCGGCGATGAGGGCCTTTCAGGGCCTGGAGGGCACAGAGGGGAGAGCTGCCGGAGCAGAGGCGGAGTGCCGCGCAGGGGGACAGCTGTGCCGCTCTTCATTTAGAGGGACAGAGAGGCAGGGGGACAATAGGCCGCTGTCCTTTGTGTCCTGATCCTGCTCAGGTGGAAACACGCTCTGTGCCTGGAAGCCAGGGCCCAGTGGGAGGTGTGCTCTGTGCCGCTGGGTTGAGTCCCTAGGGCCCAGCTCCCCGCCTTCCCCTGCCCCCAGAGAGGCAGGCTGCCCTGACCAGTGGTCCCACTTCCCTTGACCACCCACCCAGCGGGGACCTGGAGGTCACTGTGGATTTCCTCACGGAGGTAGACAAGCTGGTGCAGCTGATCGAGTGCCCCATCTTCACGTGTGAGTGTCCTGCCTCTGGCCTCCGCTGGCCTGGAGGGAGGTGGGAGGGAGCCAAGCGCAGAGAGCAGCTCTCGGCTGCCACTGGGGAGGGAGCGAGAACGGTCACCCCAGGGATGCTTCTAGAATGTCAAGAACGTAAGGATGGGGATGATAGGGCTGAGGAGGTACACAGGGCTGGGACACGCGGCATCAGAGTGTGGGTCCTGCCCGTGCGCCTTAAGGTGGGGCTCGACACAGGCCAGCGCTGAGGGCAAAACCCACCTGAAGAATAGTGTCACCTCTGCCGGGGGGAACTGGAGCAGTGCCGTTGGGGGGCGGGTGGAGCTGCCGTCCCAGAGCTGTCCCCGGCCACCCCTCCGAGCACGCTGCCCTCTGCCGTGGCTCTTGGAAGCTGGGGGCACCCTGGGCCCACCCGCAGGTTGCTCCCTTGTGCCCAGGAGCCACGCCCTCGTCCCTCTGTAAAGCAGAGCTGGCGTTTGCCAGGAGCTGCCTGATTGTAACACCCGGGCTGAATGTGCAAAGTGGCAGCTGGCTGGGGCGAGTGCAGCTCCTGGCGCCTCAACACATACAGTGCCCGCTCCCCAAGGCAGGCAAGTCTCTGAATGACGCTCGTGTGCTTACGGCCTGGTAGTGAAGCTGGGAGGCAGCCCTGCCGGTGGCCACCCTCCTGCCGGACTGGTCACCCAGGCCTCCTGCTGTGGTGGTGCCCCTATCTGCCCAGGCTGCGCCCATCGGCCTTCACCATGGAGCCCAAAGGCAAACCCAGGGGCTGAGGGGCCCCCTCCCATCCAAACAGAAGACAGCTTCTCCAAACAGCCAGCCATCACAGTAACAGATGCCCAGGGGACCCAAGAGCAGGAGGGAGACCCTGTTCCCAGGGCAGTGCATCGAAGCCTGTCCCAAATGGCCCCCTGGCCTGATATTTCACTTCCCCAAAGGCCTCCCAGGGCAGCCTGGCACACGCTCGCCTGGGAGCAGGTCCAGCTTGACCCTAGAGAAGCCACGAACACCTTCTCTCCAGGCCGAGGGCTTTGGTGGGTTGACCACAGCAGACGTCCCCTGGTCCTGCCCAGCACCCATTCCAACCCTAGGTTGCCTAGACCCCGCTGGTAGCTGGCTTGGCCCCATAGCCCAGCTTACCCAGGGCCCAGGACTAGATTCAAAACAGGTCCCTTGCCTCTTCTGGAGTCACTGGGCCTGGGCAGGACTGCCACCTGGGGCAAGGGGAGGGGCTGCTGTGAGAGGCCCCTGCTTCCTGGCTCACCCTGGCCCCAAGGCCCCCGTCCAGCTGCTGGGGTGACATGGTCTCTCCAGAAGTTTGTGGTTTGTCCTCCACCAAGGATGCCTGCAACTGGGCCTCAGAGAAGGTAGAAACGAGTGATGTTCCTGGAAGGGCTCAGAGGAGAGCCACGTGGGCCTGTTTATCTGGGACGGATGGTGGGCGAGACCCGGGTGTGTCTCCCCGCCGTCTGGTGGGGGAGGCAAGGCTGGTATCGGACATGGATTTCCAAAAGCATCCGCCAGACACTCAGGGGCTTGATGTGTGTTTGGTCACACACCAAAGCGTTTTTCCATCCTGCCCTCCCTTAAAGCTGCCCTAATCCAGTCTTTCTCTCCAGCTCACCCTATTTATAGCTCTCTCGTGCTGGCACGTGCAGAGCAGACCCGGGAATCTGTTACGCTACAGGCCCCAAGCCCCCTCATCGCCAGGGAGGCAGTGAGTGTTGGGGGAGGGGACCAGGCCTGGCAGCAGGTTGGGGGTCGCCCGGCTGAGGTGACTGTTGGGAAGATAGGACGGAAGGCAGGCGGGCAGGTCAGAAGAAAGAACAGTGGGATCATGGGGACAGCTAAGACGCTGCAGGAGGAGAGGCAGGCATGTCTGGCTGGGAGGAGCCCCGGCCACCAGGCTGGCCCTTTCCTGGCCAGGCTGCGGTGTCACCCAGAGCAGTGCCTGACCCCTGCCCTCTGCCGTCCCGCAGATCTGCGCCTGCAGCTGCTGGACGTGAAGAACAACCCGTACCTGATCAAGGCCCTGTACGGCCTGCTCATGTTGCTGCCCCAGAGCAGCGCCTTCCAGCTGCTGTCCCACCGGCTCCAGTGCGTGCCCAACCCTGAGCTGCTGCAGACGGGGTGAGTGCCCAGCTCGTGCGGGCGGGGCTCTGTCAGCGAGCAGGGAGGGCCAGGGCCGGCCGGGCTGGCAGGGCCTGGCGAGCGGGGAGTTTCAAAGGGGCTACCAGGGCCCGCCCTCAGCTCGGCATCACACCTCCTGTCACTGCGGACACTGTCCGCCCCGCAGCCACTTGCCCGTGGGTTTCCATATCAGAGCACCGGGCTGGGAGATTCTGGAAGCGTCTGTGCAGTGGTAGGTATTCGGAATACCTTCTCCCAGCAGTCAGGGTGGAGTTAAATCAAAAAACCCGAGAGCGTGCTGGCGTGACCCAAACAGAGGCCCCTGGAGAGAAAGTCCAGAGGGGAGGAATTCGTGCCCCAGCTCAGCCACTGCGTCCCAGGTGGTACATGGGCAAGAGAGCTACATAGGGTCCCTCCCGGGCCTCAGACAGCCCTCCCTTCCCATCTGTAGCAGAGGCTCAGCCCTTGGCCACTGAGTGACCCTGGCACTGCTAGGACCCTCCCAATCTCCTGACTGGAGTGGGAGGCAAGGGTGCCCCCACGGCTACCCCGCTTGCGACCTGTCCGTGGGAAGCACAGGTCCCAGGCGCTCTGCCGTGGAGAGGCCCAGCATGGCAGCCTCTGGGGAGGAGGGCTGCAGCCCCTCGGGGGCATCCAGGCTCCCACCCTGAACCCACTGCTGGCCCGGTCCCCAGAGCCTGTTGGGTCATGTCTATATTTGGTAACCCTTGGAGGCTTTGCCTCATCCACAGGCATTTGGCATCAGAGATGGAAAATTTCACTTGTCGGGTCGCCATGGAAACAGGCAGAGCCACTGAGAAGATTTACGCTGAATGGAGCGCACCCAGCTTGCATCAGATGCCCTGTGTGTCTAGAATTCCCTCCCAAGCTGTTAGACCCCCTCGGCAGGCCTGGCGCCTTGCCCCCTCGCCAAAGGTCTCGGGCCTTTGCCCTTGCGATGGATGCAGGCAGCCTTGAGATGGGCCTGCCTGGCACTCTGGGCCCCTGACCCGAGCCCCTGTGCCCTCCGTCTCCCAGGGTCTAGGCCACCACCACCCCTCCCACCTGACCTGGTCTCTCCAGGGGCTAGGCGTGGGGCCCCTAATGGGCTGTCAGCCTCAGGCCGCTGGAGGGGCTGGGAGCGCCCAGCAGGTGTGGCCCCCAGGCCAAGGCCCAGCTCCTGGCCACCCTGCCCCTTTCCCCAGATGGCAGCGCTCAGGGCTGGAGGGCTGGTCCCTGTCCCAGCTGCTCGTGGTGCCACCGGCTAATCCTCAGGGGAAGGCATCCAGCGCACTGAGTGTCCCAGGGAAGCGGGAGCAGCCGCAGAGTTAGGTGTGCATTTTATTCCCTTGGCCGGAGCACCTCTGTCTCCTGGGAGTCAGAAAGGCCCTGACGCCACACCTCGCTTTGCTGGCTTGGCCTCTGCTGGTCTTTCTAGTGCCCAACGGGTGTTAGGGTCGCCCTGGCAGCCACTTAGGAGGGAAGGTACAGCTGAAAGTGAGAAGGAGGCAGGAACGGCTGCTTCCCTGTGACCTCTGGGCCAGGCCACAGCCCCTGTGCTGCTGAGGGCCAGTCCCTTCTCAGAGCTCTGCCTGCTACATCTCCTCATGTAGGAACATCCTATGGAAAAGGAAGGCAGGCTCAGAGTAGTCGGACTCCTCCCTGCACTCCCTAAGCCAGAATAGAGCAAGTCTGCAGAGGAAAGCTGGGGAAAATGAGGCTTTCCCCCTGATCTCCCATGGTCAGAGTCAGGAAGTCTTGAGCCAAAGGGCTGAGGCCTCTGGGTCAGTGGATGGTTCGCAGGCCTGGACTAGGATCTGGTCTGAGCTCTGCTGCGGATTTGCTCTGTGACCTCAGGCAAGCCCCATGCCCTTTCTGGGCCCTTGGTTTCTTCATCAGTAAGTGAGCATTTGGACTGAATGGATCCTTGAGGTTCCGCTCAGTCTTCAAGTCTTTGGGTTCCCAGCCTTTCTTTGCAAGGACCTAGGAAGAGCTGTCATAGAAAAAGGCAGCGGAGCCTTGGGCAAGGAAGGGGCCTCAGGAACAGCTGGGGGCAGGGTCAGGTTGCAGGGTTGGGCACAGAGGGACAGCTCCCGCCCTGGAGAGGGGGCTGAGGACAGTCTCAGCCCCGGGAGAGGCGGGCAGCTGGAAGACAGCGTCAGGTTGCCCGACAGGCCCGTGTGCCGGGAACAGCTGGGGGAGTCTCTGCTCCTTGCCCATCCCCCCCCCTTCTGTGCACTCAGGGTGCTGGCAGGGCTAGGGAACCCTGGCCCTCCGCTCGGGCTTCTGGGCCACTCCCCAGGGACCGTCTCCTCAGTGAGACAAGAGGGAGCCTCTGAAGGAGAAGCTGGTGACAGGTGTGTGGGTGCGGTGGCAGGAGAGAGGGCTGGCTTTGGGTTCTGGAACCCCAGCTCTGTGCTGCTGGCTGGGTGTCCCCTAGCCACTCACTGCCTGAGGGTTGCTGTAAACACACAGAGAACGTGAAGGCCTGAGCAGCGGCCATGCCCACTGTGACTAGCAGGGAGAGGCCCAGTCTCAGTGCTCAGTGGAGTCCCCGAACCCATGGACATACCCCTCCCTGCTACCAAGACTTCAGGCCAGGAAGGGTCTGCCCAAAGGGACGCTGAGTCATGGGGGGGAAGGACTTCTTGCCTCCGTGAGGGACCAGAGAGCAAGGTGCAGCCCACTGCTCCTGAAACCTCCCCTCACCTGGCCACATCTGTGCACATCACCCTGGATTTGCCATCCATTGCTGGCATCTCCCTGGCAACCCCTAATCTCAGTTTCCCTCCTCTGGATCTAATGCAGAGAGTGTTGCGGAGAGGAGCATACAGACCCCTGGGTGCCCAGCCTCAGACAACACACTTCAGGATCATCTCTGGCCTGCACGTCTCTCCCCCTGTTCCGGCCTACATGGGCTGGGGTAGCATGGGGCCACCCCCTGGAGTTCGGGCTCCAAGCTGCAGGGTGTCCCTCAGCGTCCTCAGGAGTGGGAGTTGCTCTCTTGGGGCAGTAGCACCCGGGCCACAGGTTACTAGGACAGGGATGGCCCTTCCCCATTCCCAGGGAAGTTGAAAGCAGCAGCCAGAGCCCAGAATGCTGCCCGCAGTCTGGCCCCCTAGAGCGAGCCCCACCCAGCTCGTTTTGATCTTGGTTGAATTCGCCTGAGTCCCAGCTCCAGAGGCAGGGCCCTGAGGCCCAAGAAAGAAACAGCCACGGCCACAATCCAAGGTGTTGTCAGGTGGTGTGTCTTTAACAGGAAGGGAACAGGCTGAGTAGGGGTACAGGGGCCCACTTCCAGGCTCCAGCTGGCATCCCAACCATGGGAAGAGTTCCCAATGCCCCTGGTCCTGGTGGCTTGTCAGAGATGGCTTTCAGGCTCTGACCATTGGTGGGCTGCGCCTTACCAGGAGCCAGGCTCGTTGGTGAGGGTTCCATCTGGGTGAAACACCACTGTGATTCTCCCAGATGGAATGAGCTGCTGGGCCCCGGCTGGCCTTACCTCAAAGGGACAGAGTTGTAGCCACAGTGGGCACCCATTGGGTACCTAGGCTGGGGCTGGGCACCAGGCCAAGTTCTTCATGTCAGGTATGGAGGAATCCTCACCCACCCCATGGGGTGGCTCCTGTGGCAGCACCCCCTTACAGAGGAGGGTACTGAGTTACCTGCCCAAGGTCAAGTGGCTAGGGGGTAGTCGTGTTACAGGTGGGTCCAGGTCTGTCGAGCTCCTGTGCTCAGCTGCTGCCTGGACCTCTCCCGCCATACTGGGGTCTTTTCACGAACTCAAAGGGCCCAAGGATTCTCTGCTTAGCTGATCAGCCCACAGCCTTCATGAGATCCCTTTCCAGGGCCACCAGACCTCAGGGTCTGGAAGCAGATCCTTCCCAGCCCACAAAGATCTGCTTCCAGTGAGGCCAGAATGAGGGAGAAGCAGAGTCTTTTCTTGGGACTCTCTGCTGGGGTGATGATTAGGAATGGGACAGGGGCCCAAGTGGATCTAGTCCCCCGGGGCAAGCTACACGCTGGGCTTGAAGGGGACGGCAGGGCTAATGCATTGCCCAACTATAGGGAGCATGAGGCCCGTGGCAGTTGTGCAGTGCACAAGCTGGGAGGCGGTACAGAGCAACTGCGGAGAGTGCTAGCAAGAGGAGTTCCCGGAGGCCTCAGCTGCCCAGTGGGGAGACCAGCTCTCCTTCCGCAGGGACAGAGAGTGACTGCAGGCCTCTGGGCCCCAACACTCAAAAACAGATGTCCTGCCAAGTTGAGGGCCAGTAGACTTCAGCCACCCCTGTGGTCCCCGGCCCTAGCCCTGCCCCAAAGAAAGGGCCAGGCTGCCTCCTCCTCCTTCTCCCTGGACCCTGTTCCAGGCCCCAGCTGTCTTCCTGGCTGGCTCCTAGCCCTGGCTTTCACCCCAAAGGGAGCCACTCATAAACAGGAAATGCTTCCCGATGTGATGCCTGCTCTGGGCACCGTTGCCAGCCCACAGGCTGAAGGCCCTATCCAAGCAGCAGTGTTGACTGGTCCCACCAACTGTGGGGGAGGGGATGCTCATAGGGCTCCCTGCTCTTTGGGGCTGACTGCTGGGGAAGGGTTGTTGGGCCTGAGGTGGACAGACTCCCCGAGGCCGAGCTCCCCCAGGCTGTGGCCCTGCCCCGACCCCACTGCCCTGCTGTGGCTGATGCTTACCCGCTCCAGCAGCCCCATCATGTGCTGAGACACTGACGCTGACCCCTTCTGCTCCCTTTCCCCAGAGACGGTCTGAAGGCAGCCCCCGAGTCACAGAAAGCAGACTCCCCGAGCATCGACTACGCCGAGCTGCTGCAGCACTTTGAAAGGGTCCAGAAGAAGCACCTGGAAGTGAGGCACCAGCGGAGTGGGCGTGGGGATCACCTGGACCGGAGGGTTGTCCTCTGATAGGCCTGGCCTGGAGAAGGGCCCAAGGAGTGGTCCCATGGAGCACTTGGGGTCTTCAGGCCCCCTCCCCACAGAGCCCGAGGACCTGCCTCGGGGGCAGGGCTGGGCCTGGCCACCAGCGCAGGGCAGGGTAGGGGGCTGGAAGCTCTGTCCACCCAAGCTCCTCTCACAGGCCCTCCAGCGCAGTCAGCTGCACTCTGGCCTGCAGACAGAGCTGGCTTCCTGCCAGGGTGAGGCCGCAGCCTCAGACGCCCCCGTTTTCTGGAATCGGGTTCGGTCTAATGCCCTCCGGTAAAAGAGCTTGACCTCCCCAGCGCACCAGAGCTCTGGCCTCCTGTGGATGTGTGTGTACATATGTGTATACACGTCTGTGCACATAGGGACCAGCACAGAGGTCCATATGAATGGCGCACCCTCTGCCCCAATAAAGAAACGCAACCCGTGCCTGGCCTGCTCCTTCCCACTGATGCCTGCCCCCGCCTGATGCTGCAGTTGCCCCAGGACCTTGCTGCCTGTCCTAGAGATTTGTTCTCATGGTGGTCCCAGGAGTGCTGGCTCTGCCAGGAGAGGCTGGTCGCTCTCTGCACACTCACCCGACTGGGGTGTGGGCCCTGGGCCCAGCCCTCACCTCTATAGAACCAGCCCCTTCTTCCTGGAGAGCACCAAGCACTGGCCTGGCCCCCTGAACCCTGCCTTCTCAGGCACCTAATCTGACTTTTCCATCCTGACAACCCCCCGCCTGGGGGGCATGGGACATGTCCCCACTAGACAGATGAACTGAGCCTCAGGAGTTTCTGAATGAAGGGGCACACTGCAGAACGTTCCAGGTCACTGGGGATGGAGGGGAAGGCCCAGACCAGTGCAGGGAGTTGGGCGGGGCAGGGGGTGGGCTTCCCACATCCCCGCCCCTTGATTTGGCTAAATGAGCCTTAGCTCACCAAACCTATAAGCCAGAGTCCACCTGACCCCAGGCTTTGGGAAGCCTCAGATTGGCCTAATGATCTCCCAAGTGGCTCTTGTGGGTCCCTGGAATAGAAGAGAAGGATCTTGCGCGGGTTTTTCCCCAGAGCCCCAGCATAGGGCCGGGAGGGTAGGTTTCCCTGCCTGGAGTCTCCAGAACAGGATGACAGACTGAACTCACCATGGCCAACGTACACACACATGCATCCTCATATGTGGGTACCCTGTCGTCAGAGACGGGACAGTGGCCCACCTCTGTTCTGCTGGTCCCACACGGCCCCAACCCGAGGAAAGAGGTTGCTTGAGGACCAGTACACCACCACCCCCGCAAAGGCCCGGCCTGGGGCACCCCAGGCAGGTGGCATCAGCACTGGCACTGCTTGGAAAAGGAGCCAGAGAACTTCTGGAGGAGGGTCCAAACCCTTCTGTGCCGGGGATAAAACGTTCCAAGGCGGGCGGCCTCCAGGGCACCGTGCGCCCCTGCTGAGTGTGGTGTATCCATCCCACGGGATGCGCCCCGAGGACCCCAGCCTGCCCCCCCTCTTCTTAAAGCGCGGGAACACCCACCCCCCGACACACACACACACACACGCACGCACACACGCACGCACACACGCACCGGCCGGAGACCAAAGGCTGGGGTGGGGGGCCGGGTGGTGTTAGTCACCTTCCCGGAGCGGGCACCCAACCACTGGTCCCACTCCCGCGGGCAAGCCGGGCAGCCCCGCCCCAGCGCCGCCCCCGAACCGCGGTGGCGCCTGCGCCTGCCGGGCCCTCTAGCCCGACCGGTTCGGCCGCGCCGGGGCTCGGATTTCAAAGCCTGGGCTCCATTCCTGGTGAATGGGCCGGAGCTCGCCCGGTCTTTCCCACAGACCCCTCCCGCCACGGCCCTGCCCCGCCCCTCCCCGCGGCCCTCCCTCCGTGCGTCCACGTGACGTCCAAGCCTCGGCGGCTCGGATTACGGACGCCGCTCCATTCCCCGCGCCGAGGCTGCGCCGCCAACTGCCCGCGCCGCGCCCCCCGCGCCGCCCGCCAGCCCCGCCGCGACATGGCCCGCGCCGCCCCGCGGCGGCCCGCGATCCCCGAGCGCGGCGCGCCCGGCCGCTGAGCGCAGCCCGGAGGCTGCAGGCCCGACCCGGCCTCGGAGCGAAAGCCGCCGCGGCCCGGGTCCCCGCGCCCAGCCTGTGCCCCGCCGCCGCCGCTGCCGCCCGGCCCGAGCATGGAGACGGCGGAGAAGGAGTGCGGCGCCCTGGGAGGGCTCTTCCAGGCCATCGTCAACGACATGAAGGTAACGGGGCGCGGCGGGGCTGGCCACCCTGCGGGCGCGCGGGTGCTTATGCGGGTGCGTGCCCCCTCTGGGGACGCGTGGCGGAGGGCAGCCGTGCCCCGCTGTGTCCGTGCGCCGCCGTGTCTGTTTGTCCTTGTCTGAGCGCGTCTGGCCTGCGACTGCCGTGCGCCCGGGTCTCTGGGTGCCCGTCTTGGGGGTGTGGGTGCTCGTGTGTCGGGGTGTCCGTGCGGTGTCCGGGGTCCAAGCCCCGGGTCGCCCGGGTCGCAGCGCCCCCTTGGGGACCAGACCCGAGCCTGCGCACACGCGGGCTCCCCGCGCCCCAGACCCCCAAACCATGAATGGGGTTTGGCTCCGGGAGCGACTCCACGGCCCTTTAACGGGCCCGGGGTCTCCGGCCTCCGCCCCCTAACACCACCATCCCCCCTACTCCCCCGCCCACGACGGCCCGGGAGCCCAGACAATGCTGTCACCGCCAAAGCAGGGAAAAATAATAAAGCAGGGAACCGTTAACTCCTTCCCTGCCGGCCTCGGCCTCCTCACCCGCTGCCTGGGTCCCCCAAAACAAGCTCCAGGACTCCAAGGTCTCCACGATGAGCGTTCCTGCATCCCAAGGCTTCTGTCCCCACCTTGGGAGGAGGAGGGAGAAGGTTGGGTTGATGGAGCAGCCCCAGGGAAGGGCTACTCTTGCTCCGGGCTGTCAGCTCCAGCCCCTCTCCATGATTGCCCAAGGTCAGGCTGCAGCGGGCCACCAATTCCTGGCCCACCGCTGGCTCACCAGGTGGGGAAACTGAGGCCTGGGAATGGCTCAAGGTCATTAAGGAGACTGCTGGACACTCCCTGACCTCATCCCTCACTGGTGGTCTAGGGAGTGAGGGGGATCCTCTCCCCCAAAGAGGCTAGGGTTTGGCAGCTCCGATGACACGACGGGGGCCAGGAGGCAGCATTTCTACCCTTCCCCTCTGGGGCAGGCCTGTGGGGCAGGGGACGAGCAGGGGAGAGAACTGGGACCTCGCCAGACCCCCGCCCTTACAGCCTATCTCACACTCCCAAGTACACAACATAGAATCCTACCGTGACGTCGCAGGCCCCGGGAGGACACACCACAGTGCCCAAGCAGGCCCTTGGGGGGGCTCTCCCAGTGCTGCCAGGAGAACAGCCCCAGGGGCAGCTGCCAGATCCCTGCACCCCACCCCCCACCCCCAAGAGAACTGGAGCCACCCGCACTGGGAACTACAGGGTTAGCAGCATGCATAGGTGCCACTCACTGCCCCCGTATAGGGTGCTCCCCCGAGAGCTCCGTCCCCTGCAACTCCACTCCAAGCTGCTTCTGCCGGCCCCCAAAAGTCCTGGCCTCTCTCTGCCCTCCGCAGCCCCTCCTGCCCTGTGGACATCACAGCCCTGGCACCGGGTTTCCATCCTGGGACCAAGCAGCCCAGACAACCCTCCCCCACCCATTCCCAGGGCTGGCAGAGGGGGACCTTCCCACACCCTCCTCCTTCTGGCATCCTCTCCACAAACACTGCAGAGAGCAGCAGCTTTCGCACAGAGCAGAGGGGCAGGACTGTCTCCCTCCCTCTCCAGGCAATTTGCAAGGCACTTTGGGATGAGATAGAAGGAATTGGGCCCAGATTGTAACAAGTGACTGAGGCAGGATTTTCTGATGTGTGGAAGCAAACTGGGAGAGGTTTCACCTGCGGTGATGCCAAGTCCTGATATACCTACGACACATGCATGTGTTTGGGCCAGGGACAGAGCAGGGGACCGGGCCACCTGGAGGTCGATCATCTGGATTTGAGGGACAGCTTCTGGCTGTTTCCTTCTGTGGCCTGAGCCACAGAAGCAGCAGGGTTTCCGTAGAGGAATGTGGCCAGGTTGAGGAGACTGAGCTTACCTGTGAGGCCCCTCCACACAGGGCAAGCACAGCCACCGCACGGCCACAGCACGGCCACCGCACGGCCACAGGCCCCACAACAGCACACCCTGGCCCCCCTAGAGGCCCAGACCCTGGCGTGGGAGAGGCAGAGTAGGGGGAAGAGGACCTACACCTGGAGCCTGGGGCGGCCTGGAGGAGGACAGTAGCTCAGGGATCGGGAGGGGGCCCTCGGGAGCTTTCCTTGCCTGCTGTGCCTCATTTAGCTCAGATGCCCATCAAATCCCAGAGAAGGGCAGGGACTTGCCCAAGATGACCGGGCTGGGTGTGGCACCCAGGGCTGTGCCTCAGCCCCAGGCCTCACCTTCAGCAGCACTGGCCCATCCAGAAAACAGGGTCATAATCTTTGCCTGCCCTCGAGAGTGGGGAGTGTCACCTAGACACATAGGCCCTGGCCAGGTGGGAGAGGCTCCTGGCAGGGAAGCAGGGGTCAAGTATCTGCTCTGTCCGCCAGCATTAACCTAGCATTTACTGTGTGCTGGGCACTGTGCTAGTGCTTTCCATGCAGTCTCCATACTGACCTGCTGACATCGGTGCACTTCCCATCCTGACCTTACCGGTGAGCAGACAGGCTCAGAGAGGACGCCCTGGCCCAAGGCCACCCAGAAAGCCCCCTCTCTGGGATTGCAGCCTGAGTCGCTCATCTGCACAGCCTAGGGCTCGGTTAGAGACAGTGTCCGGGTACCAGGGGCCTGGGGCCCAGCAGCCTGCCTACTGGTCTCATCCCATGCACTTGAGCACCTCTAGTGAGCATGTAACCTCTCCCCTCCAGAGCAGCCCACTGCTCTGGGGGCAGAGCTGGGCGTCTCTCCCATCCATGTAGTTCCTGCCCCCTACCCACCCTCGATGCCCAGATATTCGTCTCCCCGCATCCCAGAAGTGTGGGGGGGGGATCCCTGACTTGTAGTGACCAGTCAGACGGGATCAGATCCTGACCCTGGCACTTGATGGCCTTGAGGAAGCCGGTTAATCTCTCTGAGCCTCAGTTTCCTCATCTGTAGAATGGGGGTGACAACAGTATTCATTTCACAGGGTCATTGTAAGAATTCCATGCGATCACACAGTGCCTGGCCCACCACACGCTCTTGATCGACAGACAGTAGCAGTCCCTGTCACTAGTGATAACAAACCAGAGTCCTAGAATCTGACAGCCAGGGTGTGGCCCACGTGAGGGCACAGGTCCAGGTGAAGACTGAGGACACCCCTGGGGCTCTGGCTGCTTCGGCCCCTCAACCTCACCTCTGGGGTCCTCATGAGTTACCAGTGGGGGGTGGAGTCTCAGGTCCTTAGAGACCCAGGTGCTCCTGTCCATCTGCTGAGGAGGGGCCGGGCCTGGCCTCCCCCATGCCCCGTCCTGTCCGCTCTCCACCGGGAAAGCCAAGGCTGTGAGGATCTGGGATGGAGCCATCCTGACTGGGCAGAAGCGTCGGGGTGGGCCCCAGCCAGGGACTTTAATGGGGTAGGGACCTGTGTCTTCCCAGCTTCTCCCAGCCTGCTGCCCTCTGAGACTGCCCAGAGGCTGCTGGGGGTGCTTAGGTTTTCTGGGGGCCAGAACGGTGCCTCTGGACCCCTGTACCCACAGCATCATCCCTCCTCCCTGGAGGTCTTGGCAAGGCTTAGGGCTGAGGGTGTTGAGGTGAGGGAGGGCACCAGGCCCTCAGGACTGTCAGGGGCGGCCTCCCGGGCTCCTTTACCCTGAGCCGTGCCGCATGGAGACAGCCCACGCACAGCCTCCCCCTTCCCGCTCCAGCCTGTGTGAACTTCTCAAATATTTGCTTTCCCTGGCCACTGGTTGGGCTGGGCTGGGAGGGGAGGGAGTTTCTGAGGCTCCCAGAAGCTGCCCTGTCCTCTCCACCCCTGCAGGCTGGCCCTGTGTTTCCAGCCCGGCAGAGCCTCCCTCTGAGGCCTTGGGGACTGGGGTCTCTGCCTTCCCCCTTTCCACCGGAAAGGCCCCAGCTCCCAGCATCCCATCCCACATGGAAGGGAAGGTCGGAAGCACTTTGGGGCCAGGGGCTTTGCCGGCCTGAGGCTCCCCTTCAAGAATCAAGTCTTCCACAGGGCCATTGGGCCAGAACCCAACAGCCATGCGAGGGCCCATTAGCCAGAAAAACCCCTTGATCTCACTGGACAATTTGGTCACCAAGAGCCTGGCTTCCCTACTGGGAAACCCCCTCCCAACTCAGAACTTTGGGCCAGGCTGGGATAAAGGCCACACTGTGTCCCCAGGAGGGGAGGAGAACCGGGGGTGGAGAAAGGTGGCTCTGTTGGCCGCACAAGGCCCCATTCAGCCTGGGGCCTGACTGTCCCAGGCAGGCTGGCCAGGCTCTGAAGCAGCCATAGCCTCCCTGGGCCTGGGAGCCACTTCTGCTGGCCCGGGATGGATGGATGGCCGGGCTGGCAGTTGCTTCCAGGGCACAGGGTGGGGGCCCCAGAGGCCCCAGTTTAGACCTGGCATGCCTTGAGCCCTGGCACTGTGCCTCTGCCCCCATGCCATGTGGACCATCCTGGGCTGTGTCGGGGGAACATAGTGCCCCTCATGTGGCTCAGCCCAGATTCCCTGCCAGGCCCCTCCCATCCCCGAGGAGACAGGACCTGCCATTCACTGCTTCCATCTCCGTTGAGGATGTGGGCCGCCATTGCAGACAGTGGGCCAGAGTTCCTGACCGTCAGGAAGGGAGGAATGGGCAGAGGTGCCTGTTCCCAGGGCCAGGCCTCCTTCATGCCCCAGGTCTCTGTGCTTGGTCGCCTGTCCCCCTAGAGAGCCCAGGAGCCTTCCTCTCCACAGGGGCAGGGCTGCTGTCTCAGAAACTGCCCAGAGTCTGGACCCAGGCATGTGGGGAGCCCAGCTCAGGTAGAGCCCTGCAGTCCTCATGGAGTCTCCCTTCCTCTCCCATCTCTGCAGAGCTCCTACCCCATCTGGGAGGACTTCAACTCCAAGGCCACAAAGCTGCATTCCCAGCTGAGGTGAGGCTGCTGAGGGTGCCCCAGCTGGGGAGGGAATGGGTAGAAAAGACACCTCACCCACAGACCATCCCGCTGTCCATCTCCCCAGGACCACTGTGCTGGCTGCTGTGGCCTTCCTGGATGCCTTCCAGAAAGTGGCTGACATGGCCACCAACACCCGAGGTAGGCAGGGGGCATGGCTGGAGGTTGGGGATGCCCCAGGTTGGGCTTGGAAGCTGGAAAGGCTGAGTGGAATAGAAACCGGGAAGAGGACACCAGGCCCAGAGTCGGGACCTTGAGTTCTGCTCCCTAATGGAATGGGCTTTTTGTGGAGAGAGTGAGCCTCTCGTCATTAGAGGCATGCAAGCAGGAGTGGGCGAAAGATGACAGGATGTTACAAAGGGGGGTTCCCTTCTCGCTTCTGGGCGTCTGGTTTGACCCCTCAGCCACAGTTGTTCATGCTTCCCTACGGTGAGTTTGACTGTGGCTTCTTCTTTTCCACCCCCTTCTGCCAGTTCTGAGAGCACAGAGGGCAGGTGAACATTCCCTGTTGGCCTTGGCATCTCCTCTGCATTCTGGTCTGAGTAGCAGGGACCTGGGTCCCCTGCTCCTTCGGGTGGTGAGAACCAAGGCAGTGGGCGCGTGCTGGCACTCTCACACCTGCATCTGGGCACACCGGGAGGGGGTTCCTGGTAGGGCAGGAGGGGATTTTGGTTGGTCTTTGATGCCAGCCTCTCCCAGCTGGGGTGAAGAGCAGCTCCTGGCCCGACCAGCAGAGCAGCCGCAGCTGCAGGAGGCTGGCATAGCCAGGATGCGCAGGACCTGGGGCCCGTACGGAGGAGGGCCTTGGTAAATACTGAGAAAAGATCAAGTCGCCTGCTGAGGCCGGCAGGATTGCGGAAAGCTGGGGGGTGGGGCGCGGGGTGCCGGCTCGGCCTTCTCGGGCCGGTGCGCCCCCTCGTGGCCCGAGGCCGGGACTGCAGAAGCCCCGGCGGGCCCGTTCACATGCTGCGCGCTTGCCTCGCCAGGGGCCACGCGGGATATCGGCTCGGCGCTCACGCGCATGTGCATGCGCCACCGCAGCATCGAGACCAAGCTGCGGCAGTTCACCAAGTGAGTGGGCGCTGCGGTCGGGGAGGGGGGCGTGTCACGGGGACACCTCCGTGGTGGCCCTGACCCTCTTGCCCCCGCCCACAGTGCGCTTCTGGAGAGCCTCATCAACCCACTGCAGGAGCGCATCGAGGACTGGAAGAAGTCGGCCAACCAGCTGGACAAGGACCACGCAAAAGGTGGGTCTGGGGCTCGGCCGTGCTTCCCGCCCCACACTGGGCGGAAACCGCCGTCACAGGGCTCCTTTCTCATCCCTTGCACAGAGTACAAACGAGCCAGGCATGAGATCAAGAAGAAATCTTCAGACACGCTGAAGCTGCAGAAGAAAGCACGCAAAGGTAGAGCCCAGAGCTGGCCCACAGAGGCATAGCCCCACGGGGCCCCGCTCTGTCTTCCCCGCCGCCCTGAGGGGCGCCCCAGGGCATCATCCTGGCCTGAGGGGCCCTATCCCGCACACAGGACCCTCCAACCTGTTGGGTGGGGCAGAGGGAGCACCTTGCACCCCAGACCCGACCCAGGACCTCCCCTCCCAGGGAGGCAGCAGGAGGCCAACAGGCCCAGGACCCCCAGGCGCCCCCAGGCCCCCCCAGGCCCCACCCCCCCACCCCCAGGAGCGGCTCTGTCCATCCGGCTGTCTTTCACACATTCTTTCTTTCTCTGTCTCTCCTCTCCTCTCCTCGTCCCAATCCTTCCTGTAGAGCTACTTGGTAAGTCAGATGTCCATCCCTCCAGCTGCTCCTCCCGTCCTTGTCGTCCTTGTCGCATTTGTCTGTCTCCCCCAGCTCAGGGCCATTGGAAGGAGCCTCTCCAGGCCAAGGAAGAGCGAGGAAGGCGGTCGGTCCAGCGAGGGAGGGGCCTGGGGCACAGTCCCCTTGGGGCCCCTGGGGCCCCTGGCCAGGGATGAGTCCGGGGCCACTGCTGGGTCAGTCTGCCAGGCCAAGAGGGGTTGGACCGGGCAGGGTGGGGACACAGGCCCTGGCTGCCCCGCCCCCACCAGGCCCTCCCAGAGTCCTTACCTCTTGCCCCCCCACTTCCTGTCTCGCTGTCTCCTTTACATCATCTTCTTGCCTCTCCCTGTCTCTCTCGCCGCTTCTTGGTGTCGCTGTTGCTGTCCTTGTGCATCATTCCCTGAGCTGAGTGGGGACCCATACGGAGGCACCCCGTTCCCTGTCCCCTGGGCCCAGCCCCTAGCCCTCTTGGCCCCTACACCCCCTCGTGGCCTGGCCTACAGCTGCGCCCCCCACGCTCTCCTTTGTCCTGCTTCCCTTCCTCCTCCCTGTGCCCTGGGACGTGAGGGGCCACCACCCCACGGGCAGTGAGGGTATCCTGGGGGGTGGAAGTCTCAGCTCTTGTGGAGGCTGCCACTGGGCTCTCCTGAGCGCAGCTGCTCCAAGGGCGGCCCTGGGGCTGCCCAGGGCTCTGCTCACCCCAGGACCTGGGTGGCTTCGCAGCTTTGGTATCTTTCCTGTGTGCTTTGTTTATCTGTCCTCTCTGTCTGCTCTGGGTACCAGCCCTTCCACAAGCCCCAGCATCCCGACTGCCCTCCCCAACCCCCTGGCCCCCATGGCAGTACCCAGCCCCACGGCCAGGGACACCACCACGGGGTCTGAGCTGTGGATGCAGTGGGCCAGGCCGGCATCCCCAGCGTGGCCTCTCCTCCCAACCCCTCCAGGGAAAGGAGACCTGCAGCCCCAGCTGGACAGTGCCCTGCAGGACGTGAACGACATGTACCTGCTGCTGGAGGAGACGGAGAAGCAGGCGGTGCGCCGGGCCCTGACTGAGGAGCGTGGCCGCTTCTGCACCTTCATCACCTTCCTGCAGCCTGTGGTGGTGGGTTCCTCGGGGACAGAGAGGCGTTCTGAGCGTCTTCCACCATTGGGCTAGTTGAGGGGTTCCCAAGAACCATGATTTGGGAGCCCCCATCAGCCCAAGCAGTGTTGGTTGGTGGGAAGGGGTGAGGGAGGGGAGACCCGGGGTGGCCTGGTCCACCAGGGTGCGTGGGCAGGGGCGGGGCCGAGAGGCTGACTTACTGTTCCATCAGAACGGCGAGCTGACCATGCTGGGAGAGATCACCCACCTGCAGGGCATCATCGATGACCTGGTGGTGCTGACCGCGGAGCCACACAAGCTGCCCCCCGCCAGCGAGCAGGTGCGGCCAGCCCTGGGGACAGGACAGGGGAGGGGATGGCTTGCCCTTGGTTGGGGATGATAGAGGAGAAAAGGGGACAGCATTTGGGGGAGGCAGCTGGACACAGAGGACCACCTTCTGTGGGGATCTAGGAGCATCTGCCCAGGTGAGGGGTGGTGTGCCCAGGACCCAATGGGGGCTTGTATATCAAGAGCAGAAGTCCCAGATCTGCAGGATCCTCCTGAGCAAGCAAGGCCTGATGATGCCTACCTGCCATCCACACCCAGACCCGTCAGCTCCCCTAGACCCAGACGCTCCTGCCCCCACGTGCCACCCTGCCCACTTCACCTCACCACCGTGCTCCCATTGCACTAGGGTCAGCCCTACCTGACAGCGCCGTGGCGTTGCTCTCACTAGGCGCCTACTGTGTGCCCAGCCCACACGGAGCACTTCCCATGGGTTGCCTCATTTATTCACCCCAGTGGCCCTCTAAAATAGGAATGATTGGCTGCATTTCACAGGAGAAACCCAGGAGAGAGCCAGGAACTTGCCCGAGAGCAGAGCAGAGCCAGGATTTGAACCCCGTGGTGTCCTTCATGGTCACTCTGGCCTGGCTCCTCTGCCAGCGACAGTGAGTCCTCAGGAGCACCAGGTTCTCCCATGTCCTGGCCTGCGTAGCTTCCCTGAGAAGCAGAGGGGGCAGAATCTCCCCAGGCATCCCCCCCAGCCCTCTGGCAGCCCTGCTTCCTGCCCCTGAGTGAGGAGCTTGTGTTAGGAAAAGGCTGGGGGGCAGGGGGCTTCAGACTCCCAGGGATCTTCTTTTGGGCCCAGTTCTCAATTGGGAAGACAGCCGGGGGCCTCTGGCCCTACTAGCCCTCAGAGGGGAGGCCCAGGAAAATGATGAGGCTTTCTGCAGGGCAGGGCTGCTTCCAGTGACCCCATTCATGTCCCCATCCAGGTGATCAAAGACTTGAAGGGCTCAGACTACAGCTGGTCCTACCAGACCCCACCCTCATCGCCCAGCAGCTCCAGCTCCCGGAAGTCCAGTATGTGCAGGTCAGTGGGGGGCTGAAGTGGGGTGCAGGGAGGGGCAGGGGTACTGCAGCAAGGAATCGGGAAGGTCCCACCAAAACTGCATCAAGAATAGCTTCAGGGCCCCAGAATCCACACAACTCCTATGTCATCAAGGAATCTGCAAGCATAGGGGAAACTACTCTCGTCGCAAGACTGCTGCTAGTGCGGGCGTGTGTTGGGGGCGGGCGGAGGGGCAGCAGCTTCGTTTATGGAGCAATAAGTACGCACCAGGTGCTGTGCTAAACGCTTTATGCATTTTCTTCATTGAATCCTAACACCACCGTATCAGGTATGGTGTTGTCTCCATTTCACAGAAGGGAAAGCTGAGGTACAAAATCCCAGCATTTAACCACTAGACTCTGCCAGGCTCAGCACTGTGCTGGGACGGTAGTAAGAATCTAAGATGGGGAGGGCTGTGGAGGTGTCGGGGAACATGTGCTGAGGCTACAGGCTTACTACCTTATGGACACTGCAGCCTGGGTGGTTCCTGAGAGCTGGTGCCTGGGCAGCTGCCACGGGCCCGAACCTCAGCCTACGCTGGGCCCTGAGGTCTTGCAGAGCCAGCGAGAGGCCAAAGGTCTTGCTCAGTCACCGGTCAGGCTCAGGCTCAGGAGCACTTCCTGGGTGGGACTTGGAGAGCTATTTAAGATCAAGGCTCCTCGGCGGGAGGGCAGTGAGCATAGCGCAAGTTACTGGCAGGGAGACCCCTCTGTGCCAGGCACCCTTTCCCCAGATCCACCTTGGCTGGGCAACTGGGGCATGGGCAATAAGCCAGGCACAGCAGTCAGCTGCTCCTGCAGCGAGAGGAGGGTCCACGTCAACTGGCGGCTCTTCAGACCCCGGGTGGGTGACTGGCACAGGAGCAGAGAGTTGATTGCAGGGGACACCCACGACCAAGGGTGGAGCCTGGGCACCTTCCCGGTCATGCTCAGGAGGAAGGTGACCTTCATTGCCAGGAACGTTGCCCAGGGATGAAATGGTTGCATAGAGGATATGAACTACAGAGGGCTGGACGCCCTTCAGGGGGCGGAAAGGATGAGGGCAATGGTGAGTCCAAGACCCACACAGACCGTCACCACGCAGTAGACGTTCAATTAGGATTTGATGGCAAATATCAGACTTTGAGAAGACAGTCATGATCAGACTTATGTCTGGTTGTAGCTTAACTGGGAAACTGATGCTGGGTGACTCCGTTTCCTCCTTGTTAACCTAAGGTCTACTCTTCTTGATGGCAGAGTAGGAGGTAGCTCTGGGGTGCTCCGGGGGCAGGCGCTGGGCCAGCTCTTCAGTGTGGTCCCTTGCCCAGGCCCCACCCTGTCCCACAGTCCTGGAACCCAGCTCCTCTGTGGCACTTTGGTCTCAGGACCTTGTAGTCTGACATTGTCTTTTCCTTCCTTTGCCCCTCACCTCTCTCCCCCACCCTCGTCTGTCACCCTTCCACACACACCCCTGTGTCTCCCTGTCTGGCTGCTGTGCGCCCCCCTTCACTCCCCCAGCGCCCCCAGCAGCAGTAGCAGTGCCAAGGGTGGAGGAGCCCCATGGCCTGGGGGTGCCCAAACATACTCACCTGGTTCCACCTGTCGCTACCGCAGCCTGGCACAGCCGGCCACCGCCAGCGCCCGCCTCTCCAGCGTCTCCTCCCACGACTCTGGCTTCATCTCCCAGGATGCCACCTACTCCAAGCCCCCCTCGCCCATGCCTTCAGACATCACCAGCCAGGTGAGGGGGCATCTGCTGAACCACCTGGGGTAGGGTGCAGTGGCCTCATGCCAGCCTCAGGCCATCCACATCGGGGGCCACCTATGGCTGTTGAGACTAGCCCTGGAGTTCCCCAGGGCCACCACATTGAGGACCAACCTGAACTCACTGCCTCAAGCCTAGGTCTTGGAGCAGCTTACCAGCTCTGGCACCTTGTGACCCTCCCCCTGCATAGGCTGGCTGTGATGGAGTGGCTGGCCCTAGGAGGTACCCCCAGGAGCCCCAGGATCTGCAGACATCCTCCCCCTTCTCCACACTTTGGCCAGCTCATTCTGAACACAGAGACTGGCCCAAGAATCTCTTCAGATGCAGGCTCGGATCCTGCAGCCTCAGTGGGATGGAAACAGAGAACTACAGCAGGAGACAGAGGGAGGTCAGGCCACATGCCCAGGGTGCTGTCCTTCCCCGTCATGGCAAGTGCCTCCATTTGAGCTCAGCATTCTCTCTTTTCCTGCTCTCTTGCCCAAGGATGTCCCCACTGCATTGCCAGTCTCCCCTCCTCTGCTGGCTCATTCCTATCAGTACACTAACACATGCTCTGGTATCATCCATCTTAAAAGCCCTCCCTTCCTCCATGTTCTCCTCCAGCCACCTAGTCTCTCCTTCACGGCAAAACTTCTCAAAAGATTTGTCCACACTGACCACCTCTACCTCATTCCCCATTCACTCCTGTCTGCTTTACCTATCAGTAGTTGAAAAGCTGGAATTGTTCATTTCTCCCATTAGTTCTATCCGTTTGCTTTATATATTTTGAGACTATCTTATTAGGTGCATACAACTTCAAAATGTTAACTCTCCTTAGTGAACTGAATCTCCTAATGTGATGTAGTTGATTTTCTGTTACTTTTATGTTTTCTAGCTTAAAGTCTGTTTCGTTATTACTACCGCTCCTTCAGCTTTATTTTGCTCAATATTTATGGTACCATTTTCTGTCTCAGCTTTTAAGCTCACTGTGTCCTTATGTTTTAGATGAGTTTCTTATAAACAGCATATGCCTAGATTTTCTTTTCTTATCCAATCTGACAATCTCTTAATTGACATTTTTAGTCCATTCATATTTATTATGATTACTGGCAATATTTAGACTTCTGTCTTACTTTTTTCTTTCTATTCATTCTGCTTTTTCTGTGCTTCTTTTATCTCTTCTCTTGCTTTTTGTTTTTTCCTTTCCCCATTATTTTCCTTCTACTGGATTTTAAGTTATACTTCTTATTTCATTTCTTTTACAGGTTACCTTGAAATTTTACCATGCATCCGTAGCAAAGTCACAGCCCCACCTCCTGAATAATTCAAGGACCTTAACATATATTTTAACTTCAGTCACCCACTCCCTCCCCTTATTAGCTATATATATCTCCTTTTTAATCGTCCCCATGATTGACATTTTTCTTCTTAATTTTATCATTATTTTATACATACAGTATCTGTTTAGATTTACCCATATGTGTTTATACTTTTTTTGTTCATTTTTTCCTTGTATCCCATCTTCCTTCTAAGGTCACTTTCCTTCTTTCTAAAGTAAAATATGTCCTTTAGAAGTTCTTTTAGAATGGGTCTGTAGTAGTAAACTCTCAGTCTTTGTTTATCTGTAAATATGCTTTATATTTTTCCTCTTTCTTGAAAGTTAGTTTTGCCAGGGGTGCAATTCTGGGGTGACAGTTACTCCGTTTCCACATTTTGAAGATATATTCCCCCCATGTTCTGGCTTCTGTGGCTGGTTGTAACGTCCGCTGTCAGTCACTGTTGTGCCTTTGTGAATGATCTGACTTCTCTCTCTGGCCACTTTAGTTTTTCTACAATGTATCTAATTGTGGATTTGTTTTTGTTTAACCTCACTTGGTGTGTTTGTGTTTCTCTATCTCTGTATTCATGTTTTTCATTTGTTCTAGGAATTTTCAACCATTATCTCTTTTTTTATATATATATATATATATATATATATAAATTTATTTATTTATTTATTTTTGGCTGAGTTGGGTCTTTGTTGCGCGCGGGCTTTCTCTAGTTGCAGCGAGTGGGGGCTACTCTTCATCGCGGTGTGCAGGCTTCTCATTGCGGTGACTTCTCTTGTTGCGGAGCACAGGCTTTAGACGTGCAGGCCTCAGTAGTTGTGGCTTGCGGGCTCTAGAGCGCAGGCTCAGTAGTTGTGGTACACAGGCTTAGTTGCTCCGCAGCATGTGGGATCTTCCTGGACCAGGGTTCGAACCTGTGTCCCCTGCATTGACAGGCAGGTTCTTAACCACTGCACCACCAGGGAAGCCTGTCAACCATTATCTCTTTATTCTTACTTTCATTTGTGTGTTTCTTTACTCTCATATTTCCCATCTCTTTGTTTCTCTGGATAATTTCTTCAGGTTCATCTTCCAATGTACTTTTTCTCTATTTTATAGCTATTTAACTTATCCATTAAGGGTTTGTGTTTTTTTAATTTTGAAATAATTTTAGCCTTGTAGAAAATCTGTAAAAAGAGTGCAGAGTTCCCACCCACCCTCCCCACAGTCTCCCCAGATGTTAACATCTCATGTAACTACCAAACAATTTTCAAAACCAGGAAATTAACACAGGCACAATACTGTTAACTAGTCAACAGACTCTTTTCACATTTTGCCAGCTTTCTCACTAACGTCCTTTTCCTGGTCCAGGAGTCCAGGATCCAACACAGGACCCTACCTTGCATTTTATTATTGTCTCTCTTTAGGCTTCTCCAGTCTGTAATGGCTCCTCAGTCCCTCTTAAATGACTTTTGAATACTGGTTATGTATTTCGTAGAATATCCCTCATCTCGAGTGTCTCTGATGTCTTCCCGTAATTAAATGGGCAGGAAGAGCACAGCAGTGGTTTACTGCTATTCCACCTCCTCACCAGACCTTGGTATCCTTTTCATTTGAGCCATTCTGATAGGTGTTATATCATATTGCCCTGTGTTTTTAATTTGTATTTCCCTGATGACTAATGAGGTTGAACACCTTTTCATACTTTAAAGGCCATTTGGATATCCTCCTTTTGTGAAGGACCTGTTCAGATCTTTTGCTTATTTTTCTCTCCTAGGTTGTCTTTTTCTTGTTGATTTGTAGAACTTCTTATATATTGTGGATACAAGTCTTTTCATCTGATAATCTTCTCTGATTCTGTGGGTTGCTGTTTTACTCCCTTAATGGGGTCTTTTAATGACCTAAAGTTCTTAATTTTAATGTGTCCAATTTATCCATTTTTTTCAATTGTTATTGCTTTTTCTGTCCTGTTTGAGGTATTTTTGTGTACTCCAAGGTCACAAAGATGTCTTCCTCCAAAAAAAGCCTTTTTGTTTTACCTTTTTTTCATTTAGATCTGCAGCTCATCTGGAATTGATTGTGTGTGTGTGTGTGTGTGTGCGTGTGTGTGTGGTGAGGTAGAGGTCATTTTTTCCATATGAATATCTAATTGACAATTTTTTGAAAATACCATCTTTTCCTCCACTGCACTGTAGTGTGTTACCTTTGTCATAAACAGGTGTCTGTGAATGCATAGCTGTTTCTGGAGTTTGTATTCTATCCCACTGGTTGATTTGTCTGTTCTTGTACCAATACCACACCATCTTAATTATTAATAGCGTTATAAAAAATCTTGATATCTGGTAATAAAAGTCCTCCAGGGCTTCCCTGGTGGTGCAGTGGTTGAGAGTCTGCCTGCCAACGCAGGGGACACGGGTTCGTGCTCTGGTCTGGGAAGATCCCACATGCTGTGGAGCGGCTAGGCCCGTGAGCCATGGCCACTGAGCCTGCGCGTCCGGAGCCTGTGCTCCGCAACAGGAGAGGCCACAACAGTGAGAGGCCCGCGAACCCCCCCCCAAAAAAAAAAAAAAAGTCCTCCAGCTTTGATATTCTTCAATATTACCTTGTCAATTTTTGGCCCTTTGCATTTCCTTATAAATTTTAATATCAGCTTGTCAGTTTCCACTAAAAAAAAAACTAAAAAACAAAAAACAACCCCTGGGATTCTGACTGGGATTACATATGTCTCTCCATTTATTATGGCTTTACCTTCTCTCAATAGTATTTTGCAGTTTTCATGTGAGGATCTTGCACATCTACTGCTGGATTTTTTGCCCTGGGTATTTGATGTTTATTGATGCTATTTTAAATTATTTTGGCTTTTTCAGAGTCTTTTACTTGTTTTTTAGCTGCTGATATTTAGCAATTTGATTTTTTTCTATGTTCATCTTGTATCCAATAACCTCGCTAAAAACACATATTAGTTCTTTTGAATATTCTATAATACATACACAGTCATGTCTTTTACAAACAACTATTTTCTTCTTTTCCAATCCTTTTGCTTTTTACTTCTTTTTCATGCTTTACTGCACTGCTAGAATTTCCAGTGCTAAATAGAAATGGTGATAGTGGGCATCCTTATCTTTTTCCAACCTCAGAAAGAAAAGTATTGATATTTTTGTGGATAACTCTTTATCAGATTAAGGAAGTTCCTTTCTGTTGCTAGTCTAAGTATTTTGTTTTCCATGAATGGGTGTTGAATTTTTCCGTTGAGTTTTCCAAATACTTTTTTCCTTTTATTTTTTATTTTTGTCTTAACAATTATATTGGTAAAATTCTAAATGTGTTTATTATTTCCTCCGAATCCTTACCTATAGAGTTTAGTTCCTTTTATTTTAGTCATCTTGGCTCATCATAAACTATTAAAAAGATCTGGGAGTCTAAACCAGGATGATTTAGAGAATCTTACTTGGCTGGTACAGGATCTGGAGAGGTGCTACTGATTAGTTCCCTTCCAGGTTTAATTTGGGTCATCGACAGGGTGAGCTCTCCACCTTGCCACTTGCCCAGTCTCAACCACAGTGCTGAAGCCAGCCTCTGCCCTGAGGACCCTCATGGTCCTGTTTCTGCCCTTGCTTTTTTCTTCATTCTTTGTTTTTGTTGTTCTTTTGTTATTTATGTATTTATTTATTTGGCTGCGCCGGGTCTTAGTTGCGGCATGCATGTGGGATCTAGTTCCCTGACCAGGAATCAAACCCAGGCCCCCTGCACTGGGAGCGTGGAGACTTAACCACTGGACCACCGGGGAAGTCCCTCTTGGTTGTTTTGAGTTGGGGGGCCTCCAGGGCACCTAGTTCCTGCCCCTGTCCAGAGCAGGAGCCTCCTGGGCACCCTCGGTCCTGTCCGCAGTGGGCTTGTGCCCCACCATCCTGTGAAACAGTTCTGGAGGTCTGCACACACACCCCTCTGCCTCATCTGCACGGACCCCCAGCAGCTGAGCACAACTGACCCTCCCTCCTTTGCGCGTCAGGTTCTTCCCCTGATTCTGTGACACCACCTGCTCGTGGTCTTCCTCCACACCACCAGCAGCTCCTGTCACTCTTCTTCGCTGGGCCATCCTCTTCTTCCAAAGCACTGAATGTCGGCCTGACGTCCTTGAACCTTTTCTCTAACCACCGTCATCCTGACTGCCTAGGTGACCTTATTCTGTCCGACGGCTGCTGGATTTGTGGTTCCAAACCTGACTTCTCCCTAAACTCCAGACTGTAAATACAATTGCCTGCATTGCATCTGGGCATAGATACCTAACAGGCAGCTCAGCTTAACATGTATAGGATGGAACTCTGGACTGTATTCCTCCCCCAGGCCTGCCCTTCTGAGAAAACAGTGACACATCAACCCAGCAGTTCAAGCCAGCACCCCGCTGCCCTCCTTAGTATCGCTCTTTCCCTGCCCACCACATCCAGGCCATCAGCAGCCAGTCCTCTTGTTAATCCTCAAAGTGTGTGGTTATTGGGCTGGGCTGGGGGGCAGGTCATTGCCCATGGCGTGTGCTCTGGGTGCTGCCTTCCACTGCATATGCTCACGGCCGTGGCCGTGGCCCTGGAGGGCGTGGGGTGGGGATGCTGAGTCAGCAGGCCCTGCTGCGTGCCAGCGCTGTGACCAGATCTATTCCCTCCTCTTTTCCTGCCTCCCCGCCCATCTGCCTGCCTGCTCACCTCTGCGTGGCAGAAGTCCTCCAGCTCAGCATCCTCCGAGGCCTCGGAAACCTGCCAGTCCGTCAGCGAGTGCAGCTCCCCTACCACGGTCAGTGCTTCCCACCCACAGCGGGACACAGGGAGGGCCCAGGTTCAACCAGAGGGGCGTGCACGAAGCACTTGCTCCCCGCGAGACAGGCCTCCTGGGCACCACCTGCAGCCACTCCCCACACGCTCACATCTTCCCCTCCCGGGGCTCCTCATCCTGCCCATGGGCCTGGCAGGACTGGGGTGTCACAGCGCCCTCTGTGCTCTGTCCTTGGCCATGATTGTGAGCCTGAGGCCCCATGTGGGTCTGGAAACCCTGAACCTCAACAACAGTGAGGGCCCCCTTGGCCATGCCCTGCAGGACTGGGCCAAGGCCGGCCCCCACGAGCAGCCCTCAGGCAGCACCCTGCAGCGGAGGAAGGACCGAGTGGAGCTCCTCCGAGACACAGAGCCAGGCCCGGCCAGCGGGGGCACCCTGGGCCCCAGTGGAGAGGAGGCCCCACGACCCCGCATGTCCCCTGCCACCATCGCAGCCAAGGTAAGCGGCATCTCCCTGGGCAGCCCATCCAGGGCCCCACCTTCACTCCTAGGTCAGCTCCAGGAGGCCAGGCAAGTGGTCGCAGGGCCAGCTCAGACCGCTCAGCCTGTTGGGGGCTGCCTGCAGTCCGGGCTGAGGGGGAAGTGGGGAGCAAGGCTTCAGCCTGCAGTCTTACCACCCCCAGCACGGTGAGGAGGTGTCCCCCGCGGCCAGTGATCTGGCCATGGTGCTGACCCGCGGCCTGAGCCTGGAGCACCAGAAGAGCAGCCGGGACTCCCTGCAGTACTCGAGCGGCTACAGCACGCAGACCACCACACCCTCCTGCTCCGAGGACACCATCCCCTCCCAAGGTAGGCCCTGGGGGCCGGGGGCAGGCGGCTGGGCCTTCACAGACCCCTAGGGCCCCAGGCCCACCGCATCCCTTGCCCCCCAGGCTCCGACTACGACTGCTACTCAGTGAACGGGGACGCAGACGGGGAGGGCCCACCCGAGTTCGACAAGTCGTCCACCATCCCTCGCAACAGCAACATCGCCCAGAACTACCGCCGCCTGATCCAGACCAAGCGCCCGGCCTCCACTGCGGGGCTGCCCACCGCCGGGCTGCCCACCACGTCGGGCGCACCCCCTGGCGTGGCCACCATCCGCCGCACTCCCTCCACCAAGCCCGCCGTGCGCCGCACCCTCTCCAGCGCCGGCCCCATCCCCATCCGGCCGCCCATTGTCCCCGTGAAGACACCCACGGTGCCCGACTCCCCCGGCTACGTGGGGCCCACGCGGGCGGGCAGCGAGGAGTGCGTCTTCTACACTGATGAGGCCGCCTCGCCCCTGGCCCCGGACCTGGCCAGGGCCTCCCCGAAGAGGCTCAGCCTGCCCAACACAGCCTGGGGCAGCCCGTCCCCCGAGGCCGCCAGCTACCCGGGGCCGGGGGCCGGGCTGGCAGCCGAGGACGACGAGGAGCAGCAGCAGCAGCAGCAGCTGGCCGCCAACCGGCACAGCCTGGTGGAGAAGCTCGGGGAGCTGGTGGCCGGCGCCCATGCCCTGGGCGAGGGCCAGTTCCCCTTCCCCACTGCCCTGTCGGCCACCCCCGTGGAGGAGACTCCCACCCCGCCCCCCGCTGCCACCAGCGACCCCCCGGCTGAAGACATGCTGGTGGCCATCCGGCGTGGGGTGCGGCTCCGCAGGACCGTCACCAATGACAGGTCGGCGCCCCGCATCTTGTGATCCCACCCTCTGGCCCGGGTGAGGCAAGTGGCCTGGTCAGTGGGCAGCGACCACTCAGAGCAGAGGCACAGGAGAGAGCAGAGCCAGGCAAGCTTTTTTTTTTTTTTTTAAAGTGATACGGGGCAAAGCTACTTTATTGGAAAGAGACACTCATCTTGGATTTCAAGGTTTAAACAGGAAATGACTTTAACAAACCTCGCCAGGACAGAGCCTGCAGGCCTGGAACTTGGATTTGGAGCCTGTTTCAACCTGTGCTTGCCCACTCTGTCCTTCCTCTTCCTCCTTTCGGGCCCTGCCTTTTCCTGGTGTGGGTGAGCCCCCGAGCCACGCTCCCCGCCCACAGCAGCGAGGCCGGGCCAGCCTCTCCCGGTCCCACCAGCCTGGCTGGGCCCGCAGTGCCACCGCTTAGCTAGCCTGGCCCAGCTTCTCGCCACCTCCCCAGGGACGGTGGCCTCAGGCTCTTCCGGAATGCTAGCCCATCGCGCCCTGAGCCCCCTCCTCCTCCCTCCTCTGTCGTCTCATCTCTCTGCCTCTCCAGGCTCCTCTCCGTCGGGGAGCAGGGCCCACGGGGAGCAGCTGTGCAAGGGCCAGGGGCCCAACCGGCTAAGGTATCTGGTTTGCTGAGAAAGCTCTACGGGATGGCTGGCTGTTGGGGGCGGGGGCGGGGTGGGGGAGGTTGCAGCTGGGAGCCCAGCCGCCGTCGCTGCCGTCGTCGTCGTCGTCGTCGTCGTCGTCGTCGTCGTCGTCGTCGTCGTCGTTGTCGTCGTCGGGGAAAGGGGCCTGGGCCCAAGTCAAGCCTCTTGGGGAAAACATGCAGGGGACCTGCTTGGAGGAGGCTGGGGACCCTAAAGCAGCATCCCCTCCCCCCAGGGGTGGCTGGGGTTGGAGGCAGGGCGGGGCTGGGCAGCAGGGAAGGAGTCCAGAGGCTAGAGGTCACCTGGCCAGTCCCCCAGGAGCTGCTTTCGGATGCCGTCGCCATCCGGGCACATGGTGACCAACCCTGGTGATGGTTTCAGCCACCTCTGGGGATGGGGGCTGGAGCTGGGGGTGGGGGGAGGGACGGGAGGGGGTTCTTTTATGAACACAAAATGAGCTGACCGGACAAGGACTGCTTGTGGGGACAGGGTAGACGGTACAGGGTGTGTCCAAGAGTGCCTGAGGGACGGGGGGGGCCCACACTGGCCGTTGGGCCTGTGGCAAGAGGAGGGCCTAACAGCTCTGGAGCCGAGAGAGCAGCTCTTCTCTCCAGCGTCCGGAGCAAAGCCGCAGTGAGGTTGGAAAGGGCTGGGGGCTGGGCCTCCTGCCAGTCTGCTGTGGACCAAGTTGGGGGGGCAGTCAGGGGAGATTAGCTTTGACTCTGTTGTCAGAGGAGCTGCCCTCCCAGGATGGTCCGGGCGGCGGGGAGCGAGGTGGCGAGTGCCCCCACACCATGTTGCGCGCCAGCTCCAAGCAGGTAAAAGCACGTGTGCCAAGGGCGAGCGGAGGACTTCCTGCGGCCCTGCAAGGCAGCCCAGGGCGGCAGGGTCATGGGGCAGGGGCCCCTCCCGGGGTCAGGAGAGCTGGCTTTTCCTGGTCTGGATGGAGCCCGGGCTCCTGGTAGTTCTTGTGCCGGAAACTGGGGTCCAGGCACAGCAGCCAGGCGGGTGTGGGGAACCAAGGATGCCCCTGAGTGGATGGAGCCCCGCGGGGTCCCCGAAGGCGGGTGGAGAACGGTACCTGTAAGTCGCTAGGTCGGAGAAAGGAGACTTGCCGAGCGCACCACAGCTGGAGGAGGGCCGGGCGAGGATGGGGCCAGGAGAGCAGATGGCCTGTATTTGAAGGCTTGGGGCGGGGCTTACAGTGCCCCTCACCACAGGGTTTGCCCAGGCGGGCTGTTTTAAGATGCAGGTTATGTGATGTGAGCAGGGTAAGGGGCAGTGGGGTGGGGGGAGAGCTGAGTCCCCATGAGGAAGAGCTTGCCCCTGGGGAGGGGGGTGGCTTCGGAGACCCAGGGAGGGGGTGGGTGCGGCACAGCTGCCCCCCACCCACCCATACTCCAGTGGCGCCTTTCCCCTCCAAGCCCCACCCAGGGCTGTACATAACTCCTCCATCCCCTTGATCGCCTTGCATCCATTTAGTGACCACCTTGCAGGCCCACCCCTTTGGGATCCGAGCCAGCCATCCCGCATCACAAACTTTGGTTTGGGGGACTTCTTTACGTTTGTTTCATTTTTCTTTTTGTACAGAGAAATATTCTTTTCAAAAAGTGTCTTTTGACTGAAGTAACTTTTCTGGTGCTGTTAACTTGTTCCTTTTTTTAATTTATTTCCCCACCCCAGGCCCCCCCTCCTGGTTCCTACTCACTTTTTCTTCCCTCCACCACCCCCTCACCACCCCCATCCCATCTGAACCATTTTGTTTCTTTTCTTTCTGTCCGTTTTTGGATAAATGATCCTCTCCTCCCCCACCACGCCCCTGCAACCCACCCTCTCCTTGATTTAAATAGTCACCGCTACAAGTAACAAATGCACTGTGAAGATTCCAGTATTAATAAAGTTGTACTGTAATTAACACCCCTGCCTCCGCCTGGCTTCCTCCACCACTGCTCACCTGCCAGCACCCCAGCCCTTGCCCATCCCATCCCAGATCCCCGCTGGGGGCGGGGCTCCCTGCAGGGCTCCGTGATGGGGGGCGGGTGGGGGCGTGCAGGAGTCGCCAGGTCTCGTGCCAGGACCCATGCCTTTGAATGCCTCAGCCCTGTCCCTGCTGGGGGCAGTCTTGGGGTTGCCAAATGGAGGGGGAGAAGGCGGTGGCCAGGACACACTGTGGGAGATAAACCCCCCCACCCCCGCAGTCAGGCTGGCTAAGGCTTCAGGGGCTGGGGCAGGGCTGGAAGGAACTCTGTCCCGCAAATATCTACCATTCCAGGGCCCTGGCTAAGGCCCTGGCCACTCCACATCTGAATCCTCAGACCGAGGCCCCAGAGCCAGGCCAGCCCACGCCCCTCCTCCTGCCTCCTGCACCTGGCAGGAGGGGAAAGTGGCCTTCTCCAGGTGGGCCTTCTCCAGGTTCACCCTTGCAGATGCAAAGCAAACCAAAACAAACCAAAACAAAGCAGGTGTTTAATAGAAAAAATAAAGGGAACTGTGGCAAGATGTGGCATTTGGCTATGCCCTCTCCCCAGCTTTGTTGCCCTCTCCCTGGCCTTGCCGAGTCATGTCCCCACCCCCATGCCCACCCGGTACAGCTCTCACCTCTTCGGGCCTAGGAGACGGTCAGCCCTGCCCTCAGGGAAGGGGGCAGCCCAGGCAGTGCCAGGAGGGGCCATAGGCTCTGTCTTCATTGACCTTCAGGTGCCCCCCAGCGCCCACCGCTCCAGGTGAGACCATGGGAGGTATGGAAGGCGGGAAGCTGAACCCTTCTCAGGCACTGAGTCCCCCTCAAAGGAGAAATACCCCTCTAGGATCTCCTCTCCCAAGAGGGGCTCCCCACCACCACCCAGAGAAGCCTCAGGCCCAGTCCATCTCCTGCAGGAGCTCCTCCAGCTGCCCCTCCCAGTTACCATGCAGGCCACTCAGGGCAGGAGGCCTTCGCCCTGTGCCCTCAGCAGCTTCACTGAGCTGGGGCTCCAGCCGTGGATGCCGGGGGGTGGGGCAGGGAGGCGGGGGGCTGCTGGTGCAGGGGGTATAGCTGGGCAGCCACACACTGTGACGAGGGCTCCGGGCTGTGAGGCTGAGGCCTTGGCACCTCACAATCCTGCCAGTTTAGGACAGGGCTTTGTTTACCTGCAGGCGACACACACACACAGACACAAATAAGACCGCAGGAGTGGTCAACAGCCCGCTCATCCCCAGACCAAGCCACACTGTCCTCCCTGTACCCAGGGCCCATCTCAGCTTCCAGAAACGGCCTGTAGCCCTGGGAAGCAGAGGGCATGCCAAGGAGGGTCCCAGCTCTGCTCAGCGACCTGGGCTCAGACACCCAGTGTCCCGCCCCCAGCCCCTCAGAGCTCCTTACAGCAAGAGCAGTACAACAGATCCATGACCCGCAAGCAGTTGTCCAGCAGAGCTTTGGGCCGCACCAGCTTCAGGCTTCCTGGGGCACTCAGGAGGGACAACACTGCTTCCACCTGGGGGCTGACCTCCACACCCTGAAAGGGAGGAAATCTTTAGGACCACAGGTGCCACCCACAGCCTGTGAAGAGATCCCAGGAGAGCTCTGGGGGGCGGCGGGTTGGTGGCTATCCTGCCTGGAAGGAGGACAAGAGATCCCTGTGACCAGGACACCTGAGAGCAATTTCTCTCCTTCCTGCAGGTGCCATTTTTCCTGGGAGGGGCTCCCTCGATGTCCCTCACTCAAGCACAACACACAGAAGCTTCTCTTTTCCTCTCCTAGGGGCAGGCCAGACAGGGAGGAGGTGGGGGCATCCTTGCTGTTCTAGCCCAGGCCCGGCCACCACCACATGAGGAGTCCCTATCCCAGGGACACTGCCCTTCAGTATGTAAAGACCCACACCGACTCCCATGAAGAATGTAAAGACCCACACCGACTCCCATGAAGAAGAGACAGGACCCTCCGGAGGGTCGGTCATATCGTGAGGCACACTAGGCACACTGACAGGGCTGGGTCTCCAGCTCCAAGCTCGGGGGCTCCTCTCCACAACACTTAACAAAAGGAACCTGGTGTGGGGAGCACCAGGCACCGTGGGAGGGACAGAGCGGGGGCCAGAAATGTCGAAGAAGACACGGAGCACGGCACTTCCCTGGTGGCGCACTGGTTAAGAATCCGCCTGCCAGTGCAGGGGACGCGGGTTTGAGCCCTGGTCCAGGAAGATCTCACATGCCGCGGAGCAACTAAGCCCATGAGCCACAACTACTGAGCCCCTGTATGCCACAACTACTGAAGCCCGCGCACCTAGAGCCCGTGCTCCACAACAAAGACAAGCCACCGCTGAGAAGCCCACGCACAGCAACAAAGAGTAGCCCCGCTCACCGTAACTAGAGAAAGCCTGCGCGCAGCAACGAAGACCCAACGCAGCCAAACATAAAAATAAATAAATAAATGTATGTATAAATAAATAAATAATAATACTTTAAAAAAAAAAAAAAAAGACATGGAGCAGGAGGAAACGTGGGACCTGAGCTGGGGAAGGACCTTCCTAAAAGTGAAGTGTTCTAGGTTGAACTGTGTGTCCCCCTGCCCCACACCCCCCTAAAAAAGCTCTGTCCAAGGCCTAATCCCTAGTACCTGCGAATGTGACCTGTTTGGAAATGGGGTCTATGCAGATGTAATTAAGTCAGGGGTCTCCAGATGAGATTAGTGTGGATTTATGGTGGGCCCTAAATCCAATGACTGTTGTCCTTGTAAGAGAAAGGGAGCAGGTCCTTCTCTGGGACACAGAGGGAAAGGCCATGTGAAGACAGAGGCAGAGGGTGGAGTGATGCTGCACAAGCCAAGAACACCATCAGCCACCAGAAGCTGGAAGAGGTGGGAAAGATCCTCCTTTGGAGCCTTTGGAGGGAGCATGGCCCTGCTGACACCTTGATTTCAGACTTCTGGTCTACAGAACTGCGATAGAATAATTTCTGTTGTTTCAAGCCACGAGTTGGTAGTAATTTGTGACGGCAGTCCCCAAAAAACTAATATACAAAGGCTTAGAGAGAGAAGTGAGGGTGGCAGGAGGGCAAAGGGGCCCATGCCCATGGCCCTCTCCCTAGAGGGAGGACCCACCGCCCCATAGATGTTGGGAACATATGGAACGGGCCATCAACCATTGACATTGTGAGAAAGAAGAGGTTAAAAGTTGGTTCAGGGACTTCCCTGGTGGTCCAGTGGTTAAGACTTCGCCTTCCAATGCAGTGGGTGCAGGTTCGATCCCTGGTTGGGGAGCTAAGATCCCACATGCCTCATGGTCAAAAACAAAAACATAAAACAGAAGCAATATTGTAACAAATTCAATAAAGACTTTGAAAATGGTCCACATCAAAAAAAAAAAAATCTTTAAAAAAAAAAGCTGGTTCAATCTGAAGAGCCCAGGTGGGCAGGGCCTCAGCCTACCCACAATCTCCTTCCCAGCTCCCCAGAGCTCACAGAGCCAGAGACACTCCCAAGGAAAATTGAGGATGGAACACAGTCCGTTCCCCAGGTCAGCTCCAACCCCCCCTGCCCACAGGCACAAGAAAGCCACCAAGGAAATGGCTGGGTCTCCCAGTCCCCACCAGAATGGAGAGCCTCCACAAAGTTCTCGGCAGCTGCAAAAGCAGGTGCTGGCCCTGAGCCCTGGTGTCAGCAGAAGCTCACAGTTGGCTTCCTGTTGGCTGTTCTTGCTGGGCAACAGGTGGGGCCCCAGGGCAGTTGTGTACCAGGGTCCTAAGGAGGGCTGGGGGGGGGGTCAGTAGGGCAAGGCGGGGGTGTGGGGAGGGGTCCCATGGCACACACATGGCCTGCGAGGATACACACCGACCCCGTCACCTTACTCTCTAGGCTTTTTGGAAGACGTATCCCCCAGGCCTCCGATCAACACTGCTGAACAGGCAGCGATCGGGAACCTCTATTATTATTATTAATTAAGGTCCGTTTACGTTAGGGTTCACTCTTTCTGTTGTACATTCAATGGGCTTTGACAAATGCAATTATACCCACCGTTACAGCATCATACAGAAGAGTTTCATCGCCCTCAAGCCCCCTGTGCTCCACCCATTTATCCCTCCCCCTTTCCCTCTTTTCTTAGATGTGGAAATAAAGTGAGAGGGATCAATGACTCGCCCAGGGTTGCAGAGCATAACAGGGTCTCAGGCGCATCTCTTGCCCCCCAAGCCCAGTCCACCACCCTGCCCCCCCCATTTCTCCCACACTCTCCAGGACACACCAGAACTTTCCATGCCTTTACCTTCTCCCTTGATAGTTTTTGGCCACACACACACACACACACACACACCACACACACACACACACACACACACACACACACACACACACCCCACCCCCACCCCACCTCCGGCCACCTGCACCTCTGCACGGCTCACCGGGAGGCCTTGTTTGACATCCAGCAGCAGCGTATGTACCTCTTCCAGGTACTTCCAGGATGGATGGCCCTCGAGCAGCACCTCCTGCACCCACTCAGTAGCACTGAGACTCACCAAGACCCACAGATACCGCAGCTCCTGTTGGCTCACCCGGGCCCTCTGCTGCAGGGACAGGAGAAATTATTGAAACCCCAGACAGGAGCCTCTGGGCCTGCCCCCCACAGCTCTGATTGCCCCCCAGATTTGTCCTGCACAGGGGGCAGACCACGGGCATCCACTGTGGATGGGGTGGGAGGGGCACCTGGGGCCTGAGCCAAGGGCAGGCTTGCTTGAGGGGCCAGGAAAGACCCCTGGCAACAGGATCTGCCCAGACCAATGTGCCTCCAGGCAGGGCCCACAGAATGTCCCAGGAGGCAGGGGCCTCCCCATTCCAGAGGGGGGATTCTCACCAGCCTGGTGACGTTGGCCATTCGGAGTACCCCCTCATAAGGCACACTGACCCTGTAGTTGATGGGGAAGTAGTGTTTCTGGGGAGATACAAGAGAACAAAGGATGAGATCAGAGCCAGAAATGGCTCAGACTCCCCCAACCTCGGAGAAGAATTTGATGCAGGAGGAGAGGACCCAGGACCAGCCCTTGATGGCAGCGGTGGTCCTCTACAGAAAACATGTGCTTGGCTCCCAGTTGGGATAAAGACAGCTCTTTCCTCTGGGACACAGGGAAGGTGAAACAAAACAAAACATGTTAAGGCATAAGTCTCGGGCCAAAATATAGGATGAGAGGCTTACTACTCCTAGAGAATCATATCCTTTAGCAGGGGTGAGGAAAATGACTTTAAAAGATTGCTCTAAAACTTATCATGGTGATGGTTTCATGACTTTGCAAATACACTAAAAGCTATAGAAATGTACACTTGAACAGGTGAGGTGTGTGGTATGTGAATTATATCTCAAAAAAGCTGTTAAAAAAAAAAAGACCTACAGAGCCACATGCCACGTGGTCCACTCTATAAAAAGAATCAAACGTTCTAATTTCTAGGTCCTTATCTCCCCTGCTAAATAGTGTCTGGGGTTCCCCCAAGGTTTCCTGGAATCCATTCCTGAGTCACTGGGTGAGTGCCACGTGGAGGTGGGATCAAAGGTCAGATCAGATAGGAGGGTTGGAGGCCCCAAGGATGGATGGCAGGAGCGGGGACAGGAAGTGCAGACGAGGCACATGGGTGTGTGTGAGGGAGAAGGGAGCCATGGCAGGCACAGGCCTGACACAAGTCCAAGGAGAGGGACTGAATTTCCAGGTCTTTACATCCCATGAGCCACAGGGCTTTGAAAGAGGGACACAACAAGTGCCCACGTAGTTACCATGTACTGAAGGCGGTTCCGGTACTGCAGCTTGTCCCGCAGAAAGCCAGTGATGGCACACTCCTCGCTCCGGGTTAAGGGCCACACCTCCAAACCCTCGTTCCCCAAGGCCATGCCCAGGAGGATCCCGAGATCTGTGGACCACACACAAGAACACGTGAGCCACCTGCGTGGCTCCCACACTGCCCAGGTACGCAGAGCTGTGCACACAACCTCCCTTTTCCCAGTCACAAGTCCTCTCGGAAGGGTTGGGGTGGGAGGCGCAGGGTCCCAAGGAGGCCTTCCCAGGGCCAGGAATACTCTCCCTGCGGTCCGGGCTGCAGGACAGCAATGCAGGCAAGCATGAACCGTCCAGCCCAGCCACCTCCCGCCCCAGGCTGGCAAAGCCCCCCAGGAGCCACGCCCTGGGATTGGTCTCCAGTCTCCTTCCCACTCCTTCCCCAGGGGGCAGGCACAGCCTCCTTTCCATGGCAACCCCTGCCCTTCATCTAGAACCTACGATTTTTCAAAGCCTTTTGCTGCATTTTCCATCCAGAGACTCTGGAACTGTGGATTCTAGTTCCAACTCTACAAATGACTCTTGGGTGACCCACTCCGTTGTCCTCCCTGCTCTATCTGACCTTGACATGCCTCTTAATTAGAGGTACCAGAAGGTCTGTAGCAGCCCTTCCAGTCTGGTCTTTCCGGGATGCTGAGCGAACCTCACTCAGGCTGTTTCTCTTCCTCGCTAACAAACGATCCAAACATTACCAGCCTTCACCACTGCAGGTCACTGTGACTTTAAAAACAGTGTGATGTCTGTGTAACTGAATAGACTTACAAAAATTATCTGAGAGAATTTGCAACAAACATGAACAAGGGTTGGGGCTTCCCTGGTGGCGCAGTGGTTAAGAATCTGCCTGCCAATGCAGGGGACACGGGTTCAATCCCTGCTCTGGGAAGATCCCACATGCCGCGGAGCAACTAAGCCCGTGTGCCACAACTACTGAGGCCCACGCGCCTAGAGCCCATGCTCCTCAACAAGAAAAGCCACTGCAATGAGAAGCCCGTGCACCTCAACAGAGTAGCCCCTGCTCAACGCAACTAGAAAAAGCCCACGCACAGCAACAAAGACCCAACAGATCCAAAAATAAATAAAACATTAAAAAAAAAAAACATGAACAAGGGTTAAGTTGATGGGAGCAGAAAGAACAAAATATAGATGGGCAAGAGATGTATCTGAAACTCAACCTCGCTAATAAATTCACGTCAAAACAATCGATACACGTTTCACCTACCAAATGGAAAGACTTTGTTGTTGTTGCTGTTGTTTTATTTTATTTTAATAACATTTGCTGCTGGCAAAATAGTGAGGCAGATGCTCTTATCCTGGAAAGCAATTTGGCAATTTTTGTTATTAATGGACTTAATAATGCCCACACATTTCGACCCACTAAGCTTTAAAATTGTCCACGCCCTCTGACCCATTACACTCATTTCTAGGAATAAATGTGAAGGAAAAGAGAGACATAACCGAAAGATTAGTGGACAAAGACTTCCTCTGCAGTATTATTTTGTAATAGTGAACATCTGTAAGTGGCCTAGATGTTCAATAATAACGAATGTAACCAATAAAAATCACATTGCCAAAGAATACTTATGATATGCTTATATGGTAAGAAAAATACTTTTGATATGCTTAGCAAAGTTTTAAAAAGCATGATGCAACACACTGTATCTGGGTATAAAGCATGACTTGAATTTTGTTAATTATATATACATGTGTGCATAGAAAATGCAATGGAAAGAAATGCACCAAATCTCTATGGGAGATTTTTATGTTCTTCTTTATATTTTTTAGGATATCTTTTACATTCTATAATTAGTATGTATTATTGTTATAGTCAAAAGCAGTAATTTTTTCCCTTTTCTCCCTCTTCCTTCCTTCCTCCCTTCCGTCCTCCTCCTCCTCTCTCTCTCTCTCTCTTTCTTCCTTTTTCCCCCCCAAATAGCCAGGCAGGCTGAGTCACCTCTTTGATTCGCCCCTGGTTGTGAGCAGCAATTACTCACTGGACTTGCTGCCCTCACTTCCCCGGCACTTAGGGAAACTTTTGTTCTTAAACCCTTACTGGCCTGAGCCTGCTGACACTCACTTTCCCACCCCCTTCTCAGTGCTGCTGCCATGCCTGTGCCCCTGCTGGGCCAGAAGCTCAGGTTTACTCAAGCCCATGCCCCTTATGGCCTGCCGCCCACCAGCCCTTCCCCTCATAGAAGTCTGATACCACATTTTTTGCAAACTTGCAATCCATCTTGCACTTCCTCTGTCTCTCTCTTCCCATATTCTCAACCCAATATTTGGACAAGGGAACAGATAAACCAGTGTTTCTGCTTGCTTTCTCCCTTGTCTCTACATCATTAACACTCTCAGCTTGGCACCCCTGCTGGTCAGGATCATTCCTGCCTCAGGGTTTAGGCTCACACATTGCCCCTGCCCTGGGTATCCTCTCACACGGCAGACCTCTTCCAAGGTCTCACCAAGACTCCTTCCCTCCCCAGAGGCTCCCCTGCCTACGCCAGCCACCAACCCCTGTCTCTAGCACCAACCCCTGCCTCTAGGGCCATCTGTCCAATTCACTCATTGTCCTTTTTTTTTTTTTTTTTTGGCTGCTTTGGGTCTTCAATGCTGTGTGCGAGCTTTCTCTTGTTGCAGTGAGCGGGGGCTACTCTTCATTGCGGGGTGCGGGCTTCTCATTGCAGTGGCTTCTTTTGTTGCAGAGCATAGGCTCTAGGCGCGCGGGCTTCAGTTGCTGCAGCACATGGGCTCAGTACTTGCAGCACGCAGGCCCTAGAGTGTGCGGGCTTCAGCAGTTGCGGTGCGTGGGCTCAGTATTTGTGGCTCGCGGACTCTAGAGCACAGGCTCAACAGTCGTGGCGCATGGGCTTAGTTCCTCCGCGGCACGTGGGATCTTCCAGGACCAGGGCTTGAACCTGTGTCCCCTGAATTGGCAGGTGGATTCTTAACCACTGCACCACCAGGGAAGCCCCTCACTCATTGTTTTGATCAGACAACGCAGCAGCCAGTGTGTGAATGCACAGCACCGTGAACCACAGCAAGGACGTGTTACTCAGCACTTTGGGGTGCACGTCGAGCAGGGAGCTGGGAGCGGTACCTGGGTCTCCTGTAGAAGCTGGTAAAGGCTCACCCAGGGTATCTGAGTGAGCAGGTATGAGGTAGTGGCCGGCGGGGGTGGTGGTGGTCGGGCAGAGAATCTGCATTTCCAACAAGTCCTGAGGTAAAACTGATGCTGCTGGTCTGGGGACCGCACTTGACAGAAAGTGACAGTTTACAAATTGGTGTCCTTAGGGCCACATTCTGGTTCACAGAGATTTCACATAAAAATCCAAATTTCCATCTTTTCTTTAAAAATCAGTATCCCTGTCCACACTGAGTCTTCTTTCCAATGTGGCAGTCACCCTGTGGCTGCCCACTCCACCCCCAAGTCCCACCCCACCTGACCTCATCTGAGTCCCAGTCTGGAGCCTTTGGGGGCCTGGCCACTAGCCTCGTAGCAGAGACTTACAGAGCCTCCGTGCTTCCCAGCCTGGCACACATGGGTTGCCCCAGAAACTCTGTCCATAGATGATCTGCCTTCTCCCAAACTTAGACCTCCTCCAAGTCTGCAGCCCAACTACCATTCCCAGTTTTAAGCTCCCTTCCTGTGGCCTCCACTCTGAAAAACAGGCCAGCAAACAGGTAACTAGGCAGGGACAGCACAGCTGTAGCCTCACGTACCCTCTGCATTCTGAAAGCCCCACAGCTAGTGCAACCCTGGTCGGGAGGCCTGCCGTGCCCCCCTATCTCCACAGTTAAGAGGCCTGCAAGACAGAAGAGGAGACTGAAGAAAGAGTAATGTCCTGTGTGCAATGACAAATGGGGCTTGTCCACCACCCCCATATCTGTGCCTGTGTGTGTAAATACCCCCAAATTTACGTTCACCAAGAACCTCAGATGCAAGCTTATTTGGAGATAGGGTCTTTGCAAATGTTATTAAGAATCTCCAGATGGGGCTGCCCTGGTGGCGCAGTGGTTGAGAGTCCGCCTGCTGGTGCAGGGGACACGGGTTCGTGCCCCGGTCCGGGAAGATCCCACATGCCGCGGAGCGGCTGGGCCCGTGAGCCATGGCCGCTGATCCTGCACGTCCGGAGCCTGTGCTCCGCAACGGGAGAGGCCACAGCAGTGAGAGGCCCTGTGCTCCGCAACGGGAGAGGCCACAGCAGTGCGAGGCCCGCGTACCGCAAAACAAACAAACAAACAAAAAAGAACCTCCAGATGAAATCCTCTTGAATTTAGGGTGGGCCCTAAATTCAATGACTGGTGTCCTTATAAGAAGAGGAAAGGACACAGAGACACATGTAAGGAAAGACCATTCATATGGCCTTCACATATGATGAAGGCAGATTGGAGTGATGCAGCCACAAGCCAAGGAATGCCAGAAGCCACCAGAAGCTGGAAGAGGCAAGAAGGATCCTCCCCTAAAGCCTTCAGAGGGAGCATAACCTTGACAACTTGACTTCAGACTTCTGACCTCCAAAGCTGTGACAGAATACATTTCTGCTGTTTTAAGCCAAGATTGTGGCAATTGGTTACGGCAGCCACTCCTTTTCCAGCACCCCAGCCCCTCTCTGAGCCCCTGATCCTCATCCCTCCCTCCCCCTCACCCCACGGCCAGTCCTTGCCAATCCTGCGCTCTGCTTTCATGAGCTTTGTCCCCTCTGCCAGGCCTCTTCATTCTCACTTCCAACTCCAGAAGGAACCCTCATCACCTCATCACATCCTGCCCAGGAGGCTGTAACAGCAACTCCCAAAAGCACGGCCAGATTGATCTCTCGAAAGCAGAGTAACTCTCAATCTCAGCTCCCACGCCCAGGTCACGGACCTTCCAGGGCTCCCTGATACCTCATGAGTTAGCCACTCTTCACCCTGGCTTTCAAGGCCTCAGGCACCTGAGCCCAAACCAGCTTTCCTGCCTGGCCTCTCACGCTCTCACTGCTGAGCCTTTGCTCACGCTGCTCCCTCGCCCTGGAAGGAACACCGTCCTCACCTCCCCACGGCTACATGTGTGAACCCTACCCACCTCTGAGACCAATTCAAGTGGCACCTCGCCGTGCTGTTTCTCCTGCTCGCCCTGCTCCTCAGGACTTGGAAGATTCCAGAACACTGGGTCTGGGTCCTTCCACCTGTTCTGAACATCCGGACCCTTTGCAGTGCCCTCCACAGGGGCCAGGGTGGACCCAGCTCCTCTGCGAATCCCTCACAGGGTCAGACCCCGGACCTCATGCAAGTGGCACACAGTTCCTAGCACCTAACTCCATGCCGGGTGTTAGAGAGAGACACACGAGATAGCCCAGGTCCTTGTCGCCATGGCAGTGTCTCTCCAGTGGGCACGTGGGTGGCCCCAGAAAAAAATATGTTGAATTTAAGTCAATTACATTGAATCTTGGAGTCTGAAGGGAGCTTGGTCTGCCCTCCCACCAGCAGGCAGGCCTGAGAGACGTGTCAATTCTTTTTTTCTGTCCTCATTTCAACTATTTTTCTTTCCCCCAACGACACTGTTCTCTTTCTGCCTTTTGATTTAGCTCTTCATGGAGGGAAAGGCAGAGGGAGCAGGTTGCACCTCTCCCATGTGTCTCGGGGCCCAGGCAACTTCACAAGCCCCCACCCCTGGCTGGTCAGGCCCAGGGAGGCCAGAAATCATCTCTCTGCCACCTCCATCCCCACCGTACTCCCCAGTGAGCACCAATGAGTCTGAGCAGGTGAGACGCTGCCTCCTACCCCTAGTGCCTGCCCTGTCCCTGTGACCCACTGACTGTGCCCACCCAGACTAAGGCTCATACCCACCATGCCCATCTGAGCTGCAGTCAGTTGGAGACAGGGCAGACGGCGTGGGAGTCCCCAAGGGTGCCTGCCATTAAGCTGGGAAGCATCTCAACTTCTCACCAGGAAGAATGCCCTGGTTGCCATGGTTGCAAAGCCTGGCTCTGGGCCAAACTCTCCCTGGGCAGTCCCCACAGACCCCCCCAGTACTCACAGCGCAGCCAGGCGAATCCCTGGGGCATGGTGGTGTGCTGGGTCTCCCAGAGAGCAGAGGTGGTGTCCCCAGCAATGTGTCTATCCACAGAGGCCTGACTGGGGCCTACATGGCCTCGGGTCAGCAAAGGTGGCCCAAAGTCGAGGAAGGACTAGTCACGGAGGAGTGGCCCAGCAGGAGGTGGCAGGTGCTCCTGGGCAGGGCTCACCCTTATCTGCCTGGCTGTGCAGAGGGCAGCCGGGGGGCGGTGGCTGTGAGTCCCATGGCAGCCAAGACCTGGCCTGAAACGGCTGCCTCGGGGTCTTCCTTCCAAGCAGGAGGAGAGAGTCCCCAGCAGGCCCCTCGGAATCTGAGGCTGGGTTGTGCTTTCTCTGATTTCTCTGTCTGCAGCTGCTCAGTGTGAAATCTGGCTCTGGAAAGAGAAAGGAGGAGAGAAACTGATTATGTAAGAGCAGTGCTGCCACTCAGCCATCAGCCACGGGCGCGCAGAGCCTGCTGTGCAGGCTGCACCCACCGCTGGCCGGGACCACCGGGGAAGGCCAGAGGTGCACAGCCCTGCCCTGGTTGCTGGCTACTCGGGGACACAGAAATGACAGAACAACCAAAGGGCAGCCCCAGCCCAGGAGTAAGTTAAAATGACACCAGCTGACAGCCTGGGGCCAAAACAAAAGCAGGACCAAGGAATGAATGAGCTGTGTGGGTTAAATCAAAGGAGCTTCCTGAAGGCGGTAGATCACAGGTAAAGTACATGAACGGCTTGGACCGTGGGGAGGTTAAAAAAAAGCCCAGAATCGGGCTCTGCACCCCTCCATGCCCCAGAGAACACTCTCCTAGCCACCTCCTCACTCAGAAATCTCCCAGAAAGGCTCCCACCACACACCCTAGACCACCAGACCGGGACGGAGAAGCTGAGAAAGTGAGAACTGGGGTCATGGTCACCTTCATGCCACACCACAGAGCCCTAATCCTGGGTGCTATCTGTGGTCCCACCCATCCACTGAAACGGGGGAGATGTGCGGAAGCCAGGAAGGCACAAAGTGGGAGGTACCTAATGGCACAGAAGCCAGAGCCTTCTCTCAGGGGGAGGGGCACAGAGGAAATCACCTAAAAGAATGGGGGTGTAGGGCCTCCCTGGTGGCGCAGTGGTTGAGAGTCCGCCTGCCGATGCAGGGGATACGGGTTCGTGCCCCGGTCTGGGAGGATCCCATATGCCGCGGAGCGGCTGGGCCCGTGAGCCATGGCCGCTGGGCCTGCGCGTCCGGAGCCTGTGCTCCGCGGCGGGAGAGGCCACAGCAGTGAGAGGCCCGCATACCGCAAAAAGAAAAAAAAAAAAAAAAAAAGAATGGGGGTGTCTGTCTCTCTCTCTCTGGTGGGGAAGAGGGAGGGGGAGGAGTTTGAGAATGGCCCCTCCCACCCCACCCCCACTCTACCCAGGCCTTTGGAACAGCCCTTTAGAAGCTCATGCAGAGAAAAGTTGGACAAGTAAAAGTTGGAATATTATTCTACATAATTCAATTGCAAATAGCATTTTCAAAGTCACAGTAGCAAGTAAAAAGTGAAAGTTAGTTTAACAGAAGCACGACTTAAGGATCCTGGAAGGATAAGGGCCTGGGGAGGGTGCACATGAGTGGTGAGGGAAGCGGGTGACAAGGAGCTACACGTTCCTTGGTGGGAAGTCAACAGATAGTGCCTCAAATGAATGAGCAACATGAGCATATATATAACTGAATCAATTTGCTGTATACCTGAAAGTAACACAACATTGTAGATCGACTATACTTCAATCAAAAAAAAAAGTTATGGATGGGGGTGTGTGTGAAGAATTCGGGCCACTTCTGCAGCCAATCTATTACACCTACACAGAGCATTCTTCTCCCCAAAGTAGCCAGGCCTGACCTGAGGCCCAGGGGACAGAGTACTGGACCCCCCGCTCCAGCCTGACAGCTTCCCTGTAAGCAGGGCAGGGCCACGAGGGTCTCAGAGACACTCCATGCAACCTCCACATCCAGAGATGAGGAAACAGGCCTGGGGAGAGGGAGCTGTCCCAAGGCCTCATGCCCAACCCCATCGTCCTCCTGTGAATCAAGCCCCTCTGCCCTTTGAGAATGTGGGGAGGGACATTCCAGCAACTAGCAGTCCTGTAGAGTGAGTCACAGATGCTCAAATTCAGGAGGAGGTGGATGAAAAATGGGGCTGAGTTGAGGCCACAGAAAAAAGAAGATAAACAAAAGCATACATAGGAATGATTTTTTTTCTGGTTAATTCCATTAGCCCAGGGTCTATATTTCTGAATAACATTTCATCCACCACCTCTGTTCAGTGGAAAGAGGATTCTAGACCTGGGGCACATGAATAACACAGGACCCACTCTTGGCCACATCTGAGTAGTAAGTCTCATTCAGAGAGGTGGGCTGAGTCAGACCCTGACTGGCTCCCTCAGCTCCCATATCCCATTCAGTACAAGTCCAATCTGCAAAGGAGGCTCTATTTCTAGCCCCCTTTAATCTGGGCTTGGCCGTGTGACTTGCTCTGACCAGTGGGATGTGCCTATGCCTTCAGCTTGTCCTCTCTTGCTGCTGGGAGAGCTTCATGTCATGTAAACAATTCCGGGCTAGCTTCCTATAGGAGGCCTCAGGCATTTGAGTGGGACCATGCTAAACTAGTCCATCTGGCCCCTGCCAAGTCAGCCCAGAATCCAAGCCACCCCACAGAATCATGAGAAATAATCAGTGTTTGTTTATTTTAAACAACTAAGCTTTGGGGGTAGTCTGTTACACAACAAAAACTAATTGATATAGCCTGAAAGTGCATCATCTCTGCAATTGCTCTGTAAAAAGCCAGGTCAATTCTAACCCAAAGCATCTTCTGGGAGTGGTTCCAGTGGCTTCTCTCCTCTGAATGAAGCTCAGGAAGCCTTGGGGGCAAAGGTGTGCTTTCATTGCCCTAGGGCCCAGCTCAGCATCTTCTATTGGAGGATGAACTTTCTGGAATTCAATACTAATCAAGACTTTTTTCCCCTCTGCCATATTTGATTTATGTTTTGAAACTTTATTATAGCAGTGTTAAACAAACCCAAATAAGGTAGAATAGGATAATGGATCCTCATTATTCAGCTTCAAAAATTATCAATATTCTGTCATTCCTGTTTCACCCATCCTCCATTTTTTTCCCTAGAGTATTTTAAAGCAAATTCCAGACAGGCCATTTTACCAGTATGTAAGGATTTTTAAAAAATATATAATCGCATTACTACTATTGCACATTTCCAAATCAATAATCCCTTATATCACTTAATACAGAATCCATGTTCATATAAACCCACACATATAAACCCACACAACTAATTCACTACAAAAGTACAAAGAACATACAATGGCGAAAGGATAGTCTCTTCAATAAATGGAGTTGGGGGGCTTCCGTGGTGGCGCAGTGGTTGAGAGTCCGCCTGCCGATGCAGGGGACACGGGTTCGTGCCCCGGTCCGGGAGGACCCCACATGCTGCGGAGCGGCTGGGCCCGTGAGCCATGGCTGCTGGGCCTGCGCGTCCGGAGCCTGTGCTCCGCAACGGGAGAGGCCACAACGGTGAGAGGCCCGCGTAGCGCAAAAAAATAAATAAATAAATAAATAAATAAATAAATAAATGGAGTTGGGAAAACTGGACATCCACATGCAAATAAATTAAACTACACCACTATCCCACACCATACACAAAAATCAACTCAAAATGGATCAGAGACTTTAACATAAAACCTGAAACCATAAAACTCCTAGAAGAAAACATAGGCAGTATATTCTTGGGCATCAGTATTAACAATATATTTCCAGATACGTCTCCTCAGGCAAGGGAAACAAAAGCAAAAATAAACAAATGGGACTGTATCAAACTAAAAAGCTTCCTTCCGCACAGCAAGGGAAACCACCAACAAAACAAAGACAACCTACCAAATGGGAGAAGATATTTGTAAATCATATGTCCAATAAGGGATTAATATTCATAATAGATAAAGAACTTATACAATTCAACAACAGCAAAAAAACAAACAATGTGATTAAAAAATGGGCAGAGGGGCTGAATAGACATTTTCCCAAAGAAGACATATGGATAGCCAACAGGCACATCGAAAGATGTTCAATGTCACTAATTATTAGGGAAATACAAATCAAAACCACAGTAAGATACTACCTCACATCTGTTAGAACTGCTATCATCAAATAGGCAAGAAATAACAAGTGTTGGTGAGTATGTGGAGAAAAGGGAACACTCATTCAATGTTAGTGGAACTATAAACTGGTAAAGCCAGAGCGTTACCAGTACAGAGTTTTCTCAAAGAATTAAGAATAGGACTACCATATGACCTAACTATTTCACTTCTGGGTTTTTTTGTTTGTTTGTTTGTTTGTTTGTTTTTGCCACGCCATGTGGCTGTGGGATCTTAGTTCCCTGACCAGGGATTGAACCTGGGCCCATGGCAGAAAGCACAGAGTCCTAACCACTGGACCGCCGGGGAATTCCCAACACTTCTGGGTATTTTTTTTTTTAATATAACTTTTTTTTTTCTTTCTTCCTTCTTTCCTTTCTTTCTTTTTTGGCTGCGTTGGGTCTTCATTGCTGGCTTACGGGCTTTCTCTAGTTGCAGCGAGCGGGGGCTACTCTTCATTGCGGTGCACAGGCTTCTCATTGCAGTGGCTTCTCTTGTTGCAGAGCACGGGCTCTAGGTGTGCAGGCTTCAGTAGCTGTGGCACGCAGGCTCAGTAGTTGTGGCCCGTGGTCTCTACAGCACAGGCTCAGTAGTTGTGGCGCACGGTCTTTGTTGCTCCACGGCATGTGGGATCTTCCCGGACCAGGGCTCAAACCCGTGTCCCCTGCATTAGCAGGCAGATTCTTAACCACTGTGCCACCAGGGAACTCCCCCCAACGTTTCTAGGTATTTAACCAAAGAATATGAAAATACTAATTTGAAAAGAAACATGCACCCCTATGTTCATCATCGCATTATTTTAAATAGCCAAGATATGGAAACAACCTAAGTGCCAATAAATGGATGAATAAATAAAGAAGATGTGGCATATATTAGATATACAATGGAATACTACTCAGCCATTAAAAAGACGAAATCTTGCCATCTGTGACAACACTGATGCACCTTGAGGGTATCATGCTAAGTGAAATAAGTCAGAGAAATGCAATACCATATGATTTTGCTCACGTGGAATATAAAAAACAAACGAACAAACCAAACCAAACAAAAACAAACATGTAGATACAGAGAACAGAGTAGTTACCAGAGCGGAAGGGTGAGAAGGGCAAAATGGGTAACGTATGTTATAACTATATGGTTGGCAACTGTATGGTGATGGATGGAAACTAAATTTTTGGTGGTCAGCAGGCTGTAGTGTATACAGAAGTATAAATATAATGCTGCATACATGAAACATAATATTATACACCAGTTACATCAATTAAAAAATAAATTAAAAAAAAAGAATCCATGTTCAATTTTCCCTGGTTGTTTAAAAAATGTCTTTAAGTTGCTTTGTTTGAATTAAGAGCCCAGTAAGTTGGTCCACTGATTGATGGGTCTCTATGTCTTCTTTCCTCTCTTTTTAAAAAAAATTTTAAGGGACTTTCCTGGCGGTCCAGTGGTTAAGACTTTGCCTTCCAATGCAGGGGATGGGGGTTCGACCCCTGGTAGGGGAGCTAAGAACCCACATGCCTCGCGGCCAAAGAACCAAAGCATAAAACAGAAGCAATATTGTAACAAATTCAATAAAGACTTTAAAAATGGTCCACATCAAAAAAAAAACCTAAAAAAATTAATTAATTAATTAAGATATAACTCACGTGTCATAAAGTTTGCCATTCTGAAGGACACAATTCAGTGGAGATTTTTAGTATATTCACAGAGTTGTGCAACAATTACCATAATCTAATTCCAGAACATTCTCACCAACCTAAAAATAAACTCTGTAGTCATCAGCAATCACTGTTTATTTCCTCTTCCCCCTAGCCCCTGGCAACCACTAATCTGCTTTCTATCTCTATGGATTTGCATATTCTGGACCTTTCATGTAAATAGAATCTTACAATATGTGATCCTTTGTGACCAGCTTCTGTCACTTGGCATAATATTTTCAGGGTTCATTCATCATGTAAATTGAATGTTTGTGCCTCTGCCAAATTCCTGTGTTGAAGCTCTAACCCCCATTGTGATGGTATTTGGAAATGGGGCCTTTGTGAGGTAATTAGGGTTGGATGAGGTCCTGAAGGTGGGGCCCTCATGATAGGATTAGTGCCCTTATAAGAAGAGACAGCAGAGAGCTTGTTCTCTCTCTCTCTCTCTCCATGATCCCATAAAAAGGAGGTCACGTGAGCACACATCCAGAGGGTGGCTGTCTGCAACCCAAGGGGAGAGCACTCACCAGAAACCAACCAAACCAACCACTCCTCCGTGGCTAGTCCTTCCTCGACTTTGGGCCACCTTTGCTGACCCGAGGCCATGTAGGCCCCAGTCAGGCCTCTGTGGATAGACACATTGCTGGGGACACCACCTCTGCTCTCTGGGAGACCCAGCACACCACCAACCCTCATCTTGGACTTCAGCCCCCAGAACTGTGAGAAAATAAATTTCTGTGGTTTAAGCCACCCAGTCTATGGTATATATTCAAGACCCATTTATTCTCTAGTTCTGCCCAGATGGAGACACCCTCCTTGAAAAGGCATTGAATCCTTCCGTTCACTTTAACACCTTGGGCTGAAAACACATGTTCCAAGGTTTCAACTATGAGATCCACATTCTTTTTTTTTTTTTTTTGCTGTACGCGGGCCTCTCACTGCTGTGGCCTCTCCCATTGCGGAGCACAGGCTCCGGACGCGCAGGCCCAGCGGCCATGGCTCACGGGCCCAGCCGCTCCGCGGCACGTGGGATCCTCCCAGACTGGGGCACGAACCCGTGTCCCCTGCATCGGCAGGCGGACTCTCAACCACTGCGCCACCAGGGAAGCCCGAGATCCACATTCTTAAAGCACTAATTCTTAAACCTCATCTAGATTTCTCCCCTTGGATGGGGGGAGATGACCCAAACACAACGAAGAACAGCTCAGGACTGTGGGCTCTGTTCGCCCAGAAGACCTTGCAGCTCCCCTGACCACCAGCTGGAGCCAGGATTAGGGCCCTGAGACGAGGGGCGCCTGCTGGGCTGCCGCCCCCGGCCCCAACTCCTGTCCTCTTCACTAGGCTGGCTGTCCTCTCTAGTTTCCCTGGAGTCTGGGGACTCCAGACGCTCTCCGCTCACACTTCTGTGTCACACCTGCTGCCTCAGCACTGCTGATCCACACCAAGGGGGAACAGCACACAGAACTGCTTTCCAACACACCAACGTTCCACACAAAAGTTATTTTGTAAGCCTGCAGGTTCTTTTTCATCAGAGGACATTCCCAAGGCCATGACTTCCCTCAGCTCTCCACTGCCCTTGCCAGCAGACTGGACATGCGTGGCCGCAGTGCTGAGTTGGGCACACCCCCCTGGCTCCACTCCGGCGCACTCTCCTGGAGAACTGAGGATGGTGCCCTGGCCTCATCAGCTGGATCTGTCCCAAAGCCAGTCCTAGAGTGACAAGAGCCACACCTGCAGGTCTATTCCACTAACCAGCCTCACAGGACCAAGCTGGGCCCACGGACCTTGGTCTGGATTGTGTTGGCTGGTCATTCTTGCCTAGGTTCACAGGCCAACCGCCACTGTCCTTCCTTTCCTGCTCATCACTGCACCAGCGTCTCACTCCTACCTGCTGCCGTCACACGCCTGGCAACCTCTTGTTCCGGGGCCAGCCAAGAGCTGAGACCCCAGCAGGCCCCTAGGTCCCAGCAGGCAAACGCCCCATTAAACTACTGCTGCCTAGCCGTGTTCTCGAGGCTTCAGAGCCGCCGGGAGAGTGCGGAGAGCATAGCAAGCCGCGGCGCCCCAGCCCCGGACCGGGCTCCATGGAGGCGCCAGAACCTCGCCGCACCCCACCCACCCAACACAGGCGACCTCTGCGCCCGCCTGTCCCGCGGACCCAGGTGCACCTCCGGCCACCGGGACCCAGGACGGCGGCGCGGGGCTAGGCTGGCGGCGGGCGCTGGGGTGGGCGGGGACCCGGGCTCCAGCCCGGAGGCCGAGCGGACCGCCAGGCCCACCGCCGTCCCCGCCGCCCGGAAAGCTATGGTATATTATTGTGGCAACCTGAGCAGGCTAAGACATAGCATCTATCAGTACTTCGTTCCTTTTTTTAAAAAAAATAAGGCTGAAACATTTTATTCTCAATTTTCTTTCTTTTTTTTAATAAATTTAAACAGTAAAACAAAAATTCACAAGCTGTCTCCCTGTTCACTCTCTGCCTCCCTCCCCGACCTGTAGTCTTTAGTCTGGCTCCCTTTCCTTCACCCCACTCACACAGGAACAGGATATCCAACTAAGAAAACAAAACCGCTCTAAGTACATGGAGACATGATGAAGGGAGGAGGTGACCTGCGTCCACATTCCAGGTTAAACTGCACAAGTCTGCATTTTCTGGGTTCTAAATAGTTTCCTTTCATTTGTCAAATTGAAAAAAAAAAAAAAAATCCCTGGACCAGGTGCTTCAAAGCTCCCAGGACCGCCAAAGAATGCCTTGAACTCTCAAACTCCTAGTTTATTCCTCCTCCACCCCCCTTCCCCTTTGGTAACCATAAGTTTGTTTTCTATGCCTGTGAGACTGTTTCTGTTTTGTAAATAAGTTCATTTGTATCATGTTTTAGATTCCACATATAAGTGATATATGGTATTTGTCTTTCTCTTCCTGACTTACTTCACTTAGTATGATAATCTCTGGGTCCATCCATGATGCTGCAAATGGCATTATTTCATTCTTTTTATGGCTGAGTAGTATTCCATTACATACATACATACACACATACACACACACACATGTCACATGGCTACTGTATATATAGAAAGAGTATATCTACATATAATAGCTGTATATAGATATCTATATATAATAATTATAAGCGTCATTGTAATCTTTCTTGACATAGTATGCACCTTCTTGCTCCTTGAAAGACTGTTTCCTTCATTTCTTTGTGGTTGAGCAGCTCTGGCTCAGTTGCTGCCATTACCACATCACACTCTGCAGCGGCCACCATCTTACCACCAGGACCAGTACTTCATTCCTTTTTATTGTAATATAATATTCTAATGTATGGATATACTACATTTTCTTTATCCATTCATCAATTGATGGACATTTGGGTTGTTTTCATTTTTGGGCTATTATGAGTTACATTGCTATGAAGATTCGTGTACAAGTTTTTGTGTTGGTGTATGTTTTCAGTTCTCTTCGGGTATATTCCTAGGAATGTGGTTGCTGGGTCATATGGCTACTCTACGTTTAACTTTTTGAGGAACTGCCAGTCTGCTTTCCAAGGCAGCTACACCATTTTATATTCCCATCAGCAATGTACGAGGGTTTTGATTTCTCACCAACACTTGTTATTATCTTTTTCATTACAACCATCCTAGTGGGTATGAAGTGGTATCTCACTGCGGTATTGATTTGCATTTTCCTGATGACTAATGACGTTGAGCATCTTTTCACCTGCTTATAAGCCATCTGTATACCTTCTCTGGAGAAATGTTTATTCAAATACTTTACCTATTTTTTTAAACTGGTTTATCTTTTTATTTTTGAGTTACAAGAGTTCTTTATGTATTCTGGGTACTAGACTCTTTTTTTTAGACTCTTATCAGATGTATGATTTGTAAATATTTTCTCCCGTTCTGTGGGTTGTCTTTTCACTTTCCTGATAGTGTCCCCGATGCACAAAACTTTTTAAGTTTGATGAAGTCCAATTTATTTTTTATTTACTTTTCTATTTTTTGGTCACTTATGCTTTTTGGTGTCATATCTAAGAAACTAGTGTCTAATCCAAGGGCACAAAGATATACATGTGTTTTATTCTAAGAATTTTATAGTTTTACCTCTTGTATTTAGGTCTTTGATCCATTTGGAGTTAATCTTTGTATATGGTGTGAGGCAAGAGCCCAACTTCATTCTTCTGCATGTGGCTATCCAGTTGTCCCAGCACTAGTTTTGTTTTTTTGGTTTTTTTAAAAATAAATTTATTTATTTATTTATTTTTGGCTGCATTGGGTCTTCGTTGCTGCACGCAGGCTTTCTCTAGTTGTGTCAAGAAAGGGCTACTCTTTGTTGTGGTGCCCAGGCTTCTCATTGTGGTGGCTTCTCTTGTTGCGGAGCACAGGCTCTAGGCATGCAGGCTTCAGCAGTTGTGGCTGGAGGGCTCTAGAGTGCAGGCTCAGTGGTTGTGGCACATGGGCTTAGTTGATCTGTGGCATGTGGGAATCTTCCCGGACCAGGGCTCGAACCCATGTCCCCTGCGTTGGCAGGTGGATTCTTAACCACTGAGACACTAGGGAAGTCCTCAGCACCAGTTTTTAAAAAGATTATTCTTTCCCCCAATGAATGGCCTTGGCATCTTTACTGAAAATCAGTTGACCATAAATGCATAAATAGATATGGATTTATTTCTGGACTCTCAATTCTATTCCATTGATCTATATGTATATATTTTTATTTATTTATTTATTTATTTTTGGCCTCGCCACACAGCTTGCCGGATCTTAGTTCCCCAACCAGGGATTGAACCTGGGCCCTGGCAGTGAAAGCGCCAAGTCCTGACCACTGGACCGCCAGGGAAGTCCCTATATGTATATCTTTATGCCAATACCACACTGTCGACTTCTGTAGCTTTCTGGTAAGTTTTGAACTCTTAAGACATTTTAATCTATAATAATTTATTTTTCCCTTTTTGTTTCTGTTGAAGAAACTGGGTCACTTGTCCTGTAGACGTCCCACATTCTGGATTTGGATAATTGCACCCCTGGAATGTCATTTAACATATTTATCTCTGTATTTATAATATTTAGATCAGGAAGCTTCATTGGGCTCAGGTATAATTTCCATAGGAGGTGCTGCATGACATCAGGAGGCACAGAAGTTCTGTTTGTCCCACTTTAATGAGCTAATGTCATGTTCTTGCTCCATGATCCATCCATTACAAAGTTCTCCATCAACATTTTACCTTTCATCAAATACTCATGATTATAGCCTTGATCCAGTAACTTCCTTAGGTGGTGACTTTCTTATTCTATTTTCTCTTCTATATTTATTACTGTGATTCTTTTATAAAGTAGAACTTTCCTTCCTCATCTATTTTCTTATCTTAAAATTTGGTCTGGGTAGAAAAAGCAGGATAAAAGCTTGATTCTTTCCCTTTATTTACCAGCTTTCAGAATGAGTTGTTCCCTAACATCTTCCAAAGGTAATAAATGATGATTTTTCAGTATCACTTTGAATTCATTATTTTTTTAATTTTTAGATTTCAATGCATTGAAGTTACTTTAAAGTCAGGTTCACTGAGGTATAATCGATGTACACTAAAGTTCAGCCTCTTTGATGAGTTTCCACAACTATATACACCAACACATTATTCAAGATATAGAACATTACTATCACCCCAGAAAGGTCCCCTGTATCCTTTAGCGGTCAATCCTCTTCCCCACCCCACACCTCTGGTGATCACTTAATTTCTGTTACTGGGGTTTTATTTTTTCCAGAATATTATATAAATGGCACCATATAATATGTTGCTATTTCTGTCCTGTCTTCTTTCACTTAGAAAATGTGTTGGGGATCCTTCCATGTTGCTAAAGTCTGTCACTGGTCTCTTCCTTTTACTTTTTAAAAAATATTTATTTATTTATTTTTGGCTGCATTGTGTCTTTGTGGCTGTGTGTGGGCTTTCTGTAATCACGGTGACCGGGAACTACCCTTCGTTGCGGTGCGGGGTCTTCTCACTGTGGTGGCTTCTCTTATTGCGGAGCATGGGCCCTAGGTGCACGGGCTTCAGTAGTTGTGGCACACGGGCTCAGTAGCTCCACGGCATGTGGTCCTTCCTGGACCAGGGCTTGAACCCGTGTCCCCTGCATTGGCAGGTGGATTCTTAACCACTGCACCACCAGGGAAGTCCCAGAATTATAAGGTTTTTAAACTTCTTTAGATTGTTATTTGCATCTCTTTTGTGCTGAAAATCTTGTTTCTTAATGACACTTAAGATAATTATTTTCTTTATCCTTTCATATATATAGAAGTTTCAAAATATTTCAATAGTTAACACTGATAACAATAAAACAAGTCTGTGCAGTTTAAGATTTCTTTGTGGTTCTTTCATCTTAGGTTATATTCCCAATGGGAATGTACAGTGAAAAGATCATGTATTTCCAGGACTTCCCTAGTGGCCCAGTGGTTAAGACTCTGCGCTCCCAATGCAGGGGGCCCAGGTTCTATCCCTCGTCAGGGAACTAGATCCCACATGCCACAACTAAAGCTCCTGCGTGCTGCAACTAAAAAGCCTGCATGCCGCAATGAAGATCTCACAAAGCCAAATAAATAAAATAAATAAATATTTTAAAAAAACAAAAGATCATGTATTTCCATTTGTTTCTTATTTTTAGAGATTTGTTTTAAATTCTGTGTTTTAATTATATAAAACACAACATTCCAAAGTAAAAACTATAAAAGCCATGTTCAGAAAGGTCTATCTTTCTCCTCCCCTTATTTCCCCCTCCCTGATAAATATTTTCATTAGTTTTTGGTTTATTCTTACATTGTTTACATTTTAAAATACACGCATATTTTTCATATTTCCTCTTTTTGCCTACAAAAGGTGGCATTTTACACATATTCTTTTGCACCTTGCTTTTTAAAAACTATTTTAAAATAAAACATAGAGGTAACAGAAAACAAATGTATAGTTTAATGAATTATTATAAGATAAACAAACTTTATATCTACCATGAAATCAAGGAATGGAACCCAGTCAGCCAGCCTAAAAGGTCCTCCATGAGCCCCATCTCAACTATAGCTCGCCAAAAAAGTAACCAGCATCCTAATTATTACAGCAATCACTTTGTTGGCTTTCTTTCTGGTTTTATCAACCAAGTGTGCCTCCCTAGACAAGTATAGTTTAGTTTTCAGCCTTGCCCATTTTTAAAATTTCATATCTTTTAAGCCTCTTTTAATCTACAATCTACAGGATTTCTCCTCCATCCCTTTCTTTTACAATTCATCTGTTAAAGAACCCAGGATATGTGTCCCAGAGAGTGCTCCCAGTCTGCACTCACTGTGCAATTCAACACGTTCCTCTGTTCTCTGCTTTTGCACACTGGGGGTTGGATCAGACTCAAGCATAAATCCTTTGTCACGACTACACATGGTGCTGGGTTCTCCCAACAGGAGGTAATGTCTGGTTTTCACTCTTTTCTGATGTTGATAGCTACCAATGCTTAATGCCTAGACCCATTAATTCATCAAGGTTGCTAAGTGTGATATTCTCACTCACATGGCTATCTGATCAAGCCTTTTCCCATGCATGAGGCAAGCAGAGTCAGTAGCAGGTCAGCAGCTTTGCCAAGATATCTGATATGAATGACATAGTGTACTTTCCTCCCACGTCTGACCTCTCTATGAAATCAGAAAGTCTCCAGGCCTGTGTGATTTGTTTTCAAATGCCTGCCTCTCAGAAAAAGATTGGCTGGCATCAAGACATGCACTGCCTTTACCCTTGTAAACCAAAGCTACCTGAATGATTTTATCAACTGAGACTCACTCCTGGGTCCACAGACCAAATGCCTGTAGCAGGCAGTACACTTCTGACAGGTGCTGCATGTATGTGATCAGTGTTAGCATGTCTGGGAGGCTTGGCACCTACACCAGATCCCTAGGGCATCTCCCAAGCTGGAGTATTGACTTAGGTGAAGCAAAACATAAAAACCTGGACTTCCCTGGTGGCGCAGTGGTTAAGAATCCACCTGCCACACCATTATAATGCAATTATACTCCAATAAAGATGTTTAAAAAAAAAAAGAATCCTCCTGCCAACGCAGGGGACATGGGTTCGATCCTTCCTCGGGGAAGATCCCACATGGAGCAACTAAGCCCGTGCGCCACAACTACTGAGCCTGCGCTCTAAAGCCTGTGAGCCACAACTAGAGCCTGTGTACCTAGAACCCGTGCTTCACAACAAGAGAAACCACCGCAATGAGAAGCCCGCGCACCAAAACAAAGAGTAGCCCCTGCTTACCGCAACTAGAGAAAGCCCGCACGCAACAATGAAGACCCAACACAGCCAAAAAATTAATTAATTAACTAATTTTAAAAAAGAAAAACATAAAAGCCTGCCCAGTGCTGCAGACGACAGAAGCACTGAAACAGGAAGATGCATTACTCAACGTTTCCTTAGGACCAGGTGTCTAGCACGGAGCTATTTGGGCCATATGTACATGTTTGAGGTATATTTCTCTATAGTCACTCACCTTTTTACTGAAATTTATTTGTAAAGAAAACTTCATAACACTTACATTGAGAGGAAAACAATTCTAACTTGCCAAAATGAGAAGGTAACATCAAGGAAAGCAAAATAATGTAAATTCGAGTGAGAAAGCATTGCCTGCTGAACTAGGGATCTGCTCTCTCTTTTTGGAAAAGGGAGACTAGCAAGGGTTAGAGAGGTGTTTGAAATATATCAGCACCAGACTGAGTCTTTCTCCTAGAGCAGTCAATCTCAGCTGGGAGGTGGATTTTGTCCCCCAGGTGACATCTGGCAATGCCTAGAGATATCTTTGGTTGTCAAAACTGGGGATGGTGGTGCTACTGGCATCTAGTGGGTGGAGGTCAGGATGCCGTAAACATTCTACCCTGCACAGGGCAGCCACCCCACAGCAAAGAATTTTTTGGCCCTCAAATGTCAGCAGTGCTGAGGCTGAGAAACCCTTCCCTAGAGAAGTAAGAAGGATTGAAAAAGAACTGAAAAGAAATTTCCTCACTTTGGGATTCAATATTATTTAATGCAGGATCCAAGTACCAGTACCATGTTACACCATCCAACATTAACTAATGGCACACAATCCACACTTAGAGAAAAAAGCTGTTTAAATGATGAGATGTCTTGGAACGAAAGCACCAGTGCTAAAAGAACAATGTTATCAGAAAGCTCATCTCGGAGAAGTCCACAGACCCAGCGGCAGTACTAGTTCATGCTGTGTTGCATGCTGTTCTTACAGTCAACATTTATTAAGCACCTACTATGTGCAGCCACTGTGCTGGGAACTGGTAAGGTGTGATTCCAGTAAGAGGTATACAGGCCAGTGGGGGAGGCAAGGAGGTAAATAAATGAGTAGAAAACAGTATCACGGGAGTGTGTGCAGCTAAAGGGAAGATGAGAAAATACCCACTGGGGATGGTGGCAGGGGGTTGCCAGGGAAGGTGATGATTGCAGTTCTTAGCACTCCCAAGAAGCTCCCTCTAGTTAGAAGCAGAGCTAATTCAAATGCAATTCATGGCTTCTGACTTCTGGCTTCTGTCAGAGTGCATGAATCCAAACACTTCTAACACTAATTGTATGGATTAAGATGTGTAAATACTCTAAAATAATTTTAAAGAAAAAAAAAAGCAGTACGGTTGGAATATCCATTGCATTGCTGTTTACACTTGAAGAAAGAAAACTGGAAACAACTTAAATGCCAAACCACAGGAAAGCAGTTACCATAATCTGAGAACTAATTGCTGTTTATTGAGTCCTGACCGTGTGCCAATGGGTATATATCCAGTGTAGCACAATGATTATACCTTTTTCTCCTTGTAGCGACTGCGAGAATTAATCCTCCCATTCCCGGGGGAAACGTCAGACTCAGAGAAGACATGGAAAGGGAGTCTTTTCAACCAATGCTGCAGAAACTACTGGAAATCCTTACTTAAAAAAAATAATTACGCATAACCCTTACCTCACACCATGCATAAAAATAACTTGAAATGGATCATAGACATAATTGCAAAACCTAAAACTATAAAAATTCTAGGAGAAAATATTTGTGGTTTTGAGTTGGGTAAAATTTTCTTATATTTGACACCAAAAGCACAAACCATTAAAAAAAAATGGTGTTGGGGGGAGAAACAATAGGAATAAGTTAGAATAATACTGTTATCAGAGTATTTGTTTTTATAGTTATCATCTATTTTTGGCAAGTGATATGGATCTCCTGTTTATGGTAGTGATATAATGTTTCCTTTTTATTTTTTATTTATTTTTTTTTTTATTTATTATTTTTGACTGTGTTGGGTCTTCGTTTCTGTGCGAGGGCTTTCTCTATTTGCGGCGAGCGGGGGCCACTCTTCATCGCGGTGCGCGGGCCTCTCACTGTCGCGGCCTCTCTTGTTGCGGAGCACAGGCTCCGGACGCGCAAGCTCAGTAGTTGTGGTGCACGGACCTAGTGGCTCTGCGGCATGTGGGATCTTCCCAGACCAGGGCTCGAACCCGTGTTCCAATGTTTCCTTTTTAAATAAATGTGACTAGGTTTCCAAAATGTGAATGACCCTAAGGAAAAAATGTGCAGGTAAGATATGTACAGACTCTGAAGCTAGAACCCTTGAGTTCAAATTCTGGCTCCACCTTGCCTTGGGAGAGGTCAGCATTCTCTTCTTGCCTCAGGTTCCTCATCTGTAAAATGGCCTTGATACAAAATTCTGACCTCAAAGCGTTATGGGAGTATTTACCGAGTTTCTATATATGGAAAACTTAGAACATGGGATGGTATGCAGTATTTACTATTTTTAGTATTCACTATTATAAATTGCAGTAAAGATGGGTTTTGGAAAACTTAAGCTTTCTCTTTTTTATTTTTTCAAAGCACAGGCTTTTATTAAGTGGTAATTTTACAGTTTTAACTTTAAAGGCAACTAATCCACCCCCACTCTCCAAATACATTCCAAGACCAGTGAACTTCTCTCTTTTATTTCTGAATGATTTCCTTTATTGCTGTTGCTTTTGTACCATCAATAGAGATCTGTGAGCAAAATACTTGACTGTGAAAGAAAGAAACAAACACAGTGTGGAACTAGTCACGTGGGACCCCTGAACACTCTGAACAGCTCCTGCTTCAAGAAAGTTGCTGATGTCCTTCTGAAGGACTCCAACCTCTGACCTTCAACTTCTGACCTCCAACAAGCAAGGAGACTCAAGAGTAGAAGAACAGAGTGTGGAGGGTCCATACTTTTGCTCTTCTCAGAAAAAAGGGACAGTGGACAAAGGGACTCCAGCAGACCTTTTTGCCTGAAAGATTCCTTGGAGCAACACGATAAAAAAGAAAACAAAAATGAGTGAAGCAGAAGTCAGTAGCTGAAGGGACTTTAGCTCGACAGCTCTGTGGATGGAAACCTCTGCAGAGAGTTATCCTCTCTATGCATCAAAGAAAATAACTACCACCAAGAAAGTAACCAAGTTCATGAGGATACAAAGCAACTGGAACTCTTACACATCGCTCTTGGGAGCATACAATCATTTTGGAAGACTGTTTGGCAATTCTAATAAAGCGAAATATACACCTGTTCTATGAAGCAGCAATCCTACTCCTAGTATTAACCTAGAAAAATCAAGATCTATGTCCACAAAAGAACAAACAAGAATGAGCATTGCTACTATATTCATGCTACGAATAATATGCAGTTCCAAAAGCTGAAAACAATCCAAATGTTCATCAATAGAAGAATGGATATACAAACTGTGGTATAATCACACAGCAGAAGACTACTCAGCAAGAAAAAGGAACAAACTGGTGATCCATGCAACAACATGGATGAATCTCAAAAACATTTTGAGCAAAAGAGGCCAGACATGAAAGAGCACATGCTACGTAATTCCATTTACTCGAATACAAGGACAGGCAAAAACCTAATCTACAGTTACAGAAATCAGAACAGTGATTGTCTAGGGTGGGTGGTAGTGGTAGGAACTGACTAGAAAGGGGCATGAGCAAATCCATAGTGATGGAAATATCCTTGTTGTTGACTGGGGTGGTGGTCACCTGGGTATACACAATTGTCAAAAGCCATCTGTACTGGGATGAATAGTGTCCCCCCCAAAATTCATGTCCACTGGAATCTTAGAATGTGACCTTATTTGGAAATAGGGGCTTTGCAGATTTAATTCGTTAAATTAGAGTGAGGTCATACCAGATTACGGGAGGCCCTAATCCAATGATTGGCGTCCTTATAAGAAGAGAAAATAGAGACACACAGGGAGAATACAACGTGACGATCGAGAGAGAGATCAGAATGACATGTCCACAAGCCAAGGAATTGTGAGCAACCACCAGAAGCGGCAATGAAAGGTCAAAGAAATCAGGGCCCTGTTGACACCTTCATTTTGGATTTCTAGCCTCCAGGCCTGTGAGAGAACACATTTCTGTTCTTTTAAGCCACCAAATTTGTGGTACTTTGTTACAGTAGCCCTAGGAAACTAACAAACCATCAAACAGAATGTTTAAGGTCTGTGCCTTTTATTTTAAGTAATTATACTACAATTTTAAAAATTGCAAACAGCTCATTGGAAACAGCAAGTTGGTGATGAGGCCTCCTTTGGCTTCTGCTTCACCAAATTAGACAGAACACCGGAAGGAGAGCCAGGCAATGCCGTTCAGAATCCATTTAGTGGGAGAACCGGGCACTGCCCAGGGATCCCCTCCCTCCCCATGGCTCCCTTCACACTCAACCACCCTCCACATCTGTTCCCTCTGCCCACAGCAAAATGCCTCTTTTACCCCCTCAGACACAAATACTATGGGGACTACAGGCAGCACTACCTAAGAAAGCCACCTTGCAGACGCCCCATTCAAAAATGAATCAACCCACTTCTGAGGGAGGTCCAAGCCTTAGAATTAAAGGCTGCAGAAAAGCCTGATTAGGGGCCAAGAGCCTTAACCCAGCTCTTCAGTAACTCACAAATTTATTATCTGAAATATCAACCTTAAGGAATCTTCCATTCCTTTGCTTTCTGCAGCCCAGACACTTACAAAAGGGGAATTTTTATTTCATTATTTTGCTTCATCTTAGAAGCCCCTGACCCTGAGAACTTGCCAGTCACCTGTCTAACCACACTGGCAGATATCTGCATGAGGATTGGCATCAGCAGAGGTCAGGAAGGTCACTGAATGCAAAGACCACCTGGCCCAATCCACACTGGATACTCTAATCCCCATTCCGGATCCCCCACATTTATGGCCCAAGGAACTTGCCAGGCATGAACTCACCGAATCCTCACAACAAGGCTAGAGGTAGGACCATTATTATCTTTAATTTTCAATGAGGGCACTGAGGACCAGAGAGGTGATATAACTTGTCTGAGGTCACACAGCAGTACACAGAGGAGGGATTTGAGCCCAGACAAATTGGCCTGGAAGTCTTAACCACTGGCTGCACTGCCAAGTGGATGCCTCTTCTTTGGATTGGGCACTGGATTCCCCAGTGACTGAGAACCCAAAGGTTTGTTACATATCCAGACTCCTTCAACTTTTTTCCCTTCTTGAGAAACAATAGAGCAGTGAGTCCCAAAGTCTACTGGGACATCCTCCAAAGCATTATATAAACAAAAACTGAGTGTGACAGGATTAAGGTTGTTTAATTTTGTTTTTTGGGTTTTGGAATGTTTTATTTTGTTTTGAGATGAAAGTTAACCAAACGACAACACAGCTAAATTGAAAAAAAGGCTAAGATCATAAACATGCATTTTTTCCCAACTGGATGGAAAACCCCAGTTGTCGGGGTTTTTTTGTTTTTCTTTTGGCTGCACCACATGGCCTGTGGGACCTAGTTTCCTGGCCAGGGATTGAACCCAGACCCACGGCAGTGAAAGCACAGAGTCCTAACCACTGGACCACCAGGGGATTCCCAAAACCCCAGTTTCTGTTGTCCATTACAGCAGGAAGGAGTTTGGAGCTGGGTTTGCTAAAAAAGAATCAAACCAAAACCAATCAAAAAAAAAAAAAGAAAAAGAAAAAAACAAACAAAAAAAGAATCAAACCGATGGTTCCTTACTTTAGGAAAGGACACTTCAGCCCATATGTACTGACTCTGTACATGTCCCTAGATCCTCTCCAGAGGAGTCCACAGTAGCTGTTGGCTCAGTCAAAGAACCGTCTCCAGTAGGGTGGCACAGCACATTAAAAAACCAAAGGGAGGGAATTCCCTAGCAGTCCAGTGGTTAGGACTTGGTACTTTCACTTCGGTGGCCTGGGTTCAATCCCTAGTCAGGGAAGTAATATCCTGCAAGCCACATGGCGTGGCCAAAAAAGAAAGAAAGAAAAGACCAAGGGGAATTTACTCCAGGAGTACAGGGATGGTTCAATATTAAGAAACTTCTTTTTTTTTTTTTTTCTTGGCTGTACTGCACGGCTCACAGGATCTTAGTTCCCTGACCAGGGACTGAACCCAGGCCACGGCCATGAAAGCCCAGAATCTTAACCACTAGTCCACCAGGGAACTGCCAGAAACTTCTAAATATAGTATAACATAATGACAGATCCCAGGAAATCCATAAATGTTGAATAAGCATTTGACAAAATTTGACAAAAAACACACTTTCCTGATAAAAAAATCCCAAAGTAGGAATCAATGGATAATTCCTTAATAAGATAAAATGTATAAGTCTCAGTCAAAAGCCAGCATTTTGCTTAACTAGAAAACACCAAACACCAGACGCATTCCCACTAAAGTCAGATATAACACACATGTGCACACTATCACTGTACAGGAGGTACTAGTCAGTGCAATTAGATAAGCTAAAGAAATGAGAGATAAAATAATTGGATGAGGGAATATAATGTACAGCACGGTGACTATAGTTAACAATACTGTATTGTATATTTGAAAGTTACTAAAGGAGCAAATCTTAAAAGTTCTCATCATAAGAAAAAATCATAACTACTTGTGGTGACGAATGTTAACCAAACTTATTGTGGTAATCATTTCACACATATACATATATGGAATCATTATTTTGTACACCCAAAACTAATACAATGTTATATGTCAATTATATCTCAGTTAAAAACACAAAAAGTAAAGAATTGCATAGGAGGAATTGGAATTGGAAACATATTTGTATTTATAGATGAAATGATTATAAGCCTAGAACAGCTAAAAGAATTAATTAAGAAACTACTACAAACAACAGCCAGTTAGAAAAGACTCCATAAAAAACATACAATATCTAGGGATAAACCTATCAAAAAATGTGCAAGATCCATACCAAAACACTGCGAACAATACTAAAGGGAGCCTGTGCTCCGCAACAGGAGAGGCCACAACAGTGAGAGGCCCACATACCACAAAAAAACAACAACAAAAAACAATACTAAAGGACACAGAAGATTTAAACAAATGGAAAGATATACCATGTTCCTGGATAGGAACATCCAACATCATCAATATGTCCATTCTCTGAAGTTAATGTATAAGTTTGAAGCAATCCCAGTACATTTCACGAAAGAGAATATTTAAATAGCCAACAAATACATATTTTAAAGTGCTTAACCTCATTAGTCATTACAGAAGTGAAAATTAAAACCACAATTAATTACCACTACACACACACCAGAGTAAGTAAAATCCAAATGACCAACAAAACCAATTGTTGCAGGAACTAGGAATAACTGGAATTCTCAGATACCACTGGAAGGAGGGTAAATGGTTACATATCTATTTGGAACACAGTTTGGCAGTATTTTCTGAAGTCAAACATATGCATATCCCATGTATAAGTTCTCTCGTAAGTAAATATCCAGCAGAAATGTATATATAGGGGCATCAAAAGCCATGTGTTACAATGTTCATGGCAGCATTATTCATGATAGCCAAAAACTGGGAACAACTTAATTGTCCATCAGCAGGAGGACAGACTTAAAAAACCTCACAAATATAATGTTGAGCAAAAGAAGCCAAATACAAAAGAATCCATTTATATAAAGTTTTAAAAAAACATCAAAACTAATCTATGACATAAGAAATGAGGATGATAATTACCTTTTGGAAGAGGGCGATGTAGTAATAACTGCTTGGGGACCGGAGGGGGGCTTCTCCATGGTGGTACTGCTCCAGTTCCAGATCTGGGTAATAGTTCACTTTACTATATGATAATTTATCAAGCCGTATACTTACAAATTGTTCCCTTTCCTGTATGTGTGTTACACTTCAGTTTTTATTAAAGCAATTCCAGTAAAAACACCAACATGTGTGTGTGTAATTATATACCAGATTTCAAAGTTCAAATAGAAAAACAAATAAGCAAGAGTAGCCTGAAAGAGATCTAAAAATAAGGGGCAGCCCTTCAATATACCAAAAGATTTTTTTTTTTTTTTTTTTTTTTCTTTTTGCGGTATGTGGGCCTCTCACTGCTGTGGCCTCTCCCATTGCGGAGCACAGGCTCCGGACGCGCAGGCCCAGCGGCCATGGCTCACGGGCCCAGCCGCTCCGCGGCATGTGGGATCCTCCCAGACCGGGGCACGAACCCGCGTCCCCTGCATCGGCAGGCGGACTCTCAACCACTGCGCCACCAGGGAGGCCCCAAAAGATATTTTTAAATATTGTAAACTGTAGCAAGCAAAACTGTGAACATAAATGAACATGAATAAACAGAGAAACCAATGGAAAAGAGTAGCAAGTTCTGAAACAGACCCACATATGTATGAGAAAAAAAGCTTATGATAAACAGCTTATGATAAAAGTAGCTTTTCAATTCAGCAGAGAAAAGATAGCCATCTGAAAAAAAAAAAAAAAAAGTTGGATCTATACCTTACAGCATGCCTCAGGATAAATTCCAAATGGATCAAAATTTGGATGTAAAATCATAGAAGGAAATAAATAACATGTTATCTTGAAGTGGGGCAGACCTTTGTACCTATGATTCAACATTCAGAAGCCGTAAAAGAAATGAATGATAAATTTGACGGCAAAAAATAAAAACACATGCAAACAAAACCAACCAACCATCAACAAAATAAAAGAGAAACACTAAATTAGACACGACTTTTAACAAAGGCGAAAGGCCAACCTTCCCTAATAGATAATCAGTTCCTAGAAATAAAGAAAAAGGCAACTATACAATTTTTTTTAAGATTTTTTTTGATGTGGACTATTTCCAAAGTCTTTATTGAATTTGTTACAATATTGCCTCTGTTTTATGTTTTGGTTCTTTGGCCTCCAGGCATGTGGGATCTTACCTCCCCGACCAGGGATAGAACCCGCACCCCCTGCATTGGAAGGTGAAGTCTTCCCTGGACTGCCAGGGAAGTCCCTACAATCCAATTTTTAAAATAAGCAGAATACTAATAGTAAGAGAGTCATAGAAAAAGAAATAGAAATGCTCTGTAAACACATATTCTAAGTTTAAAACTTTCATTACAAATTTAAATGAAGACTCAATTGAGTCACTGTTTTTCACCTACCAGATTGGTAAAAATCCAATGATGTGACACTTTAACGAGCTGACAAAGAGGTGAGAAAACAAAAACTTCTCATCCAAAGCTGGTGGAGGTGCAAACTGGTACTAACTTAAGGAGGGCAAATTGGCAATATCGCTTGAAATTACAAATACAGATACCTAGCAATCTCATTTCTGGGAATTTATCCTGCACACATAATAAGCACTGGCAAAATGCCACCTATACAAGCAATGTCTGTGATAACAGAATGGAAACAACGGCTATCACACAATAGAACTGTGTAATATATTCAGTGAAACAAGCAAGGCACAGAACAGCACCGTGTATTCTAGTTTGTAACTTGTGTCGGCAGAGGTGACAAAGCATTAAATATATGTGATATATGCTATTATATATAGTTAATATATGTGATATAGAACACATATATATATATATTTGTATATGCTTATATTTGTATAAAGAGACGCTGTATTAGAATAATTCACACTAAAGTGTGAGAGAGTGGCAGCTCAGAACCTCTTAGAGATGGTGCATCCTTAAAAGAAGATGCTTGTAACCCAAGAAAATGTGTAATTTGATGGACTTTTTGTCAGGATGATAAAGTGAATTGGAAAAATGCATATACTGCAAGTTCAGAGATTTTGGGGGTAATGAGGGTAGCCATATATCAGGAGATTCCACAGCTTTGCCAAGGATCAGCTTTAATTAGGTTAAATCCAATAAACTAAAAACAGTTACCTGGTGGGGAACTTCCCTGGTCATCCAGTGGGTAAGACTCTGCGTTCCCTATGCAGGGGGCCTGTGTTCGATCCCTGGTCGGGGACCTAGATCCTGCATGCGTGCTGCAACTAAGAAGTCCGCATGCTACAACAAAAGATCCCTCATAGGGCTTCCCTGGTGGCGCAGTGGTTGAGAGTCCGCCTGCCGATGCAGGGGACACGGGTTCGTGTCCCGGTCCGGGAAGATCCCACATGCCACGGACTGGCTGGGCCCGTGAGCCATGGCTGCTGAGCCTGCGGGTCTGGAGCCTGTGCTCTGCAACGGGAGAGGCCACAAGAGTGAGAAGCCCGCGTACCGCAAAAAAAAAAAAAAAGATCCCTCACAGTGCAATGAACAGCCCATGTGCCACAACTAAGACCCGGAGCAGCCACAATAAATTAATTAATTAAAAAAAACAAAAACAGTTAACCTGAGGAGGAAGGTACTGGGTGGTTATGGAACAAGAGTGAAAGAAAAACTTTGACTACAGTCCTTTACTATATGATGTTTAAACCATGTGAACATATTATCTAATCAAAACAAGAAACTGTAAAAGAAGAGCTGCAGTTCATGAGCTCCTAAGCCTTGATCAAGACCCACAAAATCTATCCCAGCTCATGTTCCAAGAGCCTCTGTCATTTATCAACAGGTAATCTTAAATATTTATGAGGACTTTTATTACCCTGTAACAGCTGACTTTGCCAGAAACATCTTACATCAATAATGCTATGCAAGACATTGTGAGATAGGAAGATCTTGGGCAACTCACTTAACCTCCCTTAAACTTCAGTTTTCTCTTTGGCAAAGCAAGATAAAGACAAAAGAACATCCCAGAATTGCTGTGGAGTGCAATGTGAGCGTTTCCAGAACCGCAAAGCAGCACCGAACAGCTGCTCTACAGCCAAACCTCTGCTAGAATAAATGTTACTTGACTGAGGGTGCTTCTCAAAGGTCAGCGTGCTTAAGAATCACCTGGAGAGGCTGTTAAAACACAGGCTTTTAGGGCCGACCCTCAGAGATGTGATTCAGTAGGTCTGGAGCTCAGGAACTTACATTTCTAACAAGCTTGGGTGATAATGATGCAGCTGGTTTAAGGACTACATTTGAGTGGTCTTGTCCAGAGCAGGGCTCCTCAAACTGTGATATGTATACGAATGGCTTGGGAATCTTGTTAAAATACAGATTCATAAGGTCTGGGGTGGAACTCAGGACTCTGAATTTCTAACAAGCTCCCAGGTGTTGTAGATGCTCCTGGTCTGCAGACTATACTTTGAGGACCAAGGTTCTGGAATATCCAGCTCCATTTGTTTAGATGAGGAAGCTGTGCCAGGCAAAAAGTAAATGACTTGCCCAAGGCCACTTGGACGGTAAGGTGAAACACCGTCCAGGTGAAACCCCATCCAGGGAGGCTGCCATTCCTCAGGAGTGCCTTCCCTGCCGTGCCCAGACCTATATCACAAACCTGCCTGAGCCAGCAAGTGATACCAGCCCTTTAGAAAATGGTATGGAAATTTACTAAATCATACACAGTCCTCTGTGCTTCTGAGAAATCAGTCACTTACCGGGAGCTTAGCTCAAATCACCAGTCTGTTCTTTACAAAAATGCACCTTTGGCCAAATTATTTCTTTAGCTGAGTCACTGTCCCCTCCAGTGACTCGCACCTCTGACAGGCACTGCTGTTGAAACCTGAGGAAGACACCGGCACTTCTCAACGTATCTGACTGCGGGGAGAAGAGGGTGAGGAGAAGCAGAAATGGGGGTGGGGAAGCTGATCCTTGAGAAAGCTGAGGAATTTCCTGATATATGGCTCCCTCATGCCCTCAAAACCCTACAGAATTGCACTGTATGCATTCTCCCAACTCACTTTACCACCCTGACAAAAAGTCCATTGAATTACAGATTCATTGGGGTTAACAAGCATCTTCTTTTCAGGATGCATTGTCTCTGAGCTGCCAATCTTTCACACTTTAGTGTGAACTACTCTAATACAGGAGAAAGGGGGTGGAATTCTGGACATAAAGTCTCTGGAGCAATTCATGCACAGGGGGTCTTACCTGAGATGAAGCTTCATCTGGGAGCACAGCTGCCGGTAAACCACAGCTGCGGCATGGGCTCTGCACCACGTTCACCAGCAGACCTCACCCCATACCCCTGATGCCTTCTGGCTGTTGGGTAGTTCCTGGGCCTGGCCCTGCCACTAACCTGTTACATGATTGAGTAAATCACACAGTTTTAGGGACTTTCAGAGCTGGAAGTTTCTAAACCTAGAACCTCAGTTTCTAATCCAAAAAACACATGGTCTCTAATGGCCTGTCTAAGCTTGGCTTCCCCAGAAGCAGAGCCTGAGACGGGGTTCGCTTTTATATGAGTTATTGAGGGAGAGCTCGCCGGAGAAAACTTTCAGGTGAAGGAGTGAGGGGAGAGGATAGGGAAGGGCAGGTCTTGGGGTGCTAAAGCATTTTTAAATAACACCAGAGGACTTCCCTGGTGGCACAGTGGTTAAGAATCCGCCTGCCAATGCATGGGACACAGGTTCGAGCCCTGGTCGCAGAAGATCTCACATGCCGCGGAGCAACTAAGCCTGTGCGCCACAACCAGTGAGCCTGCGCTCTAGACCCGCGAGCCACAACTACTGAAAGTCTGCGTGCCACAACTATTGAAGCCTGCACGCCTAGAGCCCATGTTCCGCAACAAGAGCAGCCACCACAATGAGAAGCCTGCGCACTGCAACGAAGAGTAGCCCCCGCTCACCACAACTAGAGAAGGCCTGCGCACAGCAACGAAGACCCAACGCAACCAAAAATAAATAAATTTATTAAAAATAAATAACTAAATAAATAACAGCAGAGTCCTCCCACCCTAGGGCAAGGCGGCTGGGTTTTCATACCCGTGACTAGTCAGTGGCCTCCCCCGCCCCAGGGTGTGTGACCCCACCAAGTAACTCTGGCAAGGTGGCTTAGAGAATGACATGGGGTCTGCTGTTCGTGACAGCCAGGAAGTAGGTACAACAGTGGCTAAAGGGGACCTGGTGGGCATCAATACTTCCTTCCAGTTCTGAGAGTCCCTCAAATATGTTTCCAAATAAGAGGCCCCCCAAATCACAAAAGACAGAAGGTGAGAAAAGAATACAAGCATTTTTTTCATTTTCAGAAGAATCCTGGAATCTGCACTTAGAATAAGTCCTCACTGTTCCCCCTGACTTCCCCCACACACTGCAAGGTGACCCCTCCCCCAACTCCACCCACTGTCCAAGCAGACACTGACCTCCAGCTACACATCAAACCGACTCCTCCTTAAGGACGATGTCTGTTTTCTCTGCCTAGAACGTCCCACCCCAGATTTCTGCCCAGCTGCCTCTTTCTTGTCAACTCAAACATCACCTGCATAGAGAGGCTTCTCTGACCTGCCCAGGTCATTCCCTGTCACACTCCCTGTGGCACTTCTGCATTTATCTTGGCTGTGTTCACTTGTATGTTATCTTGTAAGAATGGCCTCCAGAGCCTCGTTCTGACCTCATCACTGTGTCCCCAGAGCCTATGCACACAGAAGACAGTAACATCTGATGAACAATATCTGAGTGAATGAGTAGGACATTTGGGCCAGATGCTGAAATGCCAACAGAGAAGGAGAACTAGGTCAGCTAAACCCTCAGCCCAGGAAGCTGGAGGAAAAGCCCCGCCCAAGGCCAGGATGGGGAAGGACAGAATCCACCAAGAGTTTCTTTGGCTACATGATTCCCTTCTCCTCTCCCAGCTCCCTCTCTCAACTACCCTTCAACGTAGGACCAGAGTTAGCATCAACCCTGGGGAGATCTTTCACCTTTTAGAAAGGCACAAACCCCTCAAAACGACCAAGGGCGTCTGGATTCCAATTCTAGCTCTAGCTCTGAGCCTCCCCTTCCCCGCTGGTACCTGGGTGGGACGCAAGGATCATGCCAGCCTGGCAGGGTTGCTGAGAGCACCGGCCCGTGGCACAGTGGCACCGCAAACGCACATCACTGCACACTTAAACCAGGGCAGGGTACATTCCTGCCCCTGGCTGCTTCTGTGGCTCCTCCAGCTCCAGAAGAGTCTCCACCGCAGCCGCACCAGCTCTGGGCACCTGAGATGCCCCACATGTTACCCAGCATTTCCCACATGCCAGGCACTGTGCCAGGCGCTCGCTCATCTGCCTGGTGACACCGAATTATCATCAGTACCCACACCTCTTGGTATCATTATCTCCATTTTACAAGTGAGGAGACTAAGGCTGAGAGATTCAGCCACTGGCGGAAAGACACGGCTAGTGAGTGGGGGGCATCGGCTTCGAACATAGTCCATCGGCCACTTTTATCTAGTTTATTTAAGTGGTTTGGCACCATGGGTTCACTGAAGAGAGCAGTCCTGGAAGGAAGGATCATTACCTTCATTGCACACAGAAGGGAACTGCCGGCACGCGTGTGGCCTGGTGGGCGGTCTCTGCTGCACTCAGGAACCCTTCGTGGGGCGCGCAGACTGGCCGCAGCTTGCGGCCTCCTGGGTCAGTGTGTGTGTGCTCTGGCTGCCCAGCCACCACCAGCTCCGTTTCGCAGATGCAGAGAACGAGGCTCCAGGAGATGCAAGGGCTGAGCGTTGAGACCCTGCAAGAGAGCCTGAGATCAGGGACCGCCTCACCCCAAGAGCACACAGGCTGTGGGGAGCTGCCGCTGGGTCCCAGGTTGGCCTCTGGCTCAGCTGGGGTGGCTCACCTGAGGCGGCAGACGCAGGCAGCTGGGTCCGGCAGTACGTGCTGGCCCCGCCCTTGCCCTCTGTCCCCTCCCGCCTTCTCCCCGGATGACTGGGCACTAAACCCAGTTTACTTGGAGGACAGTGCCCGGGATGCTCTGGAGGAACGTGGATGCCCACGTCCTATTCTAATCTCACATGCAGTACCAAGAATGAAGGGTTAGTTTCACATTTGAAAATGGAGCATTGTGAATCCCCCATGTTAGCAAACTAAAAAAGAAAAACTTATGATCACCTCAGCAGATGTAGTAGATTTTGTCCCTTTGACAAAAATCCAACATCCACTCTCAAGGAAACTCTCAGCAAATTATGAATAGAAGGGAATTTCCTCAACCTGAAAAAGGGCATCTATGAGAAACTTACATGGTGAACGACTGAATGTTCTCCCCTTAAAACTGGGAACAAGATGAGCTAATAAACGAGCTCAGCAAGGTTGCAGGACACAAGATCAACATAAAAAAAAAATCTACGGAATTTCTCGGGCTTCCCTGGTGGCACCGTGGTTAAGAATCCGCCTGCCAATGCAAGGGGCGCGGGTTCGAGGCCTGGTCCGGAAATATCCCACATGCCGCGGAGCAAATAAGCCGGTGCGCCACAACTACTGAGACTGCGCTCTAGAGCCCGCACGTCACGACTACGGAAGCCCGGAAGCCCGCGCACCTAGAGCCCGTGCTCCGCAACAGGAGAAGCCACCACAATGGAAGCCGGCGCACCGCAACGAAGAGTAGCCCCGGCTCCCCGCAACTAGAGAAAGCCCGCGTGCAGCAACGAAGACCCAACGTAGCTAAAAATAAATAAATAAATAAATATTCCTTTAAAAATAGTTCTGGAAATAGGGATAATGGTTACACAACATTGTAAATGTGCTTAACGTCACTGAATTGTACACTTAAAAATGTTTAAAATGGTATGTTATGTATATTTTACCACAGTAAAAAAAAAAAGTAAAAGTAACTAAAAAAATATTGCATGTAAGTGGACATGTGCATTTGAGGGGAAAGAGGAGAGTTCTCTGCTTTTCTCAGCCTAAGGGGTGTCTGGAACAGCCCTCCTCCCATAGGACCGACAACCTTCCTCTCTCACAGGACAAGACTCTCATGAACCTTTGCTCCATGGAGCCAGGATCAGCAGGGGGTCAGGCTCTCACCTCTGCAGCCCACCCTTTCCGCCACACGATGACTGACCTGACTGACCAGCCTCAATCCCTTTGCTCCTGCTGTTCCCTGAGCAGAATGCTCTTCCCCCTTCCCCTGCCAGCCTAATTCTCCCTCCTCCCCACTTCCCCTCCCCCACACCCAGACCCTCCCAGACCCTCTCACATGCTGCCCCTGACCCACATAAGGTGGCCAGTCCCCTGCTTGCTCCAGCTGCCCCCTCTCCAAGGGGGCTGTCCCTCTGTACTCCCCCCCCATGCCCCCTCCCCACCCTCTTCCTTTGACCTGATCACAGTGTCCTGAGCATCTATTCACTGTCTCAGCTCTGGCTGGGAGGTCCTCAGAGTCTCAGACTTCTCCTAATTCTCTCTGTCTCCTGACTTTTCAATTCTGGTTTAGGGACAGCATAGCCAATCAACTGCCAGGACTCGGGCTGCGCCAGTCCCTTCTTTACCAATTCAGGAATGTCCCTAGTGGAGAACAATGGAGAAAATAGAAATCTCGGTGAACAGAGCAGCTTTGTTTCTCATTTTTTGGCTCACAGAGGATGGACTGTGAGGACTTGGGCAGGCTGAAAACAGTGCTGAGAAGCCTGGCTTTGGCTCCTCCTTCCTGATTTGGGACCTAGTAGAGCAAATTGGTTGTTTCTCTAGGTCTCACTTTACCCACCTGAAAAATGGAGCTTGAGAAACTCCTCTTCAAGCTGAGTTGAGAGGGAGGAGCGGTGGAGGGGAAATGGGGATGTTTGCTGAGGTCCCCGCTGTGGGGAGCGTCTTGGTCACACAAGGCCCAACTTCCCGCAAATGTTTGGCCTCACACTTGTTGAGTTTGGGTTCAAGCCCTGCTCTAACAAGGCTGCTGGCAGGGACACAGGCCCTGGCACACAGGCTCTGTTCTGGCTCATCATCAAACTTGCTCTGTTACACCTTCCAAGAGCTGTTTTATAACAGCTACTGCAATTGTAATTAAACAGGCATCAGTAGTTTCGCATCCATCCCCGCCCCCATCCCCACCGGAACATAAGCCCCACTGAATTTCTAGCTTAGTGCCTATCATGAGGCGAATTCAATCACCGTGTTAACTAATTAATGCAGGGAGGCCCGCAGTGGAGGCCTGGTCTGTCTTTTCTAACATGCATATATCACAGCTAAAGGGGAATCAGACGCAGTCCCCTGTCCCCAAGCCACTTGGAACGGGGAGGTCTGGGGCCAGGGGAGAGTTGCCAGCCTCCACTCTCATCACACACACCAGTCTGACCCAGGACCCTCCCTGGTTCCACCACAATCCCTACTCTTGCCCATGCCACCTGTATGAGAACGTGAAACTTGTTAAATGAGTCAGAGTTAAAGTCTGTTCTACATGCATTTGTGACCCGAGCCTCTCCCGTGTGCCAGGGGTTGGCACACAAGACAAAAAGCTACAAGCCTAGCCTGGAGCAGCTGACACTGGTGGGGAGGCCTGGTCACAGAGCAGGTGGGTGAGAGAGAGGGAGGCACAGAGAGGATGGGAGGCTGGGAAGGGGCGGGCCTTCAAAACCTTTCTAACACATGATGAGGAGCCACTCAAGGTCCCTCACAAGGGGACCCAGCCTGAGTAAGGAGGGTTCCTCAAGAACTTCCGGAAATGTCTGTTACCAGAGTCAGTGGCCCATAGACTGGGAGTCGGGTCCATCTCTCAACAGGGAGCACAGCAGTGTGCAGCCTCGGGTTCTATCAGCAACCCCCCCATTCTCCCCCTACCCTCCCCCCACCTTTCCCACAGTGGGCCTCAAACCCAGACACAGGAGTGAACCTAGGAAGAGACAAGGAGGAATCCAGCCTTTAGAGGGAGCATGGCCCTTGATTTCAGACTGCTACCGTCCAAAACTGTAGGAGATAAAACGTCAGGTGCACATTACGTGCCCCAACTTTACCTCACGTGTCTGGCTTTACGTCAGTTGCCAACACCTGTCCTTCCACACCTTTCTCCTTGCTCACACCAACACATGAGCCCATATACATAGGGAGGAGGTATGCTTGTTTGTATGAATAAAATGGAATCGCCAGAGCCATATAACTTGCTTTCTCCCCCACTTCACAGTGGGCATATCTGCAAGTCAGTATTCTAATTTTTTTATCCTGTGGATACAAACACACAATCAGTTTTCCTACTCCATAAACAGGATCAGAGCAGAGAGGCTGAAGGTTGAGTATTGTAGATATTTTCATTTGCACCAAAATCTTTTTTTCCTTCTTCTCTTCCTTCACCTGCAGCCCTGATGGGAAGCCTTCACCACCTTCTTCATGCTCATGTACCTATACAGAAATACACTGAATACAAGTGTGGGGTTTGGGGTCGTTTGGCTTTATTTGAAGTTTCTTTGCAAAAAGGGGATCATAATAGTACCTGTCTCTATTTCTTACTTTTCTCACTCAATAGTAAAATTCTTCAGGAAAATCCCTCCAAATCTTTTTTTTTTTTTTTGCTTTTTTTTCTTTTTGGCTGTGCCACGTGTCTTTCAGCATCTTAGTTCCCTGACCTGGGCCCCTGGCAGTGAAAACACGGAGCCCTAACCACTGGATCACCAGGGAATTGCCCCTCCAAACCTTTTAATGGCTGCATAATATTCCCTGACTGAGGGACTTTTACTTTGTTTCCAGTTCTGGTGGTGGTGGTGTGGTGTTTGTTTGACAGTAAACATCCAGGGACATTTATCTTTTTTTTTTTTCTTTGCAGCAAAGAGAGGGTTTATTTGCAAGGCAGCCCAGCGAGGATTCAGGAGAACAAACCTCAAGTCCACGAAGGCAAGGGGCTTAGGGTATTGATGGGATAACAAATAACAAAGCAGGGCAGTCTGAGGCACAGGAGAGCGTGGGGAAAGCTGATTGGAGAAAGGTGCACGGTTCTGCGCAGGCCTAAGCTCTGCATGTTCAAGAGGTCACTGAGGGGACATTGCACATGCCCAGCTGGAGGGTGGGTGGTCCTAGCCAGTCCTTAACCAACTCAGCTTGATCTAGACGCAGCTGACTCCAAGTTCCTAGAAAACAACTCGGGCAAACATCTTATTGTTAAGGCTACATGCCCCTTGGAGGCCCTGCAAATCTTAAAATAACCTTGATTAGTGAAGGCAGGTGAAATGGATTTAACCATGGTTTCAGGGCCTTTACAGAGGTAAGTTAAAATGAGGTGGTAAGGGTGAGCCCTAACCCAGTATGACTAATATCCTTCTGAAAAGGAGAAATTGGACACAGAGGCAGATGCAGAGGAAAGACTTTATGAAGAGAAATGGGAAAAAGAAGAAGAACTACAAGCCAAGGAGAGAGGCCTGGAACAGATCCAGCCCTTAGAAGATGCCAACCCTGCCAACACCTTGATTTTGTTTTTTTGTTTTTGCTGTTTTTTAATTTTTATTGGAGTGTAGTGGACTTACAATGTTGTGTTAGTTTCAGATGTACAGAAAAGTGAATCAGTTATACATATATATATCCATTCTTTTTCAGATTCTTTTCCCATATAGGTCATTACAGAATATTGAGTAGAGTTCCCTGTGCTACACAGTAGGTCCGTATTAGTTATCTATTTTATATATAGTAGTGTGTATATGTTAATCCCAATCTTCTAATTTATCACTTCCCCCCACATTTCCCCTTTGGTAACCATAAGTTTGATTCTCTTGCTTTCTTTCTTGATCTTGCAGCTGACTCCCTCATGGTGGCTGGCTTCCTCATGCATTTCTAATTTGGACTGTTCAAGTTTGACAGGCATCCTGTGGGCAGCCTGAGCAGGCTGGGTTGAAGGTTTTGCTTTTGCTTCTTCCAGATGTTCCAAGGAGTACCAGGTAGGAGTAGTTTTGGGGGTTTTTTGTTTTTGTTTTTTGTGTGTGTGTTTTTTAAATTGTGGTAAAATATACATAACATAAAATATACTATCTCAGCCATTTTTAAGTATGCAGTTCAGGAGTGCTAAATATTTTCATCTTGTTGTACAGTCAATCACCAGGACTCTTCATGTTGCAAAACGGAAACTCTATATTCATTAAACAACTCCCTATATACCCCTCCCCTCAGGTCCTGGCAACCATTCTACTTTCTTTCTCTATGAATTTTCCAGCCAGGAGTAGCTTTTATGATCACTTCCTGGCCTAGAGACTCTAGGATCACATGAGCAGTGTAAATTTGATCCCAAATCCAAAAGAGGGCAGATGTGTGATTATACATTTCTCAGAGGAGGTCTTCCCCTTCTCAAACCAGACCCAGGCCAGGTTAGAAAATCTTCCTTCTCTGCCTCTTCCAGAGGTTGAATTTTTTCTGGCCTAACTTCACTTAAAAGAATCTTAAACCCTTAAGGGTCCCAGCTGTATGTGGGGGTCTCATTTCTACCTCCCTGCTTCATGTGGGCTCAAAACTTTGGCTCTAGTCCCTATGGCTACTCAAATCTACTTCCCTGGATATCCGGACCAGTGAAGGGCACTCAGGGAAGGTAAAGCAGCCTCACTCCCTCCCAACTTCCTTTACTGTCTTGTCCAGGGCTATCCTTATTCCCATGCAGCTCAGCTATGCATAAAAAAATTTGCTGATTGTTTTATATCCTAAGTTTCTGGATGTTTTTGTAGAGTTTCCCTGAAAAACTATCAAATCTTCCATTCTGTTGAAAAGGAACCTCACTTACATTTCTTTTTCTTTGTACTGGTTTTTAGCCATAACCTTCCATGGAATTTTGCCTTATTTTTCCAATGAAACTAGAGCTCTGGTGTTCACCCAGCACAGCCCCCAGTGGACACACAGGAGGTGCTCAGTGAAAACTAGTAGAATGACGGAAAAAGAGCGAGAGCTCCCAGTCATGGCTGGGGATGGCCACGGAGGTGGTGTTGCCTCTGCTTCAGGGATGTTTGGGGCCCATAAAACCTGGGTTGACAATGTAGGTAGTGTCCATGAGAAGCTGGGGCTACCTGAGCTTGAATAAAAGGACTAAAGGAACAATGACGATCGTCATCATCATCATAATAATAGCTAATGTTAATCACTTTATGTCATTTAATCCCCCACCACCACACACACACATCAATACCAGAATTAGAAATTCTAGCCCTCATATTTTATTTATTTAATTTTTATTTTTATTTTAATTCTTTTGGCCGTGCCATGTGGCTTGCAGGATCTTAGTTCCCTGACCTGCCCCCTCGGCAGTGAAAGCACGGAGTCCTAACCACTGGACCACCAGGGAATTCCCTCACCCTCATTTTAAAGATGAGGAAAGCAAAGCTCAGAAAGGTCTACAAGTTGCCAAAAATCACACAGCTAGCAAATGGGACAGCAAGCATTAAATCTAAATATGTCTGACCCCAAAGCCCTTGCTGATAACTCTACATTAGAGGGCAGTCGGAAGGCAAAAGGAGACCACATTCCCCCACCCAGCAGCTTTATGCAGCTGGAAGAGCCTGACTGTGAGGCCAAGGAAGGCCCAGCATATGGGATGGAGCCCAAAAGATTCTGGAGTTGGAGGGGTAACCTGAGCACCCTGCAACTTCAGAGTCAGGACCCAGAGGTTACCTCTGTGAATCAGCCTCTGAAGTAGCATATGCACAGAGGACAGGAATATGGAAGGAAGGAATAGCTGAATCAATTCAGAATGATTCAGGAAGCTTCTGGGCCCAATAGGGTACCCTCCCGTCCTTTTCTAGAATTCCCCACTACTCCCAGCATCCCTCATCTCCCCAAGCATCCTCCACTTTTCCCAGCATTCTCTCCTCACCCCGTGTCCCTTCATCTTTCCCAGAATTTCCTCATTTCTCCCAAATGCTTTTTCCCATGTCCAATCCAGAAACAGCTATCAACAGATTCTCTCATCAACCAGTAACACCTTATTTCATCAAGTCTAATGCACAATGGATTATAAAATGCACCAATATTTTACATGACACTGAGAAAGAGGAGGAAAAATCTATCAGTTAAATTGCGATTTGTCATTGATCCTGATTTCAGAGATGTTAAAACATGGGGAGTGGGGGAAACGTGTGAATCAGTGGAATATGGTAACACTAAGAGCCCTATTGTGCATTTGGTGCCTTGTCTGAGAGTTACAGAATGTTTCCATATACAGTGCCTCGCTATTAATGGCTAGTAAGCAGGCAGTATGCCCAGAACCATCTTAGACTCTCAGGGATTCAGTTTTCTCCCTTATGGAAATCACAGGCTAGTTGGCGGTCTTGGAGGCAGGCTGAGAGAACATATACAGAATGGTTCAAGGCTAGTCTTTATGGACGATAAATGTAATAAGTGTTTGAAGCAGGGATGGATCAAAGTTGGCCAAAGTGATCAAAGTGGGCTTCATGGCAAGGAGAAGGAGACTTAAACTAGAGGATGAAGGATGGAAAATGGGGACAAGAGAAGACACTGAGGGGGGAGAAGTGGGGAGAAAGTGAACAAAGCGTGGAGATGAGGCCCACATGGCAAATGCTCGGGACAGCAGAGAAGGTCCTTTGTCTTGGAGCCGAGAAGCGGCATCAGGGTGTCATGGGAGTCTACTTTGGTCAGGCAGGCCAACACAGGACTACAGAAGGCCTTGAAAGCCAAGCAGCTCTTGAGTGTCAGGTAGCAGGGAGCCAGTACAGGTTGTGAGCAGGGGAATGACCTGGTGAACACACTCACTCAGGGAACACTGATGTGCAAGATGAGCTGGAGGCCGAAGCTGAAGGCCGAAGCTGGAGGCCAGGACAACAACCATTCCTCCAAGCCCTGCAGTGAAAGAAGGTGACCTCTAAAGAGTCTCTACTGGATGTTCATGTGCCTGGCAGGGCCTGGGGGACAGTTCTTCTAGGCGGTTTGAGCCATGCCTAGATGGAAAGGAGTCCTAGACCCTTTACAGAATTGTCCCTTCAGGGCCGGAGCCACCCAGGCATTTGCCTGGTATATTCCCAGGAGGTACAGCTATATGAAGAATCATCCTCTACTCAGTAAAATTGGTAACAAACACCTAACAGATGCAGGGGCTCAAGAACACATTGCTTACATTTGTACAGAGTGTAAATCACCATATAAGTAAATCCTTTCTGCCTCTAGGAATTAAAGAGATGTATTTGGTAAGAGACACATATGTCTGATACATGCTCACTGATAAAATACTCCAATTTTTCTGGATTGGTCCTACCTGGCAATTTGTAACAAGAACCATAAAACTAGTTAAAACCTGTGAGGGGGTAACTCCACTTTAAGAGGTGGATGCCTAGGAAATAATTAGAAATGGCCCAAAGCAGTGCCACTTGGGAAGGTGGGAGCCAGAGAACCACCCAAGAACCTAAGAGAGAGGAAAAGGCTCAGATCATCCAGGAGGGTCAACATCAGGCACTACCTGAGCTGCCTGAGTGAGGCACTTAACAAATGTGTCAAGTTGGGGAGAAGGACCCCAACTGTGTGTGCTGCTACCCTGGGTGCTGGGACCCTCTGGAGGCAATGCAGTGTTATTTGGCTTCAGAGCTCCCGCTTCCTCGTCTATAAAATGGGAACGAAATGTGCGGTTATTGGCCCTCAGCCTGGTCAGTGGTGAACTGTTATTACTACATGTATGACACATACAGATAAGAACAGCTCCACCCTCATTGCAAATGAACACAGATAATTTTAGCTGGGCTGGGGGATGGGTAGAGGGTGGCATATATCTGGCTGCAGGGCGTCCCTTGGCTCCAGTGTCTGAGGCAGACGTGGGAAATGGGATGCCAGAGAGCCCAGTGCCATGTCTAAGAGTGTCACCTCCAGCCTGGGAGGGAGACCCAGGCAGGAAAGCCAACTTGGCCCACATGTGCCACTCAGACACCTTGATCCCAGTAGCTGCCTGCCTCTCCCCGGCTCTTCATCATAACCTCTCATGACCACAGTTCCCTCTGCACCTCTGGGGATACCTGATCACTCCCCTGGCAGGGTTACTCACAGTATAGATAAATCCCTTTCCTCCTGAGGTCAGCCAAACAAGGTTAGACTCGACCCTAGAAGAATGTGTCTAAGAAGAAACCAAGAAACTAAGGAATTAAAATGTAGCCATCTGGGAATAAGAGGGCTTCCAAGTCATTAATCTGATATGAATCTGGCTCCAGACCAGGCTGGCAGCCTCCTTTAGCTGCCTCCTCACCTCCTCCTCATCTCCACCCATTTGCCTTAACAAGAAGCCCTCCCTTCAAGAACCTGCTTCTTCTGGCCTTGAGCAGCCTTGCCCCTAGCTCTTGGCAGGACCAGCCTCTCTGCTTGAGCTCTTGGAGAATTTGGTTGGCCCCAGAGAGTCCTCCTTCAATCCTGAGCCCTTCCCACAGGGATAATACCTGCTGGGCAGAGTTCTTGTGAGGACTGGAGATCTAGTTGGTGATGCCAACTGCAACAAATGTAAGCTCCATGAGAGCAGGACTTCCTTTTGTTCTCTGCCCAATCTCCTGTGACTGGCCCATTGTAAATGCTCATGGATGTCTGTCAAATGAATAATAAATATAAATATGAGCTTGAGTATATATTTCAATCTCTAGAAGGACCCACAGAACCTACTATCAGTGATCGTATTTGGACAGATGAAAACAGAGTCCTAAGGAATGGGATACGGAGAGGAAGCTACTTTTCACTGTAAACCAACCTTATCTTTTGACTTTTTTCTTTTTTTTTCCCAGCTGCGCCGTGCGTCATGTGGGATCTTAGTTCCCTGACCAGGGATCAAATCCATGCCCCCTGCAGTGGAAGCATGGAATATTAACCACTGGACCTCCAGAGAAGTCCCAGATTTTTTTTTTTTTTTTTTTTTTTTTTACTGTGCACATGTATTATCTACTTGAAATTAAAAACACACCACCAGGCTTCCCTGGTGGCGCAGTGGTTGGGAATCTGCCTGCCAATGCAGGGGACTCGGGTTCGTGTCCTGGTCAAGGAGGATCCCACATGCCGCAGAGCAACTAAGCCCGTGCACCACAACTACTGAGCCTGCACTCTAGAGCCTGCAAGCCACAACTATTGAGCCCGCGTGCTGCAACTACTGAAGTCCGCATGCCTAGAGCCCGTGCTCCACAACAAGAGAAGCCACCGCAATGAGAATCCCATGCATCACAACGAAGAGTAGCCCCCGCTCGCCACAACTAGAGAAAGCCCGCATGCAGCAATGAAGACCCAACACAGATAAAAAATTTAAAAAATTAAATAAATAAAAACACAACACCATTTACATTAGCACCCCCAAAATGAAATACTTTGATATAAACCTAACAAAATACGTTGAAGATCTACATGATCAAAACTATAAAGCTGTGATGAAAGAAATCAAGGAAGACATAAATAAATCCAGGGATATTCCATGTTCATAGATAGGAAAACTCAATATTGTTAAGATGTTTGTCCTCCCCAACTTGAGCTATAGATTCAATGTCATCTCAAACAAAATCCCAGCAAGTTATTTTGTGGATATCTAGAAACTGATTCTAAAGTTTATATGGAGAGGTAAAAGACCCAGAATGGCCAACACAATATTGAAGAACAAATTTGGAGGACACACACGACCTGACTTCAAGACTTATATAAAGCTACAGTAGGGCTTCCCTGGTGGCGCAGTGGTTGAGAGTCCGCCTGCCGATGCAGGGGACACGGGTTCGTGCCCCGGTCTGGGAAGATCCCACATGCCGCAGAGCGGCTAGGCCCGTGAGCCATGGCTGCTGAGCCTGCGCATCCGGAGCCTGTGCTCTGCAAGGGGAGAGGCCACAACAGTGAGAGGCCCGCCTACCGCAAAAAAAAAAAAAAAAAAAAAAAAAGCTACAGTAAACAAGACAGTGTGGTACTGGCAAAAGAATAGACAAATAGATCCATGGAACAGAATAGAGAGCCCAGAAGTAGACCCACATAAATATAAGTAACTAATCTTTGACAAAGGAGCAAAGATAATTCAATGGAGAAAGGATAGTCCTTTCAACAAATGGTACTGGAACGAGTGGACATCCACATACCAAAAACAAACAAAAAAAAAGAATCTAGGCACAGACCTTATACCTTTTACAAAAATTAATTCAAAATGGATCTTAGACCTAAATGTAAAATGCAAAAGAATAAAACTTCTAGAATATAACATAGGAGAAAATCCAGGTGACCTTGGGTTTGGTAATGAGTTATTATGTACATTAAAAGCACGATCCATAAAAGGAAACATTAATAAGTTAGACTTTATTAAAATTTAAAACTTCTGCTCTGCAAAAGACACAGCTAAGAAGATGAAAATATTTACGAAAGACCTGATAAAGGACTTGTATCCAAAATATACAAAAAACTCTTCAAACTCAACAAGAAAAAACAAAAGAACCCAATTAAAAAGTGGGCAAGAAATCTGAAGAGAAACCTCACCAAAAAGATATATGGATGGCAATAAGCATATGAAAAGATGCTCAACAACATATGTCACTAGGGAATTACATTTACAACAACAATGAGATAGCACTATATACCTATTACTTGTGGCTAAAATCCAAGAAACTTACACTACTAAATGCTGACAAGACGTAGAGCAACAGGAACGCTCATTGATTGTTGGTGGAAATGCAAAATGGTACAGCCACTTTGGAAGACAGTTTGGTGGTTTCTTACAAGCTAAACATAGCCTTACCATATGATCCAGTGGTAATGCTCTTTTTACCCAACTGAGTTGAAAAGTTATGTCCACATAAAAACCTGCACACATATGTTTATACCAGCTTTATTAATAATCACCAAAAGCTGGAAGCAACCAAAATATCCCTTAATAAGTGAATAAACTATAGTACATCCATACAATGGGACATTATTAGGCACTGAAAAGAAATGAGCTATTGAGCCACAAAAAGATATGAAGGAACTGGAAATGCATATTTCTAAGTATAAGAAACCAATCTGGAAAGGCTACATACTGTGTGATTCCAGCTGTATGATATTTTGGAAAAGGCTAAACTACAGAGATGGCAGAAAGATTGGTGGTTGTCAGAGGATGCAGGGAGGGAGGGAGGAATAGGTGTAACACAGAGGATTTGTAGGGCAGTGAAACTATTCTGACATTGTCACTATTTCATTATACATTTGTCAAAATCCGTAAATGTACAATACCAAGAGTGAACCCTAATGTAGACTATGAACTTTAATAATGTTTTAATATACTAATAATAATGTATTAATATTGATTCATCAATTGTAACAAACTTACCACACTAATAACACATGTTAATAACAAGGGGCACTGTGTGACTGGGGTAGGGTGGCCATATGGAGCTCTTTATACTTTCTCCTCAATCTTTCTGTAAATCTATTGATAAACTGTCCTAAAAAAACTCCCACTAATTATTTTTTAAAAGCTTAAAAATTATAAAATAAAAATTATTCAGTCAATGTTACGGGCTTTGCCAGCAGACAATCCAGGGTTTAAGTCCCAGATTCTGAACCAGCCTCAGCTTCCTCCTCTGGGGTTAACAGTCATGCCTTATAGGCTTACAGGTTCCAGAACTCCGTTGCTGCAGCCTGACAGTCAAAAATTATGTTGCCTATGTGATTTCCACAGACAGAGAGAAGAGTGGTCTTCTCTTGGCTGGGAGGGGAACCAGGGCAAGTAGGACCAGGAGGCACCCTCTGCAGAGATGTCATCCAAGAAAGGTTTCCCAGCTGCAGGAGGACACTGGAAAGCACCTGGCCCCAGCCCAGCCTCTGCTGGGCCAGCTGGTCTGCTGGCCTCTGTGCAGAGCCGCTTCACTGGGACCTGGGACAGACCCTACAAAGAGACAAGCAGGAGGGCTACGTAGCCTGAGACCCAGTGCAGTGGAGATGGGAAGAGGCCTGCAGAGCAAGGGGGGCCAGAAGGATCACCACCCTGCTCTGGTGTACGGCTTCCACCATGGGACCGTGGGAAGCCCCTGATCACCTTCTTCATCCACAAAACAGCACTACCCAGGCCCACTCCCAGGGTGGCAGTGAGGGTACCAGGAGGGAGGAGGAGAGCAATCGTACAGCTTCTCCACAAGCAGCAAATGGCGCTAATATTACTGCTGTCGGATCAGCTACCAATGCAAAGCCTCCAAGGCAGCAATGGGGACAAAGAGCTGAGCTTCTGAACACGTGACTTAACCTCTCCAAGCCTCAGCCGCCTCATCTGTAATATGGGAAAATTGCAGTTCTTCACCTCCTGGGCTCTGTGTGAATTTGGTGAGATAGTGCCTGAACAGATCTGAGCACCCTACCTGGCATGAAGATGTCTTTCAACGGTAGCTCCCTGCATCTTCATAAGGTGTGAATGGCATCCCCACTAACTGGGTCGTTCTGGCTCAATTGCTGTCCCTGCCAGGGCATCCTCTGTAATTCCAAAGACAGAGGAGGCCACCGTATTGCCACCATTAGGGATAGCATTTATTGACTTGCGGGTGCTAGCCTGGGAACTTGGACAAATTGAATCATGTGGACAAGGTCTTGGCACTCAGAGAGCTGGGCTGGAAAAAACACAGTTGCAAAAAAAGGCAGAATGAACTCAACAGCTATGGGAAAGACTTGGAGCCCTGAAGAGAGTTGTCAAGGAGGGTCCTTTAAACAGAAGAAGGGGGACACTGAGTGACAAGGAGCCTGACTCCCAATAAGGCCAGTGTTGTCTGCACAGTGTTATCCTTGAACCCTGGAGACCCAAGCAGGTGGGGTCTGGCACCGCAGAGAAACCAGCCAGAGTGAGGGGGGCAGCGAGGACTCAGAGGGGGAGGTGGCAGCTGCTAAATCCCTACCTGTGAGTGTCAGGACCCAGGAACTATCAGCCAGGGGCAGGGTGGCAGGGAGTAGTCAGCTTGCGGAGGCAGATTTGGAGACTTCCACCCAACAGAGAGGGCTAGCACCAGACCGCCTGGTTTCAAATTCCAGCTCACTGCCTACTGGCTGACCTTGGGCAGGAGATTTAACCCCTGGGCCTCAGTTCCCAGGAGTAAAATGGGGATGGCTGTAGCACCCACCATACAGGGTTGTGGTGAGGATCTGAGATCAAACCGGTTTAGCATTTAACAGTGTGTACCCAGAGTAAATGGCAACTATTATTACTGTTGTTTAGGGGAAGGCTGGCAGCAAGTCTTCTCACCTGCCTGCCCCCTCCCTCTTACTTGGGTCCCACCTTTACACAGGCCTGTTACATATAACCTTGCCTGGATTGGATCACATTAGAGAGGCGCAGAGCCTAGGAAACCCTCTAATTCCACCCCTACTCCATGCAGGAGTCTCCTCTACAGCTTGCCCAGCCTCTCCTCACATGCCTCCTCTAACAGGGAGCTCACCACTCCATGAGGCAGCCTGTTCCACATTCGGACAGCTCTGGTCACAAGTCCTCTAGGCGGAGCTAAAATCTCCTCCCCGCAAACTGCCCCTTAGTGGAAGTGATTTTTTGCCAGGGACTTTCCGATGTCTGGAATCTACCCATCCCACAAATGCTAGGAACCCTCTGAGCAGGGCCTGTCATTCCTCTAGGAAGTGTCCCCTGAAGAGAGACTTCAACCCCATCCTGAGCATCTCATGCAGAATGGCGCAACTGCTCCCCACAGGGATACACAAATCTCCTCCAATGCCTGGGTCCATGAGGCAAAAAAGTCTTGGATGTTCCCAGATTTGACATTAATAATAATTCACGTTCACTTGCCTCACTCAACTCTTACAAAACCCCTGTGAGGCATATATTACTTTCTCCCCCAAGTTTTAAAATTGTAGTGATATACATATAACATAAAATCTTAACCATTTCTAAGTGTACATGTCAGTGGTATTAAGTACATCTACATAGTTGTGCAACCATCACCACCATCTATCTCCAGAAATATTTTCATCTTGCGAAATTCAAACCCTAAATCCATTGAACAATAACTCCCCCATTCCCTCCTCCCCCTGGCTCCTGGCAACCACCATTCTACTTTTCATTTCTACAATCTGACTACTCTTAGGTACCGTACATAAGTGGGATCATACAGAATTTGTCTTTCTGTGTCTGGATTATTTCGTCTAGCATAACATCCTCAAGATTCATCCATGTTGTAGCATGCGTCGGAATTTCCTTCCTGTTTAAGTCTGAATAATATTCCAGAGTGTGTGTGTGTGTGTGTGTGTGTGTGTATACATACACATATACATATTGTTTATCCATTCATCTGTCACTGGACACTTTAGTTGCTTCTACCCTTCTGTCTATTGCAAATAATGCTGCTACAAACATGGGTGTACTAATATCTCTTTGAGACCCCACTTTTAATTCTTTTGGGTGTACACCCAGAAGTGGGACTGCTGGGTCATATGGTAGTTCTAGCTTTAATTTTTTTAGGAATTGCCAAACTGTTTTTCACAGTATCATGGAAATGGTTTGTACCATTTTACAATCCCACCAACAGTGCACAAGAGTTCCAATTTCTCAATATCCCAGCCAATGCTTGTTATTTTGTTTTCTTTCTATATAGTAGCCATCCTAATAGGTGTGAGAGGGTACAGGGAGATCCTATGCTTACTCCTATTTTACAGCTGAGGAAAGTGAGACTGGAGAGGTGCCCTGACTTGCCCAAGGTCTCACAGGCAGCATGTGGCAGAGCTTGGATTCAAGCTCAGGCTGTCTAAGCCTGTCCAGTGCTCTCAACGGCTCCCATCCCAGCAAATCCCTGCAGTCCAACTGATCAGTGACCACCCTGGAGCCTCCAACATCCTCTGAGCTCCATCCAGGGAGCCCTGGCCAGGGAGGAGGGGTGACCTTGGACATACCCCCACCCTGCCCCAGAGTGCTAAACTAACCCCAGCCCCTGGATTGTTCCAGCAAAGGCCTTACCCTGCATGGCCCGCAGAGATGACAGCCTGGAGGCATCCTCTAGTTGGTCCCTGCTCTCAGGGCAGGAGCAGGGAAGGGGCCGGGGGCTCGCTCGCTCCACAGCTGCCTGACGGGCTGGTGGCTGCTTGGATTATCTTGCACGAGAGCAGGGACAGCCCTGGCAGCGCAGGGCAGCCCGCAGACTCTTGAATCCGGTGGGACCGGGGCTCGGCAGAGGCCGGAGCGCAGGGTAGGGCCTCTCGGGAGACGAGGCAGGGCACACGAGGTGACAGCGACCTATGCAGGGTCGGGCGTGTCCTCTGCATTGCCTCATCACGCCTGAGTGACTGTGGGAAGCTAGGAGTCCTCCCTGCACCTCAGTTTCTTCACCTGTAAAACGGGGGAGACTAAGTCAAACCTACCAGGGAGCTGTGGACATTAAATGAGCACCAGACACACACTGCCTGGCTGAAGAGTGGGCATGGACAGTGCTGGCCACCACTGCCTCCTCCCAGACCCATGTGATCCTCCACCTACCCCACACTTGTCCCACCTCACCATTGGTGGGCTGGCAGAGCCTTGAGATTAAGTGTCCAGTCCCCCAGGTGACTCTGAGGACTAATACATTTGAATGTGTTAGTTCTGGTCTGATTCCTAGAAAGACAAATAAACACCATAACAGTAATTCCTTCAAGTAAACAAAGACATGGTGACAACGATGTTTGCGAATGCATTTCTAACAGTGATAACTTGGTAGCACCTGAACTTCTTCCATAGGAACTAGCTGAATTACCATCCGACCACGCAGTGGGATAGTACGTGGCCACTATAAAGAATGATGGAGGGCTTCCCTGGTGGTGCAATGGTTAAGAATCCACCTGCCAATGCAGGGGACACGGGTTCGAGCCCTGGTCCAGGAAGATCCCACATGCCGCGGAGCAACTAAGCCCGTGCGCCACAACTACTGAGCCTGCACTCTAGAGCCTGCAAGCCACAACTACTGAGCCCACGTGCAACAACTACTGAAGCCCATGCACCTAGAGCCCATGCTCCACAACAAAGAGAAGCCACTGCAATGGGAAGCCTGTGCACCCCAATGAAGAGTAGCCCCCACTTGCCACAACTAGAGAAAGCCCACGTGCAGCAACAAAGACCCAACACAGTCAAAAAAATAAAATAAATAGTAAAAAAAAAAAAAGTCAAGTATAGATGATCCCATAGGACATAGAGCTGTGTGCATGTATACTTATAGACCCCTGCTCCTCCAAGTATCGTTTCCTGATCAATAGCAGTAGAATCACTTAAGAGCTGGTGGAGCCTTGGGCCCACCCCAGGCCTTTGTAATGAGAATTTAACAAAATCCTCAGGTGATTCATGTGCAAGTTACAGTTTGAGGAGTGATGAAGTAAGGCACTGTCTGGAGAGTTTCCCAGTAAAATATTATTAGGGGGTGGTTCCCTTTGGGGAGTGGGATTGAGATTTTCTCTTCTTCTTGTGCTTTTCTGAATTGTTGATATTTTTTATAATAAGCACATATCATAAAAACAATAAAGCTATTAAATGCTTACACAGGCTTAAGATCCAAAACTATAAAACTCCTAGAAGAAAACAAACGTAAAAAGCTTCGTGACATTGGATTTGCAATGACTGCGTAGATATGATATCAAAAGCACAAGCAACAAAAGCAAAAATAGATAAATGGAACTACATCAAAGCTGAAAACTTTTGTGCATCAAAGGACACAGCAACACAGTGAAAAGGCAACCTATGGAATGGAAGAAAGTATTTGCAAATATGATATGGAGTTAATATCCAGAATATATAAAGAACTCCTACAACAACAAAAAAGTCAAATAAGCTGATTAAAAAATGGCAAAGGACTTGAGTAGATATTTTTTTCAAAGAAGACATACAAATGGTCAACAGCTAAATGAAAAGATGCTCACCATCACTAATCTCCAGAAAAACACAAATCAAAACCACAGTGAGGGGCTTCCCTGGTGGCGCAGTGGTTGAGAATCTGCCTGCCAATGCAGGGGACACGGGTTCGAGCCCTGGTCTGGGAAGATCCCACATGCCGCGGAGCAACTAGGCCCGTGAGCCACAACTACTGAGCCTGCGCGTCTGGAGCCTGTGCTCCGCAACAAGAGAGGCCGCAACAGTGAGAGGCCCGCGCACCGCGATGAAGAGTGGCCCCCGCTTGCCACAACTAGAGAAAGCCCTCGCACAGAAACGAAGACCCAACACAGCCGTAAATAAATAAATAAATAAATAGTTAAAAAAAAAAACCCACAGTGAGATATCACCTCACACCCATTAAGATGACCACTACCAAAAACCCAGATAATAAAAAGTGTTGGCGATGATATGGAGACACTGGAACACTGTGCACTTGTGGTAGGATTGTAAAATGCTGCAACTGCCATGGAAAATAGTATGGAGGCTCCTAAAAGTTAAAAACAGAATTACCATACGATCCAGCAATTCCATTTCCACGTATATACCTCAAAGAATTGAAAGCAGGGTCTTAAAGAGATATTTGTATACCCATGTTCATAGCAGCACTAGTCACATGGAACAACCCTAGTGTCTATTGACAGATAAATGGATAAACAAAATGTGGTATATATACAAGGGAATATTATTCAGCCTTCAAAAGGAAATTCTGATACATGCTATAACACAGATAAGCCTTGAGGACATTATGCTAAGTGAAATAAGCCAGATACAGAAAGACAAATATTGTATGATTCCATTTATGTGAGGTACCTAAGAGTAGTCAAATTCGTAGAAACAGAAAGTAGAACAGTGGTTGCCAGGGACTGTCTGGAGGGAGAAAGGGGGAGTTGTTGTTTAATGGGTACAGTTTCAGTTTTACAGTATGAAAAAGTTGTGGAGATCTGTTTTGTAACCATGTAAGTGTACTTTAATACCTTGGAACTATACACTAAAAAATGATTAAGATGGTTAAAAAGGGCTTATGAAGGGATGTTAATGATTTGAGAAAGTAGGAAGACAAAGAAGCAGGGAAGTTCTAGCTCTTGGGAAAGAGGGAAAGGCAGATGTGGCAGCAGGGAAGGGAAGATTGAGGAGAACTGTGGGTGATAGATAAAGTCAGAAGTGGGGGCTTGGATGTGGTAAAAGAGTCCTGGACCAGAATGTGGACATTCTCATGCTACGACAGATAACAGGCACCCAGAAAGCTTGAAGAGCAGGGCGTGACCTTTCTGAATAGCTGCCCACATGGCAAGTCCACATCTCTTTGCCTTTCAAATTCTTCACCTTGACCTCAACGTTGCTAACTATAGCCACATCCCCACTCATCTACCTCTTCATCACCTGAGATCGACCCAAGGGGGAAGTTCTGGCTGGTTCTCCAGGCGTTGGCTATTGAGCCTTTCCTGACTGAGATGCACAGACAGAACACTCCCAGCAGCCCCTGGGAAGTTTGGGAGGTACGTTCCCAGGATGTCCACAGCCCTGTTCCAGGGCACACCATCCCCCAGTTGTGGAACAGGGCCCTCAGGCAAGCGTGCAGGAGAGTCGGAGCCCAGAAGCCCCCTGGGATTGTCACAGGGCTACAGGCCACAGTTCTCAGACTTCCATGGAGCCTCTCAGGGCCAAGGGGTCAGTCCACTTCAGACAAGATGCCTCTTCCTCCCAAGGCCAAGGCTGGGTCATGGACAGCCACCATGGACAGTGTTGCAGGGGTGGGGGGATAGGATGAATGCAGTCTCCAGAGACATTTTGCACACCTCCAAAAGGCAAGAGCTGTAAGAAACCAGACTGCCCTGAACTCTCAGCTGAGGCAGGAGAGGAGACCCTGGGTCTGATCATAGAAGATCTGGGACCAGAACCCCAGAACCCTGGGCCCCAACTTGCAGGCCAGTCTTCCCCAGGCCAAGTCTGTCTTGAGAATCCCACTCTCTGCAATTATTTATCTTGGGTACCATCAAAGCCCCTGAAATGGGGTGGAAGGCTGGGGGCATTCCAGGCCTCCAACATCATCCTCTACCCCCAAAGCTGCCAGAACAGGCATCCCCAAAGCCACTTAAATCCCCATATACTTGAGACAAAGTCCAAATTCTCACCTGACTTTCAGGGTTCTTCAGAATTTGGTCCCCACCACTTCCTCTCATCTCCCTTTTGCAGCCCTCCTGAACTTCCCACCCTTTCCCAAATGCCATTGGGCTTTAGCACTTGCTTCCTCCCCATCTCTGCCTAACAGACTGTTCTTCCTTCTTAAGCAGGGGTCTGTCCTGAAGTGCCCAGGCAGCTGCATTCAGTCTCCTCTGTCCCTTGGGATGGGCTGTACACCTGTACCAAGAGCAGGGAGCCTGTGTTATATATTGGGCTGGCTAAAAAGTTCTTATGGAAAAACCCGAACAAACTTTTTGGCCAACCCAATATCTCTCCCTAGCTTCCAGCACCATGACCAGCCAGCCCGATAAATGTATATTGACTGAGGCAATGAACATGAGTTTTCTGCCTGTCTTTTATGGCTAATTCTGGTACTTTCTCAAAGGCTCTGGAACATGGCCTTGATCTTCCACAGTAATGGACCCTTAAGTGCCAGCTGCTTTACCTATATTCTCATGTAATTCTATGGCACAGGTATTAACATTCCCATTTTGCTGCTGCAAATTTGTGCAGCCAGGTTAGAACCCAGCCTATGCGTATTCCATTGTGCCTCCATGTGGCCTCCCAGTAAACTACCAGAGTGGGGAACAAAAGGTGTGTCCACAGACTTCCAAGGAATTCTCCACTCTGTCCAGTGATCCCTTAAACCTGCCCTTTGAGGAAGGTGGCTAAGAGATGGGACTGGTGGCATCCAGATCTGATGGCAGGTGGCTGAGTCTGGAGACCTTTGGAAAGAGGCTGAGCTAAACTGCAAGTTCCCCGATGCCCAGTTCTCCAGCCTTAGCATAGATAAGGGCCCAAGTTAAAAAAAAGAAAGAGAGAAAGAAAGAAAGAACCTCTAACAGGTGGCTGAATTAGAAGAGGGGAAGGGGTCAAAAAGATGCACTTGAGATGACTCTCAACTCTACCCAGCTTCTAAAATGGCCCAGAGAAAGCCCCAGGTTTGAAAGAGCCTTCCAGGGGTGCTTATTAAGCACCAATGTTGTTTTACAAATACTATCTCTGCCTTTCCTATACCCCGAAGGAGTTTTATAATCTGTATTTTACATGTGAACTAATTAAAGTCATTACGTGAGAGTTCAAGGTCAGGCAGCTACGCATACAAACCCAGGCTAGCCTGCCTTCAAAGGCCAAGTCTTAACCACTGCACTAGACTGCCTCCATCCCACTTCCTGAAAAATCCAGAGAAAACAAGTTACCCACCCACTCCCTCATGTCATCATGGTCCTGAAAAGTATTATGAGTGAGCTCATAATACCATGTGTAACATGAGCTGAGCTACAAAAATGTTCTTGGGTTTACCTCAAGTATTTATTCTGGATGTAGAATAAAATCTAAGGAGAGATTAAAAAAAGAAATCTAAAAGACAGTTATTTCCACAGAGTTGCCCATAAAAGTCAAATTATTAATTGCAAAACACCTGGAAGCAATCTAATTTCACAATTGAGGGACAAAGGCTGCATATCCTGGAATGGGCTTGTTAACGTGGCAGATACCACATGGACTTTAAAAATCACAGTTAGTTGGTTTATGTGCATTTATTAGAATAAATGCAAAGTGTAAAAGCAGAACACTTCATTTTAATTTCAGAATACCAACTGAATGAGGAAGGCTCATGTATGCCATTTTATTTTTTTCCTTTCCATTAAAGAATTTTAAATAAATTTTTGATAGGTAATTCATGTACATAATTCATGCACATAGTACATTAAGGTCTAAAGAACTAAAGCAATATCCAGTGGAACAGCCCCCAGTAACCCATGACAGCCATTTAAGAAAGTGGGTTTGCTGAATTACAAAACTCAGAAGGGAACGCAGAGAGAAGCAACTTGCTTTATGGTTATTTGGATGTTTTTCCCTACAAGGCTGATGAAAGCAAAGGTTTAAAAAAGAAACCCAGAGCAGAGAATTCACACCATTTTTCTGAGACACAATTCAGAGCTTCTTTCTGGGACTGTGTTTTTCAAGTCTAGCTCAAATCCCTCTTGCTGTGATCTGTTAAGGAAGCAAGCAGCTAAGTTGGGGTGGTCAAGTCAGGCAAAGAAAACCATGTGAGAGAAATTCAACCGCTTTCTTACCTGTTCACATACCAGGATGCAGTTTTCTAGGGCTTGGCACAGGTACCTAGGAGCTGGGGGCAGTGGGTGCCAGGTGGGAAGAGCTGTGGCTTCCCCCAGCCCACAATCCAGGCTTCCCGACTGGTGGGAAGGGCGGGGAAAGCAGGCCACTGCAACTGACTCAGAAACTGGAGCCAGCAAGGGCGGGGCAGGGCCACGTGGCCCCAGCCTGCCTTGGAGAGTGGAGTAGGAGGGGGCCACAAACCCAGACGATCAGACTGGAACTCTTCTGACCAAGTGCGCCTGGCAAGTTAACGGTGGCAAGTTAATGGTGGGAGTCCGCAGAACCAAGTCTTGGCTCCCAGGCAGGCTAGGTCATTTTAAGGGGCTACCCCAGCTCCTCTCCAGAACACGTTTACTCTAACAAAAACCCTTCTACCAAACTCAATAAAACTGGGTGATGTGGTAGTGACTGGAGTGCATGTGTACATAGGGGGACAAACATTAGATGGAGAAAAGGCCTTTGATAAATATCATCAGTGTTGAGGACCAGTCAATTATCCAGTCTACAGATGGAGACATGAGCCCAGAGATGAAGTATCTAACCCAAGATCACACAGCCAGAGGGCTTCCTTCCTTACATAACTTGGCCTGTCCTGGTGTAATACGTGATCTGGCACAGCACTTGTGGGAGTTCCTGATGACATGAAACACAAATCCTTTGCTCAACCCATCTCCAAGGACAAGGGGCACTCTCACTTTGCCTGTGTCAGAGAGCTGTGAATGGTTCTGCTACCACAGTTCTGTGGGAACTTAAGGGGGAGCTCCATCTCTAACAAGCTCCCTGATGTACTTAGACTATTTTTGGAATATTTAGGGGTGGGCCAATTCCCCAAGGGATACTTTTTTTTTTTTTTTTCCCCAGCCTCACTGCATGGCTTGCAGGATCTTAGTTCCCTGACCAGGGATTGAACCCGGGCCACGACAGTGAAAGCGCTAGCCCTAACCACTGGACAGCCAGGCAATTCCCTCAAGGCATCCTTTAGTTCCCCCACCAGCGGACAAATAGAGAGCAAGGGACAGGGGAAGGGCTCTGCTCAAAGCATCAAACTACCCAAGGTAGTTTGCATGTTTCCCTGAAAGCAAGCACAGAATCCTTTACTAAGGAGTCCCTTATTAACATCTAGGATTCCACAGCACCTGGTTTGGGAAATGCTGGCCTAGAAGATGTTAGCATATCTTATTCTGAATGTCAATGCCTGGCAAAAGTAGTTGTTCAAGAAAAGCTTCCCAAGAAATTGTTTCTCAGTTGGACTGACAAAACCAGATTCCTGGTTTGGCCAGCACGACAATAATGCCCACACTGGAACTTCCAGCAGGACAATAATGCCCACACTGGAATGTGTTATGGCTAATTTCCCACCCCTGTGTCCAAGGCCGTGACTACACCGGCCACACCGTCAGCAAGGCCTTGCTGTATTTCTACCAAGCTGATTCATAGTAGTCAAGCAGCCCATGGGAGGGCACGTGGGGTGGAGGTGATGGGGGTACAGCCACAGCATATCACTGGGGTCTCACAGAAATCTGAACAAACTCCACTGTGCCCTCTCCAGGACCTCTTGTCTTAGAATGATGCCCCTTTCTTTCCAAGTATCGCATATAGGGCTACAATTCAAGATGGAAGTGGCTCCAGTTCTCCCAGCGCTTTTGGATCCAAGTTCTGTGGCCACACCTCCCCAGACACCCTGGAAGCTCAGTGGAAAGCACTTTGCTGTCACTATGACCCCTAGTAACAAGAGGTTGGTCTTATTCTCCCATTTTACAGAAGGGAAGCTGAGACCAAGCTTAGAGACTGGTGAACACAGGTCATGTGACTTCATATCCAGTGTTCTTTCTATGGACTTCACTCCTACTTGGCTTTTGGCAGATGGGATCTTGTTTCTGATTGCTTTACGTGAAGTCGCCTTTCTCCAGTTGCAGCATCAGCTCCTTAAAGGCAAGAGATTCCTCAGTGTGCCTTGTTAACAGCACTAGACCCCCTAATGACTCACAGTAAATGCTAATACTTTTCACCATCACATGTCACACTAGCTTATACACATTTACTCATGACCCCAAATTATTAACTTGTAAAAACTCTCCTGAAATGGCCTAATCAAAAGCAACTCTCATTCCCTGAGATTTTGCTTGCAGTTAGAAAAGGGTAAATTCCGCTGGGTGGGCCTGTGGGATAAAAATCTGAGGACCAGACTCTAAAAGACAGAGGCGAGGAACTGGGGTGGGTTTGCCTCTGGGATTACAGCCAAGCCTGACTGGGTGCTGACAGAGCTGCTGGATTTAGAGGGTGAGCTGGTGCTGACAGGGGCCTTTAGCTACGTCCAGTTGAGTCTCCCATCCTTGTGTCTCCTCCAAACTTGGTGTTTTCTTTTGCTTCATTTTAAACAAGAAGCAATGTTCCCTCATTCTCCTGGAAACCACCTAGTGATTTCCATGTTTGATTATTATTACCAGATTGTGTAATATACAGAGGCCCAGACACCCCCAGCAGAGTAATCTGGAGCAGAACAGAAAAGCCACTGCAACAGATTTCCTAGCTTCCTGACCTAAAATCTTTGGCTGTCTACTCTCCACCTCCTCATTTTTCATACTTGGGACCTTCTGACTTTTCCCAGAAATCCCAAGGCTGTGCCTGTTTTATCTGAGAAAACTAGAGACATGGGCCTTAGGATCCTGTGAAATTTGTCACCAGGCTCTCTGGCAGACCCAACCTCACCACCAGACTCAGAGGGACAGAAACAGCATGCCAAGTTATTAAAAACTCCTGGGTGTAGAGCAGATATTCAAGGAGGTAACACACAGTAGGTGCTCAGTAAATATTGGTGGAATAAATGAATGTAGCACCATCTTCTAGTGTATTAGGCATATCTCTTGATGTTGACTTTCAAAGCTTCTACAGAAAAGCTCTTGGTGATGCTAATGCAGAGTGGTGAAGGGGATTCTCTTGAGTGCTGTGTAGTCCGTATCTACTGATTTCAGTTCACTCAAACTTCATACAAGGCCCACACAGTGGGTTATCAGATCCCCCAATATAAATCAGCCACTGACCACAGAGGTGTTTCTTCCCTACCCATATACCCCAGACATCGTCACCCATGTACCCCAGTCATCTGTATCCCTACATTGTTATTTTTTTGGACAAGGTTTGACTTCAGCATCAGAGCTCTAGATACAGCCCTTGAATATATTTTAAGGGTGCAATAAACTTAAAATATTCACATAGAATATTCCATATGCAAATCAGCAAGTGGACGATTCACACAAATACATGGCATTTCTATTTTGAATAGAAACAGAATTTAGGAATTTAAAAAAAAACAACTGAAAGCCAGGTTGATTCACTTGAAGAATTCCCCCAACATTCCTGGCTTCCCACTAATAACCTCAAGAGAGGCTGCAGCCATGGGAGCAACATGGATTCTGGAGACCAGAGCTCTCCCCATGAGGTCAGTGAACCCCAAGAGTCTTTCCCAGCCCCAGCAGCTGTCTTGCTAGCATTAAAAAAAAAAAAGCCAACATTCCATCCACAGTCCAACTTGAACCCCCCTCCCCCAAAGGAATGCTATTCATAGCAAAAGATCTTCCAAATGAAACAACATCTGTGGAACCTCCACTCGTGAGGTCAGGGAAAAGTTGAGGCAGCTAAAAACTTTTCAGTCCTTTTTTAGACCCAAATTGCAGAGATTTAACAGCAGCAGAACAGGAGAAACCCTAATAACCAAGAGCAAATGCCTTGGTGGGGTGGCCTTCCTTCTCAGTTCTATGGCAGCCTCTAATGTGTTTTGCAAAACAGGACAGAGTTCTCCATTTACCTGGTTGCACAACTAAACCAAAGGAGTTGACGTGGTCCCCTTAACACTCACACAGATGGGATTTGTAATTTAGCTGTATCCAATCACTAAATTTTACTAAACACTTTCTGTAGGTCCTACAGCAACAACTATGAACTAGACAAAACTGGTCTCAACATATTCAAGCCTAATTCCTTGTGCCTGTGCTCCTAAAATTCCACTTGTCAGCACCCTGTTTTGCAGAGAACAAGCAAACCCACTGATATGCAGAGAAAGTTCAATGGTGAAAATTCCTGGATACACCTAAAACACAAAACACAAGCAACAAAATAAAAATAAACAAGTGGGACTACATTAGACTAAAGTCACACAGCAAAAGAAACAGTAAAAAAGACAACCTATGGAATGGAAAAAATTATTTGCAAACCATATATCTGATAAAGGGTTAATATCCAAAAATATAAAGAACTCAGACAACTCAAAAGCAAAACACAAAAAATCCAATTAAAAAATTGGGCAAAGGACCTGAACAGGCACTTTTCCAAAGAAGATATATGAATGGCCAACAGGTACATGAAAAGATGCTCAACAAAGCTAGTCATTAGGGAAATGCAAATCAAACCACAGTGAGCTAAATCACCTCACCCGTTAGAATGGGCATCATCAAGAAAACGAGAGATAAATGCTGGTGAGGATGTGGGGAAAAGGGAACCCTTGTGCAGTGTTGGTGGGATTGTAAACTGGTACAGCCACTACAGAAAAGAATATGGACAACTGTCAGAAACATAAAAACAGAACTACCTTATGACAGAGCAATTCCACTTCTGAGATTGTAGCCAAAGGAAATGAAAACACTAACTCAAAGAAATGTCTGTACCCCCATGTTCATAGCAGCCTTATTTACAATAGCTAAGTTATGGAAACAACCTAAGTGTTCCTCAACAGACGAATGGATAAAGAAAATGTGTGTGTGTGTGTGTGTGCACGTGCGTGCAGGACGGGATAAATCTTGAGAGCATTACGCTAAGTGAAATAAGCCAGACAGAAGAAGACAAATTACTGTATAACATCACTTATATACAGAATCTAAAAAAACAAAACCAAAAAACTAAACTCACAGAAAAAGAGATCAGATTTGTGAGGGAAGGCGTGGGGGGCAGAATGGGGGGGGGACAGGACATCAGAGCAAAGTGGTCAAGATATAAACTTCTAGTCATAAGATAAATGAGTACTAGGAATGCAATGTACATGATGACTATAGAGTTAACACTGCTGTATGATATATATGAAAGTTGGTAAGAGTATATCCTAAGAGTTCTCTTCACAAGAAAAGTTTTTCTTTTGCTTTTTCTTTTTATTGTATTTGTATTGTATTTAAGAGATGGTGGATTTAAACTATACATGTCAAACCATTATGACGTATACCTTATACAGATATAATGATGTATGTCAATTATATCTCAATAAAACTGGAGAAAAGAAAATCTTTCCAGCTGTGAGAATTCAGAGGAATCAAGTCCAGAGAAGGCCCCTCAGTTATGGAGCTGAAATGCTGTCTGTATATCCTTCAAAACTCGTATCTCATCCAGTACCCATTTGGCCACAACGGAGAACATGACAAAGTCAATAGACACATCAAAAGTAAAGCAATGGAAGGGGAAAAGAGAACATCACTGTGATGTGTGAGGGGTGGGAAGGGAAGGAGATCCGCATCCATGGTGACTCCTAAAGGAAAATGGAAGACTTCACTGTGCTGATCCAAGCCCCACATATTAAGGGCTGGGGTTTGGATCAGTAAGAACCTACAACATGCTGGGCTGACTGCTGGGTGTTTTAGGTATATGCTCTCATTTTATTGTGACATCAACCCTGTTTATCTCCATGTTATGCACGAGAAGCCAACTGGCCTGACCGAAATCGTGGATCTAATCAGAGGCAGAAACTTGACTGAACTCAGGCCTGTGAGTTCATGTCTAGACTTATTTACAAATTCCATTCCAGATTTAAGGGGGAGACTCCTAGGAATCTATATCTTTTATTGAGTGGCCTAAGGGATGATTTTCATGATTAGGAAAATTTGGGGAAAAAAATAAAACAAACATACAAACACAATTTGTACTCCCAAGAGATACAGGGTCACTGACTTGTTGATGAATGTTGGGATTCTGAGGAACTAAGATGCTGTTTTAAGTCAGGTTGCGCTACATACTTAGGGACTTCTGTGCAGCATATATTACATCTCTCCTTTCACTTTCTACAGTTGGGGGAGCCAGGGCTCAGAAGTTTTAATGGCTTGCCCAAATTCACTCAGCTGTTATTTGGCCCAACCAGATCAGACACATTGCCTGAATCTAGTTCTCTTTCTACTATAAACATATTTGGCTGATTATTTCACATGTGTAAGCCTCCTCTCTCCTACTAGAATGTCAAGTTCAACTGAGCGAGCCTTGAGAATTTCTCACTGTGCTTAGCACAATGCTCAGAGTATTAGCTCATGATTTGCTGTCATCTATCAGGTAACATTTTCCAATACACACCCATATTTCTCTGACAATTCCACTGAGTTTGTATCATTTTCCCCGGGAATGGAAGAGAATCTTTTAATACACTGGAAGCACAAGACGATGATCCAATGTGAAATTCACCCTTGCCTGGCCTACCGCTGGCTCTCCAGTGGAGCAATAATCAGATGACCACACATTCCCAGTTATGGTGTAAGATCTAAAATTAAGGTCCAGTATCTCATGCTATAAAATCAGAAGGGCTTCAAGTGGCCTAATCGCCAAGCTTCCCTCCCCACTCTGTTCTCATGAATGAGGTTCCCTAGTTAAACAATCCTCTGTATCAAAGGACCAGGCACAGTTCCTGCCCACCTCTGGGGAGGTTTCAGTTCCTTGCCAGTCTGTGGGTTTATTCAAACAAGCCAATCACAACTTCCCACAAGAACAGAAGTTCCACCCTCTTGATATTACAAAGCCTGCCTCCCAAAGCCCCTAGATGTTTACTGGGTTCCTGAATGCAACCCCCATGTTGTCTAGCATGGATGGCATGCAGTATCCCTGAGTGACATGTGGTGTCTTCCTCCCCTGGGTTGGACAATAAACTGCATAATAAAAACAAAAAAAGGGTGGCAATTCCTGATTCTATACAGAGATCAAGCTTTCGGTTCTTATGTAACCCCCCTACTACTGTAGGAAGAAGTATTTCAGGAGAGAGGCTAGGAACAAGGAGCCACTGCTCAAATATCGATGCTGAGTTTCTCATACTACCGCACATCAACATCATACAATCTGACAGGCTAAATGGAACAAGTGGGGGGGGGGCGCCCCACAGCAAAAATGAGCCCTGGAATTAGACTATGCAAATGTAATTCAAAAGTACTGTCTACTATGTATACCCATGAACTGAGAAAATGAAGTGTTATTTAGGGATTCAATTCCTGGCAAAACTTAGGTCTCTACTGACTGATCCAAAACCAAGCTGTGATTAAAGAGATACACAGTTCCAGGGATAGCATCAGGAACCCTCTCTGCACTTGGAATGTGGGCTGTTAGAGGTCAAAGATTGTATCTAACCACCTCCATTCCTGACTCTAACCCAGTGCCTGCCAGAGAATCTGTTCAATGGAAGTGCTGAGCACACAAACAGAAAAGGGTTTTACTCTGTGAAGTACTCAGAAAAGAAATGACTCAGGCCTCTCCATGTTCAATGAAGCTGACGGATTGCCTGGAACATGAAGGCTTCCCACACAGTTTGACAGGGGAAGGCTGAATTCTCAAGTGTGAATTGGAACACCTGAGACTGGGTCACGTCCAGCTGCTGCCTCCACATACTCCAAAGGCCCTCCAGAGCCCGCCTAAGATGTCTGTTGAAGACAGGCCTCCCCGCCCCCACCCCCATTACCCATGTGCCTTTAAAAAGGGACCACATGTACTGACTTTATTCCCAAGGGCAGGTTCTTCTGTACTTACTGATCCTTCCTAGTAGACAGATGGCAAATGATCATTTCAGGAGCTGTGGAAGTAAAAGGAGCATCTATTAAGAGACTAGGCAGCTGGAATTCATGCCAGTGAATTCCTTCACTCTAAGGCTTCAAAGTAGAAGGGAGCTAAAACAGGGAAGAAGAAACCAGCCCCCCTTCCTCACTATCCAATGGGAAGAGGTATGGATGACTATATAATTACTATCGAGCCCAAGTTTCATCTGCATAGTAGAAAAGACTAGAGAAAGCCAAAAAACCATCACAGAGCTGGGAGCATGAGGCCACAGGGTGCCAGAAGTCCAGGTTGGTAACTGGAAGGAGGATACTCAGTTCTTCCTGCTCCAACTTGGGCTCCAATCTCCCACCTAGATTCTCAGAAAAGACACACGGACATCAGCCACCTTAAAAGCTAGGTTTGTATTTCTGGTTAGGTTCCAGGGTGGCAGAACTCCAGAGCTGTACTATATCCAACCTGGTCCCCACCTCAGCTTGTCTCCCGCCTCCCACAAAGATAACACCATACAAAACTATATTTACAGATAAACCAGTTAAAAATTAAGGGTGTGTACAAAAGTAGAGAGGATAGCCAAAAATATCAATGCAAGAAAGCTTTGGGAAAAGGGACACTGTATTCCACACCGGAACCTGGGGGCAATGTATTATGTACCAGGCAAGGAGAAGTGTAGCAAATCTCAGTGCCAATTTTAGGGGAAACCAGTCACTCCAGGGGAAGAGTGGATGGGGGAAGAGCTACTAGCTTTAATATTACAAAGTCTTAATTATACAGCCACCCTTCTTCTGTCACATGGATTCAGAGCCAGGTGGTGAGGGAAATAAAGTCTCTGACAAGCCCCACAGGAAAAGGAAGGGCTCAGAAGGCATAGCGAGTCCGGATGTCCTCAAGCTTCTTGGACACCTCAGGTGGGGTTCGGTCCAGTTCTTCAGAGACATTCTTTTGTTTGTTGGGCTCCATGGAGTTGAACTGCTCACAGAGATCTCCATCAATCACATTCTAAGGCATGGAAAAACGAGAGGAAGAAAAAGGTTAGATGCCCAAGGAAAATGGCACATGCTAAAGCAGCAACTGCAAGGAAAGCATTTTATTCTCCCTCAGATACCTGAACTACATTTACAGAGCCAGGAATACTATTCTAAGTTGACCCTTAGTAGCCAGAGTTCAGATTAGCAAAACTGGGTGAAAACCTTTCTCTGGCTATGGTCTGCCCTGAGGGAAGAGGTCTCTGAATATAACTAACTACTCCTCTCCCACATTACTGCCTCCATCAATCCACATCCTCAATGCTCCTTCATTCAGGACTGTTCCGATTTTTAAGGGACGGAGGCCCAGAGAAAAAGACTGGTTAAATATGCTGAGGATCCCCCTTTTCAACTCGAGTTTCCAAGAAAGACCTACCTTAACAGGGAAGTAATAGGAACGAAAACTGAGGTGGTCTCGCCCACAGAGAGGGGGATGCTCGGACCGGAGGTGCATTTCCACATGTTGGAAGAAGTCATGGTCCTGGCAAAGAAACAAAGAATCTGTCACTAAAAGAAAAAAGTGATTTCAACTACTAGTCTACAGTTTCCAAAGCACAATGAACAGAGAAGCTATCGATTTTTACCATGCAAGGAGATGTTAAGTATCTAATTGTTCCTCACGACCACAGGTTCTCCTGCTACAACAAGATAGCTAAAACCTGAAAGAAAACCCCTTTGTATTTGCAAAACATGAGAGAAAACACCATATGCAAAGAGTGGTTTGTAAAGTCAGATTCCTAACCACAGCTTCCTTGGCTGCAATTACATAAACCAAATCTAGTCAATCCAAGAGCTAACTCTAGGAGGCATTAAGTGCCCAGTCCACACCATCCCATCATTCCTGGTGTGCGGGGTTTGGTTCTGGGGCTTCAGCCTCTGACTAACCAAACCCTGGTACAGTATAAAACCAGATGGCTTTCCACAGGGGGGGGAAAAAATCAAGATTCCTATCTCCCCAGGCACTCCTGTCACCTTATAAAAATTGCACAACACTCCTAGCTACAGATGGAGACAAAATGGATTGCCCTCTTAGGCAGATTTAGCACCAAGAAACAACCTTGGGAAGGCAAAAGCCAGACCAGTGTGGAAGATGTCACCTCATGGGATGTGAACGGGACAAGGATGCCAATTCCTCCTGACAAGGTGGTATAAACAAGCGATTCTGAGCCTCCAGGGATCAGCGTAGTCTTCTGTAACGAAAGTACTGTCTCGCCCACATGATAGTTCATGATCACTTCTGCCTGCAAGTTGAAACCAGAATAGTGACTATATGTGCTCTCAGGAGCATGTTCTATATTCCCAAGAGCAAACAGTGCCTCCAAAGGTCAGATTTCACCACCTTTGGAAATTCAAAAATTACTAAAATTTAAAAATACTTTGAAATGTCCTTAGCATTTACTTAGAGCTTAATGCCCTCACAAACATGCTGAAGTTAGATCATTTTTGATTTATAACTAAAAAACCTTTTTGTTAAATTATCAAGTTTGCAAAAAGAAGGTAACCACAGAAAAGTATAAAAAACAGCTATCTCTAGGCTTGCCCTCTAAAATGGATCTATTTTTAAAAGTCCAGAGATACAGAAGTATGTCTACAGGAGAAGAGAAAAGCGCAGAGCATACTTCAGAGAAGAGCTGGTTAGTATCTGGAATGAACCTGTGCAACCATCCTTTCTAAGGAACCCACTATGCAGAGATTTACACTGCTAAAATGTCTCAGAAAAATTTCTATTCTATTGTCATAAAAATGGGATAGTAACTTGGTCACCTTGTGTCAAACCCACCCTGCATGGGAGAACACTCAACATAGTCACATGCACTGTGGATAATTCACTAAAGAAATGTTTCCTTGGTGAGGGTCATGAAGAACGTACTACACAGGCTTGTGCCCCTCCTTTGTGGTGCCTTCTGCAATCTTACCTTCTGAGAGGCCCCGTTGAGCAAACCCCGGTCCCACAGGGCTTTGTTTCCAGTGGGATCCTCATCCACTTCATCATTGGTGTTAGGTGGGAGCCTCACCTACAATGAAGTGACACAAATCACAGGGCTGGGTCCTGAACCTACTCACCTCGGTCACCAAGCAACGTTTGCCCCAGGTCCTTGCACGCAAACCTTGGGGCCCCGAATTTGGCAGAGGCCTGAGCCCAAGTCTCCTGCACCTGTTCTGATGGCCGAGGAGTGACAAACTCAAAAGCAAAAAAACCCAAAAAACAAAAAACTAAAGAGCAAAAATGGAGACCACAGAACATAAACAAGAAAAGCCAGACTGCGCTTTAAAAGATAAGCCAAAATTTTGGCAAAAAGTAAAAATAAATATTAGTCCTTAGCTCACACGAAATCTATCATTATTAAATCATGTCGCATGGGGAGGAGGGAGGTGAATGGGGTGTGGGTAGGGGAATCTTAAAGAATTTTATACCCATTTTTACTTTCCATATCAGAGAGCACAGTCTTGGGTCCTTGGCTTTACCACAAACAAACTGGGTCAGCTTTCCTATACATCACTGTAACCCAAGTAAACATCAACTTACGACACAAATGTTGCCAAACTTGTCTGCCCCAGCCACAGTATCGTAGTCCAGGAGGCTAGCTGTTGTGACCCATCGGGGGTAGGTATCATCAGCAAAGATGATAAGCTGGTTCTCATTACGCTTGTAGCGAACCCAGATGAAACTTTCCTGGACATCAGATACAATTACCCTATGTCCAATTGTCTGGATCCCAGAGATGTAATTGGCGATATGCTGGGAAAAACAAGGACAGCACAATGGGTGTAACCTTGGGGTGCAGAATCAACAAAGTCCAGGTTACCATGACTGCAGCATATATATGGTCTGAAGAATGTCACACACCAAAGAAGAGGAGTCAGCAATAAATTCCTAGAAGGTGGGAAAAAGAGCTAACTGGTTTTAATATAGTGGAAATATATGCCTGTCACAGTTAAATTCCTTACAGAAGCAAGGAGAGAAATCTGGCTCTTAGTGTAAAGAAGTCAAGAAACCCACCTACTCCTCCCCTTCTCAAGTCTCAAGGGCCTAATTCTTAACCTGGCATTGGAAGACAAAGAAGGTCCTGATAAAGACATATGATTCCAACAGTTGCTGTCCACCACCCCACCAAGGTCTCCTCCTTCCTCACTAGTTACATTTGGGCCCTCTACCAGCATGTTTACCTTGTTTTCACACTTTCGGAGTAACTTCTTCTTTCCCAGGTCATAGACTCGCAGAAGCTTCCCCACACCAATCAACACCCTCCCCTGGAATGGGGCAATGGCAGCAGGGACCTCTTCCACTGGAGTCTGTGAGAGGAAAAACAGGTGATGCAGCTATTAAAACATACAGCCATACCCCCTCAACCCAAAATGCCTTCTACAGGCATCTGTCAGGAAGACAGACAGCAAGTGATCACCTTTTGCTCAGAGAAAATAAATCACACATACAACAGTCTCTATAAAACAGGGTGTTTGGGTAAACACTCCACTTCCGCAAGTGGATCAATGCCACAAGTGACAAGAAGTCCTGGTACCTGATGAACACTTCAGAACCCATGTGAATTCAACTGGCACCATTAACTAAATGTGAAGCCTCAATATCAGAAAAGTGACTGTGGGACATGGACGGAGGGGAAAGAAGTGCTAGTTTAAGGGACACCTTAGTTGTAAGGGAGACACAATGCATTTAGCACAAAGAAGCCTCTGTGAAGTAACTACTTCCTAGAGAACACTCCCCTTGTGGGGTGCCTGGGGAAATCACATTCATGTGCCATCAGTGTGGAAGAGAGAATAGGAATTTCTTCCATTTTAAAAATTATGGTAAAATATACATGACTTAATACTTAAGCCATTTTCAAGTATATAGTTCAGTAACATCAAGCATATTCAGTGTTGCACAACCATCACCACTATCCATCCCCAGAACTTTATTATCTTTCCAAAGGGAAACTGTGTAACCATTAAACAGAAATCCACAGTCACCCCTGCCCCGAGAATATTAATTCGTTAGAACTGCTGAATTTTGGTCACAAATTGCTGCCTACTTAGTAAGACTAGAAAACAAGGGGCTACTTCAGTATGCATCTATGCCCCATGGAGGGTGGTTAGCACACAGGCCTCCTGTGGGACCAGCAAGCAGCGGAGCTTCACTGGAGCATTTTCCACGTGCCACCAAGAGATGAATCAGAAAGACCTGATCCACAACTTACACAAAAGTGGAAAAGTTTAGTAGGACCTAAGAACCAGGAAAACCACTGGCTGGTTCCTACCTTGTGCAAAAACTCCAGTTTTTCCCCAGTGTTCACGAGCTTGTAGGTATAGACAAAGCCCCCTGCTACAGACCGGGGGTTCAGTATCAGGTCTTTGGCCACGCCCACCAGCACATACCAATCATCGCCAGTGTTGGAGAACCTGCACACAGCCACACTGCATTTACAGAGAAAGAATCAGGAGTCAGGTATTAGTCACAGCCCAGAGAATTCCCATTCCAGTCTTCAAAACTCTGTATGTCCCGGGCTCCTTACCTAAAAGCAGCTTCATTCTGTTCCAGCTGGACAAGGTCCAGTGTGTTCCCCTGAATAGGATTCATCACTCGGATCACAGAGGCCCACTGCCCACTGCCAGCCTTAGGAGCTCCAAAAATGGACTCAGGGAGGTTTTCATTGAGGAACGCTGCTGCCATCTCCGCAGCCAGCTCTCGCTCATCCTCCCCTGCTGCTTCTACCATTTCCTAAATCCAAAGAACCAAGGAAGAGTTGGTGTGTTCAGAGGTGGGTGCTGGGTGAGAAGTGGACAAGTAGCAAGAACACCTCCAGGGAGTGTTCATAATACACAAAGTAGCCAAGTCTGTCCACCAAAATCAGGATCAAAGGGAGAGGTATACAGACAAGGGGAAGAGGAAAGATCACTAAGGGGAAACTAAAGAACTAACATCGGCTGTGGCGAATACTTGACTGGCGGTCTGAGAAACATGAAGATGAAAACACCTTTTTTCTATCTAACCCATCTGATTTCTCTTGCTAAGACTACTTGTTTCCTCTTTTCTAGGCCAGATACGGTTTTACATAGTTGGGACCATTTGTTTTTTGCTGGGAAATGATTTCTGGAAGGAGCTGGTGTTCTGGGGAATACAAAAGCAGTCTCCTCTGGGCCCAAATTCAGGAAACAGACTGTTTTGGAAGTTCCAGGACTGAAGAACCGTTTCAGAGAAATAGCTGAATACTGAATAAACCCAGCTCAGCGTTTTAGTCTTAAGTCACAAGAAAGCCTCCAAAACCAAGGACTGTGGCAAAGGGCTCTGCTTGAAGGACCTGAAAAGAGCCTGGATCTTCAAATATAACAAAGACTACAGCCATCAATTACACAGAGGTTTAAACTTTTCAACACAATTTCACAGGAATGCCTTTTTTATTGAACCCTGAAGGTTAAATGCTTTACCTCTGCCATCTGCTGCTTCCTCTGGGCTTTTGTGGCCTCAGTGTAGGCATTGTGGTCAGTCTCAATGATGATAAGGTTGTTACTTTCAGGGTGGATGACAAATTTCCTGGGTGTGTACTGCAGTGGAAAGGCTACTTGATTGAAGACAGCACCCAGCTTCTCCAATGCCAAAATCCTATGGCAAAAGGCAAGGAGTTAATAGGTCAGCCACTCAGGACCAAGAAACTGGTGTTGAAATGGTCAATAAGCAGTCACAGAAAACACATCAATCCCTAAAGCTCTAATGTTGGCATTAGACAAGAAACAATAGCCTTCTTATGTAGAAGATTACACACAAGAGACAAGGAGATCAGGGGAGGGCCTTTACTTTAGCAACAGCCCATCACTGTTCATGGTGATTCCAGTTTCCACCAGTGAAACCTACATTAGAACCCTCAAAGGATTTTTTATCCCTCCAATGATAATGTGACAGTGAAAAGTTAAAATTCCCTCTTGATTATTACTGACAAACCCTGATATAAGGAGTACGAATTCCAGGGCTTCCCTGGTGGTGCAATGGTTAAGAATCCGCCTGCCAATGCAGGGGACATGGGTTCGAGCCCTGGTCCGGGAAGATCCCACATGCCGCGGAGCAACTAAGCCCGTGCGCCACAACTACTGAGCCTGCGCTCTAGAGCCCGCAAGCCACAACTACTGAGCCCACATGCCACAACTACTGAAGCCCAGGAGCCTAGAGCCCGTGCTCCGCAACAAGAGAAGCCACCGCGATGAGAAGCCCGCGCATCGCAACGAAGACCCAATACAGCCAAAACAATAAATTAATTAATAAAATTAATTAACTAAAGAAAAGAGTAGTACCAATTCCAAATCTGTTGTGAAGCACTGCAATTATCTGAACATATGTGGAACTTGTGTGACAGTGTTTCATAAAATAAAGTGGATGCCATCCTGAACGAAAATCACCTGAGCTTTAGGAAATCCACAATGATGCACAAAGAGATGGCAAGTATGAGTTCTACAACCTTTGTCAGAAGGGACAGAGATGTGCATTAAGTCAAATTATGAGCAAAAGAGCAGAACCCAGATGCTCTTAAAAAAATAGACAGACACTTGGTCTCTAACAATGGAGTTTTATTTTTAATTTAAATATTCTCTACAGATCATATACAGTCTGACAGCAGACCTAAAAAACAATGGAAGATAGGAAAAACCATTTCAAAGTGCTGAAAGAAAAAAACAGCTAATTAAGAATCATTAAGGGACTTCCCTGGTGGCGCAGTGGTTAACAATCTGCCTGCCAATGCAGGGAACATGGGTTCAAGCCATGGTCTGGGAAGATCCCACATGCCGCAGAGCAACTAAGCCTGTGTGCCACAACTACTGAGCTTGTGTGCCACAACTACTGTAGCCCGTGTGCCTAGAGCCTGTGCTCCACAGCAAGAGAAGCCACTTCAAGAGAAGCCCACGCACTGCAGCAAAGAGTAGCCACCATTCGCCACAACTAGAGAAAGCCTGTGCACAGCAACGAAGACCCAAAGCAGCCATAAATAAATTTATATATATATATATAAAAAGAATCATTAAAAAAGAGTACAATATAAAAACCAGAACATCTTTTAATAGACTATGATTAACAACATTCCACTCCCATAAATATACAAATATTCTGAGGGAATAATTAGCAAGGTCCCTTTATTTGCAGATATTAAATCAAATACTTTACTAACATGTGAGTAAAAAAAAAATCAACTGCTAAACATCAAAAACTGTCATTATGCAAGGAAAAAAAAAAGTACGGCATAAACAAAAACCACAACCCCTGAGTTTTTTGGGGTTTTTTTTTGTGGTATGTGGGCCTCTCACTGTTGTAGCCTCTCCCGTTGCGGAGCAAAGGCTCCGGACGCGCAGGCTCAGCGGCCATGGCTCACGGGCCCAGTCGCTCTGCGGCATGTGGGATCTTCCCGGACCGGGGCACGAACCCGTGTCCCCTGCATCGGCAGGTGGACTCTCAACCACTGTGCCACCAGGGAAGCCCGACCCCTGTGTTTTGATTCTTCTAGTCCAACCCACACACTGGCCTGCTTTCATAAAGGCACTCTACCACACCAAAAGGCAGACTCCAGACAGAGGGAGCACCTGTCCTAAGGGAGAAACATAACATGGGAAGGGACACAGATGCTCCCGTGTTGTATTCTTCCTTGGAAAGCATGAGGCTAGCCAGCGTTTGTCAAAGTGGGGCATATACCACTGCTGATACCTAAGATGACTTCAGACAGTTCTCAGATGGAGTTTTTCTTTTTTAAATATTTATTTGGCTGCAACAGGTCTTAGTTGCAGCATGCGGGATCTAGTTCCCTGACCAGGGATGAAACCCGGGCCCCTGCTTTGGGAGCACAGTCTTAACCACTGGACCACCAGGGAAGTCCCTAAGATGGAGTTTTAAAAATATAATTCTTTAAAAAATAATTAGCCTTTTGTGTGCCAAAGGATACCACCAAGAAAGTGAAAAGACAGGACTTCCCTGGTGGCGCAGTGGTTAAGAATCCGCCTACCAATGCAGGGGACACAGGTTCGAGCCCTGGTCCAGGAAGATCCCACATGCCACGGAGCAACTAAGCCCGTGCGCCACAACTACTAAGCCTGTGCTCGAGAACCCGCGAGCCCCAACTACTGAGCCCATGTGCCACAACTACTGAAGCACACACACCTAGAGTCTGTGCTCCGCAACAAAAAAACCACCGCAATAAGAAGCCCACGCACTGCAACGAAGAGTAGCCCCCACTCGCCACAACTAGAGAAAGCCCACGCGCAGCAACGAAGACCCAACGCAGCCATAAATAAATAAATAAATAAACACCAAAAAAAAAAAAAAAAGAAAGAAAGAAAAGAAAGTGAAAAGACAATCCACAGGAGAAAATATCTGCAAATCATATTATCTGATAAGGCAGTTGTATCTAAAACATAAAAAGAACTCTTACAATTCAATGATAAAGATGCTCGACATCATTAACCATCAAAGAAATGCACATCTAAACCACAATGAGATATCACTTCACACTCTCTAGGATGGCTAGAATCAAAAAGTCATATAATAACAAGTGTTGGTAAAGATGTGCAGAAATTGGAATCCTCAAACCTCACTGGTGAAAATGTAAAACGGTCTAGCCACTTTGGAAAGCAGCCTGGCAGCTCCTCAAAAAGTTAAACGGTTACCAGCAATTCCACTCTTGCAGGTACATACCCAAGGAAAATGAAAATATACACCCACATAAAAACTTGTACATGAGTGTTCACAGCAGCGTTATTCATAAAAACCAAAAGTGAAAGTGAATGGTTCTGACAGTAAGTACTATGGACAGTGGTGTTTAAACTATGTTCCCAAGAATTCTTCTTATATGTTTCACACAGCAGCCTTCCCTGATATTGTCCTGGGGGAAAAATGTTCTGCTGCTAAAAAAAAAAAAAAGTCTGAAAACCTGTGGAACTGTCAAAATTAATATGGAATCAAGGAGATAGAGAGCACACATCGATAAAACAATTAGAGGATACAGGGATGAGGCTAGGCCTTGAAAGGCAGAGATGTGTGTGGGAAGCATTCCAAGGACAGGTGCAGAGATAAAAAACCAGGAAGGAATATATGGAGGTATGCAGGGAGAGTAGTTCTGCTGGCACATAAGGTATACAAAGGTGCTGACGCTTAGAAAGAGAGCGACAATGACTGAAAACTTCCAAAAGTTTTTGCAAACAAATCTGGCAGTTCACTTGATTAAGTAGCAAGTGACTCATGTATCAAGAGGTCAGAGTTCCACTGTAAACAGCCAACAGCTACAACCAGGACATGTATGACACTGGTGGCATTAAAGGGTTAAAAAAGAAAACAAACACAACCAACCGCCAAAACTTGAGACAAACTGAATAGGTTATTTTCCATCTTGCAATACAGACAGTGTTCACTCCAATGTGATCAGTGTAATCTGTCAACCTGCAAAAGGCCTAGATAATTTATACTGGTTAATATTTAAGATATAACACTGCAAATGCAAGACAGAGTGAGAAAAGATTTTCAGTGAGACAACAACACCTGCTCTAAAACCTATCCAAATGGCATGGCCCTTGAAAACAAGAATCTTAAATCTCAGAGACTGAACTACACTGCTGAGTATAAAAACTTGGCCCTGAAGGTCTAAACAGAAGCTAAAACTCCCAAACACCAAGACTTGGCTACCAGGTACTTAAATCCTGAGCCAAATGAAGGTTTCAATTACAACACACTAGTGCCATGGCAAAGAGTCAGCTCTCTGCAGCCTCTTGCAGGGCTTCAACTGTGGGACTCTCTCACCTCAGGGTATTGGTGGAGATGGCCACAATGCCCTCAGGGCACTGTTCAGAGGCGAAGCCAGATGCAAATTCCAGGGTCTCGTAAGACAGGGGGGTGAGATGGAAACGAGATTGGTAAGAATAGCTCAACCATGAGCGGCTTGACATGGCCAATACCTGAGGAAAGAAAAACATCTCCAATAAGCTTGGGAAAAGCCCAAACATGGTATGCTAACCAAATTATCCTATCCCCAAATTTCAGTGTGCAGAATATCCCAAGGAATTTTAGAAACCTAAAGGGCTACCTTAAGAAAAACAGGCCTAGAGAAGAGGCAGTATGGCTTACTATTTGCTAAAACACTGGCTGTTAGCCAGATGACCTACTAATCACTCAATCTCTGAGCCCCAGTTTCCCATGTGTAAATTGGGAATACTATCACAAGGCTGGATAGTTGCAAGTATTAAAAATGCAGTAACAAGTAAAGAACTACCAGAGCACCCGGCAACACTGATATTCTTAGCTACAAAGGACACAGTGTTCCCCAGCCTCTTTCACATTACACAGTAAGCCATGACACTGATACCAGGTTGCTCCTGGGTAGTGGTATCCTACATGGGAGGTTTCCAGCTGTCAGTGTACTCCATTTGCTCAGCCTCAGGACTGAAGGGATCAATATTCTAACTCACCTATAACCAAATCATGGCACAGTGCCATGGAAATCCAGTTAAGAAGCTCTAGATTAAGGGACCCAAGACTTCCCACATGAAGGAAACTAATCAAGATAAAGCTAATGTCAACTAACTACGACACTGGTGAATTAATGACAGCAAAATTTATACCAAGGGGATTTTTCTCAGCTGATGCCACTAACATCCAAAAACACCATCTGGCCCCTTTCATTACTTACTGCCTCCTGGCCTTGCATCCGGACACGAAAGAGTTTCACAGGACGGGACCCCAGGTACCTAGTGCGGGTGTCAGACAGATCCCCAGTGACAGGGTCCAGGACAGTTCTCAGCAACACACCATTCTAATAAAAAGGAGAGGAGTGGTTAAAGCCTATACATAATGGAAGCTTCTTTAGCTACTTTATTTAATTTCAGAGCAGATGGAAGGAAATGACTAGGTGGTTTAAATATATAGTGATCAGCGAGCCATTCATTCACTCTCTCCTAAATCACTCACTCACTCAAATAGCTGTTGAGTATTTACTAAGTGAAAAGCACAGTTACTTTTCACTGTATATCCTTAAAAATATTTTTACCAAGTAAGTTAAACTCTTCTTCATAATTTTAAGTTTTAAGATATATGCACAGTTTAATATCCACGCCTATTGTGGTCTCTAAATACCATTTCCCTTAAAAAGAATAAGAATCCTAAGAGAAATGGCTTCTTCAGGTCTGAAGCAAGAATGTTCCAAATGTGTGTGGAGCACTTTGTTGTGCCAGAAGGAAGCCCCCAAAGATAGTGGGGTCATGTTGAAAGGACAAAGGAGCCAACTTGAAAGGGGAACTCCCACTCATCAAAAATGTGGCAATTTAGCATCCAAAACAAAGACTACAATAGTTTTATGCACAAATATTATAAAATCTGCAAGTTCATAACGTTATTTAAAAAAAAAAAAAAAAAACACTTCATCAGTCTTCATTGGAGTATGCTACGGCACCAACTCCTTACTCTGAAAATAAGTGAGCAAAGGGGAAAAAATGAAATATTTATCCTTTCCCTATATGAACTGTACTTCAGGGTAAGCAAAGATATGAAGCAAATTTTGTCTCTAGAGAAAAGTTCCAGCTAATTAAAGAATGAAATAGAAAACCATCACTTCCCAACCCCTAATGAATCTAAGCAATGTGTATCACTGGCTGTTATTAAGTAAAAGATGGACAGGGAGCTTTAAAACAGATCATTCAAAATAGATACTAACATTCTAACATCACTAAATTAAAATGGGACAACCAGACTTCATATGCCACCTGATATAATAGGAAAACAAATGGCACCTATAAAAATATTCTTGTCCCTCACCAAAAACAAAAAAAACAAAACAAAAAAAACCTGCATCTGAATCTAATCAACCTCTTGGTCTGTGCTATCTAATACTATAGCCATCAAGCCACATGTGGTTAGTCAGAATTAGAAGTGTGCTATTAGGACTTCCCTGGTGGTGCAGTGGTTAAGAATCCACCTGTCAATGCAGGGGACATGGGTTTGAGCCCTGGTCTGGGAAGATCCCACATGCCGCGGAGCAACTAAGCCTGTGCGCCACAACTACTGAGCCTGCACTCTAGAGCCCTCGAGCCATAACTATGGAAGCCCGTGCGCCTAGAGGCCATGCTCCGCAACAAGAGAAGCCACTGCAATGAGAAGCCCGCGCACCGCAACGAAGAGTAGCCCCCACTCGCCACAACTAGAGAAAAAGCCCGCGCGCAGCAACAAAGATCCAATGCAGCCAGCCATAAACAAACAAACAAAGGAATTGTTAAATTTTGTTGAGCATGATCATATTAAGGCCTCAACACACACACACACACACAAACCCCTCAAGTACAGCTACATTCTCAAGTACTTAAAGATGAAACTATATACCATATTGGATCTGCATTAAAATACTCCAGGAAAAAGAAAAGAAGGGGAAAAGACAAAGTGCTGATAACTGCTAATAGGTACATGGAGGTGCAATACATTAGTCTAACTCCTGGGCATGTTTAAGAAATTCTAAATTAGGAAGTAAAATTAAAAAGCAAAAAGTACCTGGCCTAGATGAAAACGAAAAGTATCAATACATGGTCAAAACCCCTGACAATCTCTGATCCTTAGGTTCCTGCCTTTCGGGCCATGAAGAGCTCAGGTGCTTTGACAACAGGGAACATCTAGGAGCCCTCTATTGCTAATGGAGCCCATTATGAACTGTGAGACCCTCCGTATCCAGGGGTTCTGAATTCACGGATTCAACCAACCATAGATCAAAAATATTTGAGGGAAAAAAAAAATTCCAGAAAATTCCCAAAACCGAAACTTGAATTTGCAGCAACTATTTATATAGCATTTACCTTGTATTAGGTAATTAAGTAATCTAGAGATGATTTAAAGTATATGAGAATATGTAATTACTATGCATTTTATATAAGAGACTTGAGTATCCTCAGACTTTGGTATCCAAGGGAGATCCCGGAACCAATCCCCCAAGGATACCAAAGGACAACCGTATTAGTTTCAAAAGCTGCATACTGTAAGAACTATAGGCAACTCTTAAGGACCCCATCTAGTTCTGCCACAGAACAGTGACTGCTAAGCATTTTTATCAAAAACTCTTCATAAAAATACTTTATTCTAGGCCTGATTTGTTCTAATTAGAGCTGAAATAAGTGGAACACAGAGCAGCATTGCTCACTTCTCATAAGGTGGGTAACTGAAACCATAGGCACAGTACTGAACAATGGAGTCATGAAAGTAAAAAAAGCCTTGACACCAACAATGTGAGCTTCTAGATCTCTTACCTGTAGCCCAATATTCAGGTATAAGAAGCCAATAGAGCCCCTCTCACCCAGCTCATCCTGCTTCTCAGTCCCACCCATTTCCACAATACACAAGGACTCAGGCTGGGCTGGGAGAGCTTGCATGCTCAAAGGTTGCAAACAGTCCTAAGAAGGAAAGAGAAAAGAATAAAACATGGGAAGTGACCAATTTTGGAAAAAACCTACCCAGAGAAATCTAATTCTATAAGTGAAGAACAACTCTTTCTCATGGACAGGGAAAACCTGAAGAGGGGTTCTATTTACACTGAACCTTAGAACAATCTCTGGGGACTGTGCTTTCTTTTTTCTTTTCTTTTTTCTTTTCCCAGAAGTGGATAATGGTAAAAGTAAATATGCAAAGGGCACCTCTTTAAAGTCATCCAAGGCCCTTTTCTGTAAACACAGTCTTGGATTATTTTTTGTTTCTGTTTAAACTAAAAAAGGGAATCAAGACATAAGCCAAAGAAGCAGGCACTGCAGAAGACTCCTGAGGTGTGCTGCTACAATAATCAGGAGAAGCAGCAGGTGGAGATTTCAGGGTCCAGCCCAGCTGATCTCAGAGAAGGACATGAAAAATGGGTCAGGTGCTCAGGTTCCAAGTAGAAGATCCTTAAAGTTGAGAGTGACACTCACTGAGGGATCCAGGGAGATGATTCTGACAGTATTGTCCACCAGCCCCACAGCTAGGAAGCGAGACCGCTGCTCTCCAGGGGGCACATTGGCCAGACTCATGCACACCACATCTGCTGACATCTCCTTCCGCTCTGTGTATTCATTCAGCTGTCCTGACTACAGGAATGAAGACAGAGAGAGGTCACAAACCACTCCAACTTGCCCCCAAACCCTGGGCCTGGAGAACAAAAGGGGCTTGTTAAGTTCCTTTTTGCTTCCTCGCACTCTTACTATAATCAATGACCAAGAGTATCTCTACCTGAGGTTCCAAGACTAAACTCTACAGGCTAATGGAAAGCAAAATTACTAACAAGAGAATCAAGAGACCCTTGACAAGTATAATGCACTACAAATTTTCTAAGCCAACCTAGCTCTCAGGAAATGAAAATACATAAAACTGTTTATTTGTTCATGAAAATACTCTGGGTGAAAGAGAATTCAAATACGGCAGTTAAAGACAAAAACCCTCAATCATAAGTACAGTTGGACTATACAAGTTGGCCACATCCAGAGACTTCTTAAGAACATAATTAAACACACCTAACATCCTTCCATATATAAAAGTAAAATAAAATTTCTGAAGTTGATTCAGATTGCAGCAACTAAACATATGGCAAGTATCTGGTGGAAAACTGGAGTGTGAAGGGCAGAAAAAGTGCTTCATTGCTAAGGTGGCATTTCGTAACTCCAATCAGAATTAAAGACGTGAAAACATATCCACCTCCAACCCCCTTGTAAAGGGCTTTGGGATACTTTGCCTTCTCATTTCCCTTTCATTTTTAAAATTTTATTTTATTTTTTATGTTTTTAATAGATCTTTATTGGAGTATAATTGCTTCACAAAACTGTGTTAGTTTTTTGTGTGCACAACAAAGTGAATTAGCCATATGCATACACATGTCCCCATATCCCCTCCCTCCCACCCTCCCTTTCCCACCCCCTAGGTCATCGCAAAGCACCAAGCCCATCTCCCTGTGCTATGCTGCTGCTTCCCACCAGCCAACTGTTCTACATTTGGTAGTGTTCATTTCCCTTTCTTATGAATATATAATCTAGATACCTGGACTGCAACTCCCATCTTCACCTCTGAACCCTACATTAAGTCCCATAGTGAATGGTAAAATAACATACGGGATCCATTTCAAAATAGACCAGTTCTCCTCCTGTCAGGGCGATCACCACTTGTCGCTGGTTCACTGCACATTTCACAATTGTTTTCTTTCCAGGAGTCTTCCATTCATTGACTCTCTTGTCTGCTCGTATGTGCCGAATGCCATCAGGATACACCTTGAGGCAGTTAACAGAAAGGAACCCAACTTTAGCAATTTGACTCATCACTCAAGCATGACCCTCACACCTATCAGATCTGTCAGATCTAGAGGCACTGTATTTGAGGCACCAGATGGGTCAATGACAAAAAAGAGTTAAGAGGTCCCAGGCAAGGTTAACTTCAAAAAAGTTCATGTTGGGCCTCCCTGGTGGCGCAGTGGTTGAGAGTCCGCCTGCCGATGCAGGGGATACGGGTTCGTGCCCCGGTCTGGGAGGATCCCATATGCCGCGGAGCGGCTGGGCCCGTGAGCCATGGCCGCTGGGCCTGCGCATCCGGAGCCTGTGCTCCGCAACGGGAGAGGCCACAACAGTGAGAGGCCCGCATACCGCAAAAAGAAAAAAAAAAAAAAAAAAAAAAAAGTTCATGTTTTGCAGCATCCATCTCAAAGAAGTTCAAAGCTCCTTAAATGTGAACCCAGCAATCTACACCATAATGAGGTCAAAGAAAGGACAAAGTAAGGTGAGCAGGTTAAGTAGCTCTCTGAGAATCCTCACCTGCACTAAGGCATCATCTCCTAACAAGGAGCAGGACAAGGTTGGGGTAGTGCCCAGAAACCCAGAGTCAGTCACTTCTTCTACAGTCTCTCCAATGGACAACACAAGTGTGGCATTCACGAAAGACACAATGATGTAAGCATCAAACTCATCTGAAAAGGAAAGAGAAGTGGGTTAGCCAAGAACTCATTAGTTACAAAGCCAAATGAGACACACTAAGCATTCTCTTCAGAAACCTTCCAAGGCACTTCTTCTACGTGTAGTCATCACACACAGTCATGTGGCAAACAGCACAGGATGATCCAAAAGATAATTAAAGGTCATAACAGCCTACAGATATACTTTGCTTCCTTAAATGGCTAAACAGTACATAAAGTAGACATGCCCACATCTAATACCTTTGAAAATTAATATTTTCTTGAGACATTTGCTAGAAAAATGCAAGAGAACAAAGCAAGAGGAAATTTTGTATACAATATTTATATGTACTGAAGCTAGAGTTTCAAATGCCAATCACAATCCATTCTTAAGAGATACTCCCTATAACCAAGAAAGGTCCCCTTCTTCTTCCGAAAGTATCTTATATGGGAACACAAGGCTTAATGAATAAAACAGTGATTACTTAAGCCTCCATGAGACTATGTCATTCTAGGGCTGGAAACTGAGAATCCTAGGATGTCCCAAAAGGAATATGTAAGAACACTGGATAACCAGGGAGGGGTGGTGGTGGTGGTGGGGTGGTAGCTTATACTGTCAGCCTTTGAACTCTAGTTTTTCACATGTAAAAATATAACCATTCGATGGTCATGAGCAATCCTATTAGAACTTGCTTTTCATTTAATAAAATGTACTTGGATAAACAAACACCAACAAGTTTTTCAAGGAGGTCAGAGGTATACAGGCAACCCTGAAAGTTTCTCACACAGATCCCATAGTTAAAAGTTGTCTACTTCCTACACATTCCACCCTACAACATAAAACAACTTCTGTATGTATCTCCCATGTCCAGCACAATGTTTGGCATAAAGCTTGATAAATGCTGAATAAATGTATGTTCATTTTTTTGAGATGAATTGAGATTTTCCTACATTTGAATTTTCTATATCAATTCCCCTCTTCCTGTCCCCTTCACACAGAAATCAGGCAAACAAGGCATAGAATGACAAGTAGACAAGGTACTAAATTGGAGTGGCTACCTCACTCTTAGCAGAAGCAGCTGAAGGATCCTGCTTGCCTGAGTCCTTGGTCAGAGCTCAACACCATAGGCCTGATCCACCCCACTCACATCAAGGACACAGTCTGGATTTTGATTGCTCCAAGGGTCATTCAGCTAAACTAAGATTACTCAATGAGTTCAGCAGAATCAGTGCTCTTCACAAAAAAAGGGGCCAGATGAAAATGTATTATTGGTATAACCTACAGTAGCGTTCTGACCTATTAGCAGGACATAAAATCAATATGGTGGATTGCAATCAGCATTTTAAAATACAAATATATAGAAATAAATATAATTTATGAGGATGCCTCATAGTAAGGGTAAGTACTATTCTGCAAAACTGTTGCTTCAGTTAATGATACGTGTGCACTGAATGAGTGGCTGAAAGGCAAGGATCAAAGATCTTTCCTAATGGGTATAATCTAATGGCTACACCAGGAATCCAGAGCAAGGGTTCCATCATAAGGAATAACACTGAACAAGCAGATAATTGGTTTTAGATTACTTTATTATAACTGTCACCATGTATCGCATGCCTGGGGACACCTTATAAAATGGCTTTGTAAGAAGACCGCACTGTTCGCCATCATAAAACATGGAGTGCGGACGTGGTTGTCTCTGAAATGGATGCCTTAATAGTGCACAACAAAACCATCTTCACTCTCCACACAACACCAAGCTTGGAAGCTTTGCTCCAGCTCTCAGTTTTTGAGCTGGAAATTTCTGGTATGTAAAAGTAACAGGAATTGCTTAATTTTAACATTATATAAATATTGTGTTCTTTCTCATGTTCTCAACACTGAAACCCTGTATGTTAAAAGCTGTGCCAGAGCAAATTAAAGCCAAACAAAAACGGGCTCAAACTGGTCAGGATTTCGGCCTCTTCCTTCAGTCAAGGGAAAAGGTGAGCTTCCAGAAAAGAAACCATACATTTATAACTTACATGCAGAGAATGAGGGGAGTGAGGAAAAAGGGCTGCCTGGGCCCTTATCCTTCCTCTGACCCAAGGCCCCAGACTGCTCAGGTATAAAAATAAAGAGATGCTCAGTGGACTTAAATAGGGTCTTACGTTTGCTGGGCAGTTCAACAAGGAGTAAAGCAATGACTGACATCTGAAAGCTGCTTTACATCACGGATTTCCTCAGAATATCCACTACCCTGTAAATACTAAGCACACTGTAACTTCTACCCTTTCCATTCTATAGCCAGGAGGACCAGAAACAGATAAGCTGCTCTTGTGTCCTAGGCAGGTTATAGGTTAAAAGGTGGACTTCAGAACAAAATCAAGCTTCAGTCAAGATAAATGACTATGAACTATGAAATCTATGTTGCCTTCTTCCAGAGGTTTCAAATTTCATATAAAAGACTATTAGTTCATACCTCAGTGAAGAATCTATTAGGATATGAGAACGCATCTTTGTCTCAGTTAAACAGGACTTCTATCTGTCTGAGCAATACGGAAGCAGCCTACAGAAGAGGGAATGCTTTCTTCTTCTCTCCCCCGTCTTAGTATCTCAGGCTCAAAAAACAGCTCACTAGGGCCTCCCTGGTGGCGCAGTGGTTGGGAGTCCGCCTGCCGATGCAGGGGATACGGGTTCGTGCCCCGGTCTGGGAGGATCCCATATGCCGCGGAGCGGCTGGGCCCGTGAGCCGTGGCCGCTGGGCCTGCGCGTCCGGAGCCTGTGCTCCGCGGCGGGAGAGGCCACAACAGTGAGAGGCCCGCATACCACAAAAAGAAAAAAAAAAAAAAAAAAAAAAAAAAAAAAAAAAAAAAAAAACAGCTCACTAATCCAAAGGGAAAAGTGAGTGACCATCCAGATGATTTAGGCCTCCAATGTCTCACTCTCACTCTATACTCAGACTACTCAGTGCTTGTCTTCCCTCAGCACAGTCTTGATTATACTCAAAAGAGAAAAAAGGGGGGCTTTTTCCAGGACGTAATCTTTCAGTCAGTACACGTGAAACATACAAAAACATCAAGGGAGAGTATGAAGTTAAGATTTTCTAGCTACAGCCTCTTTTAGCTTAATGAGAGGCAAATTAATCAAATGTTCCATATTCTGTGGGAGAAAGTGATTCCTGCCTCAGACTATTTAACATACAGGCAGATGGGTGTGCACCACTAACACTGCACATGGAGAGCCAACTGCAAAGTTACCCCCTGAAAGATGCTACCAGGGCAGCCTCAATATTTTGTGCAGGTCCCTCTCCCTGGGTAATCTCTAAGACCCCATAGTAGACCCTAGCAATAGGTACAAGGTACACACCTGTGGTGATCAGCACCTTCACCAGCCACCTGTGGAAGAGAAAAAAAGGCTTGGTATTGGTAGTGTGCATCACCAAGTACCAGCCAAGGTTAGTAGTTGCCTGGAAGACTGCAGCAGTGGACATGTGGAATAGTAACTTAGGGTATCTGGAAAGAGAATGAACAGAGAGAACTTGACCTGTTTTGTGGGTGATCACCTAAATTATAGTTTCTAAAGAGTAAAATTTATCAGGATGTAATCATTTCCTAGATTTTGGTATCTAGAGGACAAAACTTTTCAGCTACAAGTTCCATCATGCAACATACCACTGATCACAAACTTATCTAACTTACCCCAAAAGCCTTTCCTGATTCTCAAACACATGCCTGTTCCCTCTCCTCTAACCCCTCCTGGCAACATGTTTGTGCCTTTCATCACATCAGAACACACAACAGTTTTTGTTCGTTTGTTTGTTTTTTGCTGTACGCGGGCCTCTCACTGTTATGGCCTCCCCCATTGCGGAGCACAGGCTCCGGACGCGCAGGCCCAGTGGCCATGGCTCACGGGCCCAGCTGCTCCGCGGCATGTGGGATCTTCCCAGACCGGGGCACGAACCCGTGTCCCCTGCATCGGCAGGCGGACTCTCAACCACTGCGCCACTAGGGAAGCCCAAAACAGTTTTTTATACTTATCTTCTTTTTTTAGATGGCACATGCCCTGAGAGTAGAGTCCTATCTTTATTTTATTTTTATTTTTGCAGTATGCGGGCCTCTCACTGTTGTGGCCTCTCCCATTGTGGAGCACAGGCTCCGGACGCGCAGGCTCAGCGGCCATGGCTCACGGGCCCAGCCGCTCCGCGGCATGCGGGATCTTCCCGGACCGGGGCACGAACCCGTGTCCCCTGCATCGGCAGACAGACTCTCTACCACTGAGCTACCAGGGAAGCCCTAGAGTCCTATCTTAATTACAAGGTAGCAGGATGAGAATACTGAACTTATCCTAGAAAACGAGCATGACCCAAACTCACTACAGGGTTAGTCAAATGAACACTGGATTGAGATTCGGGAGACACCACTTTCAGTCTCTATTACCTAGGTGCCCTATCTTGGGACAGTCAACGCCTGTGATTTTCGGCCTTCTTCATAAAAATGAGGGGTTAACTTTCCTGCAAATCTAAATTGACTTTACAGTAAAGTTTAATAAGTGAAAACAAAAACAAACAAAAAAGAGGAGCAAACTAGGTTTTATCTCAAAGGCTCTTTCTAATTCAAACAGTCTGGGAAATGTTTTCAAGAGCCTAAATATCAACCAGCCAATCTGCCACCAAGCTAAAGGTGAACGTCAACAGTGACCAGTTTCTTTATGAAGACATTACACAAAATGGGGAAATCTTTCAAAACCAATCATCCATTAATTACCTTCTCAGCTAAAATGAACCTACTAATTTCCTATTCACTTCTTTTTTTCTTTCTACTCAACTCAGATTGGATTCCAATGCTTACATGAAGACAAAATCCACTAAAATGTGTACTCTATTAATAGAAATGAGATTTCCCTCCTCCACATTTCCCAGCTCCCTTAAATTTGTCCCATACAACCAAAACATCTAAATAGCAGGAAGATTTCCAGCTGTTTTCTTGAAAAAGCTTTGTATATGGCCAGTCCCACATTCCTGAGGGAACAAGAGGAAAATGAGGTCTAGGAATAGAAATGACCTACGATCCCAAAGAATCAAAGGGAAGATGAGAATTGAGTTTCATCTCTAAGGGACTGAAATTCAGTTGTCACAAGACTTTCCTGCTATTGCACTGAAATGAATTTTCGCATAACTTTCAATTTTTTAGGATGAGGTGATCATTTTTATTCTGGAGCTCAGACTTCCTCTTTCCTCCATCCCTTCTTTTCCACTCACTCTAAAATTCTGATTCCATTCAATCAACCTCCGCTTTCCTTAAACACAATTACTATGCCTATTGAGCAGGACATTAACAAGCTTTATCAATCTCTTAATATCCAGAATAATACCTTTAATTTCACTGTGATTTCAGCACAGTAAGAGAGGAAACATCGTTGAAGAAAAAAGAAGCAAGAACTTTCCCTTACACCATACTCCTCACACAAATGGAAAGAGTATCTTAAAGACGAATACATTCAAAGAACACAACATACAACAACTCTGTCTATGATACTCAAGTGTATATGTACTGAATATTAACAGCTACCCTATGCTCCCCTTACCCATGTGTACAAAAAGTAGTAAGTGAAGGCACCCTGATTGGGAGAGCCTCAAAAACATGGTGTTGAGTCAGAAGAAGTTTCTAGTATATGGTGCTAGATGATGCGATACAGAAGCATTATGAATGCAGTCTCTTAAGCCTTCTATTGTCAATGGCACCCAGACCCTCATTTTGACTGTTGGGAAAGGGCTGCTTACCTTCAATGTGCCGACGCACTGTCCAGACAGCATTGGGGTTACCGGGTAGCTCTGAGACAGCCATTTCTGATACCTGACAGGGAGAGGAAACAAACCACAGATCCAGTGAGCATGAAACTCAGCTCCTTGCTTACAACTACACTAGATAATACAGTCCCAACATAGCAAGGCTCACACTGTATACTTGATTAAAACATTGGAACCATCTAATCAAAAAGAACGTTAAGAACCAAAACGCTAGAGGTACTGGCAATTCCCATAACAGACTTCAGCAAGAAGTGGTGGAACATCTAGGACAGTTGTTGCAGCCAAGGCCAAACGCTTCCTTTGGGTATAACATGCCTGCATCCTCCTCAAAGTGAGCATGTGGGAATGAAACAGTCCATCTAAGTTAGCATCCCATTTCTTTCTTTCTTTTCTTTTGCTCTTCTTTCTTTTTTTAAAAACGTATTTATTTAATTTATTGTGTTGTATTCGTTTTATTTTTGGCTGCGTTGGGTCTTCGTTGCTGTGCGCGGGCTTTTTCTAGTTGTGGCAAGCAGGGGCTACTCTTCATTGCGGTACTCGGGCTTCTAACTGCAGTGGCTTCTCTTGTTGCGGAGCACAGGCTCTAGGCGTGCGGGGTCCAGTAGTTGTGGCATGCAGGCTCAATAGTTGTGGCTCGCGGGCTCTGGAGCGCAGGTTCAGTAGTTGTGGAGCACGGGCTTAGTTGTTCTGCGGCATGTAGGATCTTCCCGGACCAGGGCTTGAACCCGTGTCCCCTGCATTGGCAGGCGGCTTCTTAACCACTGCACCACCAGGGAAGCCTCCCATTTCTTTTCTTTGTTCCCTCAAGGCCAAATTCCATCTACCTTCACAGAACAATTCAAATGCCACATTCTCTAGGAAAAATCTTCCCTTATTCTCTTGGCTGGCAGTCATCTCTTCCTCATAAATTCTCACAGGAATCATAATCACTACCTCTTAGGACACTTACCTAAAAAGTGATCTGAGGAACTGTTTTGTCCTTCCTACTAGATTCTTATGCTCCTTAAGGTCAGAGTCAAGAATCCTCTGAATGTCCTATAGGCTCTCAAACGAGAGTAAATGCAATACGTAAGATGAACTCAAAATGATCTAGAGGAGAAAACTAGGTGTGGGTTATACATTCACTGTCTGTAATATCTTTGCAATTTTTCTGTAAATCTAAAACCATTCAAAAATAAAAATTTTATTAAGTATTTTTAAATGACCTAGAAATAAAAAATTAGGCAGCCTATTATACTGTACAGTGGAACTACATCTTATAGGAAGAACGCAAGTATATACATGAAAGATATTACCCTTTTGTTGGTTTACTGATGTAATAATAGCAGGAGTACCTGATCGTGGTACAGGAGAATCTTGGAAAACTTCACCGTCAGTAAAACGTAAATGTCAGGTATACCACACTCTATACACTAAATGTAGTATCTGACAGTGACCTTGTTCAACTGAGACCATAATCTCGCTAGACAACAAGGCTCAACAAATAGATATACAGGAAGAAAGCAGTGTCCAACAATTTAAAAATCGTTTTATGTAACATGTTTTTTAATAGAGTTGGAAACACTTAGTGGGGAGCAGAGGACTCACCAACAGTGGTTCTGAATCGGGTCCTTCATCTCTCACACGGTACACAGAACCTTCTGTTAATGTATGTATGTATTGTTTGTTGAGCGCTTGCTTTAATCAGATGCTTGACAGGATCCAATTGGCAGTAAGTAACTAATCAAGAACTACAGGTCTAAATTGGGTTCAAGTCATCGAAAACTTGGTGACCTGATGAATACTTTGGCAGTCAAAATTTTTTGAAGTCTCTGAAACTACAATTTTAATAGCTAACATTTATTGAACAGTTACTACATGCCAGAACTTGAGCTAAGTGCTTCATACACATTCTCATTTAATTCACACAACAATCCTTTAAGGCAGGTCCTATAAAGCTTAGTAATAGCTATTAAATAGTAGAGCCAGAATTCAAAACCAAGGTCATCTTCCCTGTGTTCCAATAAAAATTTCCAAAAACAGGCAGTGGGCCTCTAAGAGCCTGGAGTCTGCTCAACCCCAACTTCTAAGAGCAAACTGTCAGAGAAAGCTTTATTTTACTCCTAACAAAATCAAGTCCAGTGCACTTGCTAAAAGCCATCAACACTAGAACCATGATGAGAAGAGGCTGTGGGATTTGCGAAGGTAATTTTGAGTATCCATATCACCTAAAAAGTCCAACAATAAAGGATTCACTGCAGGAGGTGGGAGGGTGGAGGGATGAATTGGGAGATTGGGATTGACCTATATACACTAATATGTATAAAACAGATACATAGTAAGAACCTGCTGTATAAAAAATAAATTAAAATTAAAAAAATAAAGGATTCATTAAATAAATTCTAATCCACACACTGTGGAGATATATTGCAAAAACATTAAAAATGACGTGACATAAGAGCACACAGTAATCAGGAACGTAATAAGATACAAAAATATATACACAATATTAACATAGTTAAAATTTAAGTATCTAAAAGCTACGAAAAAAGACCAACACTAAAAGGAAACGGAGTAAAATGTGCCATGCAGATTTCCTAACTTCCACGTAATGGCGACTGAACCTGGAACTAACAGACATGTTTCTCCCCTTTGATCCCTATTTGCCATTTTAAAAAATGTGCCTACTGTGCTAACATGTTAAAGGATAGGAAATTTAAACTCTAAACTTTATGGAAATGGGGAGGAAGAAAACATTTTTCTTTCATAGAAACATTAAATACAGCCTTAGGCTGCTTTGTCAATATTTTCCTCCAAACCCTGCATATGATCTAGAAACTCCAATCTTACCTCAAGTCCATGCCTTAAGACTCTCAGAGATGACCTCGGTCCCCTACCACAGGCCACATATAGCTGTGGAGTGTCTTCATTGGCCAGGTCAGCTATCTGAACAGAGAAAGGGGAAAAAAATGTCTACTTCTGCTACTTTTCCATACCCAACCCTGATTGTTCTCAGGGCGACAAACTACTTTTTAGTTTATTAGGCTTAAATATTGCTACTGGCCGTGGGGGCATGGAGTGGAAAAGACCCAATGTTCCAAAAAGCAAACAGTTTGAAGCAGCAAGTTTTACCAACCAAAAAAGCTTGTTCTTGTTTTTTTTTGCCATGCTGCGTGGCATGTGGGATCTTAGGTCCTTGACCAGGATCAAACCTGTGCCCCTTGTAGTGGAAGCGCGGAGTCTTAACCACTGGACCACCAGGGAAGTCCCACCTGTATCAGTTCTTGAGTTAACAAAGTATTTCTTACAATTAATGAAATTGTTATATAACCTCAAACTGAAATCTCAGCATTTCCTTCCAACTAAAAATATAGACATTATATTATCGTTATCCGTGACTTTGTCACCAATATTAAAGTTTATAGACACCTCCAAATATCATTTCCCTTATCACTATTTCAAAATTACATTTACTAGATCTGCTGTTAGAACGCACATGATCACAGCTGCCCTATCTACTACAGATGTTCCTATGATGTATCTGACCAATTACGGGGTAACTCTGCACTTGGCTGTTTGCCACCAAATGGGGAAGCCATGTGTTCTTGTACTAGTCACCCCAGACATCTAGCTGCTTTCCAGTACAAATATTTGTTGATCAACATGTGGAAAGAAGTTATTTGTATTGTAGTTTTGTCAAACTGTACAATTCAAATGAAAATTCTTGACTGTAAGGCAGTGCAGCCTACTGTAACATGGATGAGCATGTGGGTTGTGAGTGTATACAACCTTCACACTGACTTCTTTAAAAAATTAACTCACCTATTTTAAATGCACTTTCCTGTTATTTTAAGCCCATTACAGAAGCACATATACTAATTTTTCACAATTTAAAAAATAATTTGCTCTCTTGGCTATCATGTTTATTACCATATGCATTTAAAAATATTATTCCCAGAGGGGATCCAGAAGCCTCACTAGGCTAGTAAAGAGATACATGGCAAAAAATGCTTATAGCCCTGCTACAGATACCTGAACTTCCTGTTAATTTTATTCTTGACCTACAAACTCTTTACACAATTATCTCCTCAAATTCCAATGAAAGCAGGAAAAAAAAAAATCAGTAAAAATCCAATTAGGAATTATACATACTTATTTTCTATCGCCCTCAGGACTAACCCTTTCTCAAAAAGAAAGAACAAAAGCAGTTAACTTCATAACTGCTAATTTTACCAGGAAGAGTGCCTGAATACTGACTGTGTCCCTGGCACAGTGAGCAAAACTCTTCCACTAAAAGTGTAATCATCTAGACAGGGTAGGGTGATGCCTAATGGTCACTGGAACCCCAGGAATCCGGGATGCAACAGCATGGTAAAATTTCTGCTACACTTGAGTGCCACAATTGAGAGACACAATTCCCATCTTGGGCAACCTTGGGTTCCCAAAAAGATTCTGTTACTGACTGATCCCAGTGTCTCTGGAGTACTTCATGGAGGAAGTGAGTGTTAAAATGAGATATAGATATTCACAGACTGTTAAGTGATAAAAGGTCTATTTCAGAATACTGTAAAGTATATGAGCATATTTACATTAAAAAGAGTATAACACACAATTGCTTACAGATGCAGAGAAAATGCCTGGAAGCAATCACAGGAAGCTATTAATGGCACAGCCTCGGTGGAATAGAGGGTTGAAAAGATTGGGGGTTGGACTTTTAACTTTTTATCTTTTGTACAGTCTGAATTTTCATAAAACATGATTTTTATCATTAAAAATAATTTTTTTAAGCCCAAGGATTTATGTAATGGTTTTTAATTACCCAACTACCTTTAGTTGCTTCACCCTTATACTCTGGCAATACCACAGATATGCTGATGAACCTCTTAAACTAAACCTTAATTTAATTGGAGTTAAAACTTTTTTTTTTCCCCCCAGTACGCAGGCCTCTCACTGCTGTGGCTTCTCCCGTTGCGGAGCACAGGCTCTGGACACGCAGGCTCAGCGGCCATGGCTCATGGGCCCAGCCGCTCCGCGGCATGTGGGATCTTCCCAGACCGGGGCACGAACCCGTGTCCCCTGCATCGGCAGGCGGACTCTCAACCACTGCGCCACCAGGGAAGCCCTGGAGTTAAAACTTTAAACTCATTCAGATTCAGAAACAGTTGGCTAGCACTATTCATTATGGATTGACTGCAAAGACCCTCACCTGGCAAAACAAAATGGGAGAGAGGCTGTCCAACTCATCAACCAGCACAAGATTTTTGAGTGGTCTTGGCTGAAAAAAGAATGTATCTCCTTCTTCCAGAGGCATGGCAGATGAAAACTCAGGTTCTTCATCATCATCTCCAAGATGTGCAATTTGATATAAGTAACTAGGGAGAAGCAAAGACTTTAGTTAAAATATTTTCTGTCTGATGTACATGATAAATATAATTAACACTGCTATATGTTATACATGAAAGTTGTCAAGAGGGTAAATCCTAAGAGTACTCAACACAAGGGAAAAATTTTTTTTTCCTATTTCTTTAATGTTGTACCAAATGAGATGAACTGTGATATCCATTTCATAATGTATGTAAGCCAAGTCATTATGCTGCAACACCTTAAACTTATACAGTGCTATATGTCAGTTATATCTCGATAAAACTGGAAGGAAGAAAGCAAATAGCGTTTAAAAAATATTTTGTCTGAAGATGTTTGTCATCAACATAATGCTCATAAATCACTTTAATATTGAGTCAGCATCTATAGTTTGAGATCTCTGCTTATCTGACTGGGGTTTTCTATTTCTTTAAAAAGAGGGATAAAGAAATTAAGACTACTGAATTCAAACTGGTAGAGTGGCAGGACCTTAGCATCACAGTGGTTAAGAGTACTGGACTTCCACTAGAGTGCCTGGGTCTGAATCCTAGCTCTGCCGCTTAACTAGCTGCATATTACTACTTAATCTCTCTTTGCCTCAGTTGCCTCATTTATAAAATTGAATAGTACCTTCCTAAAGAATTCAATGAGTACTTAGAACATTGCATCGCACCTAGTAAGCATAGTTTTTGTCAAATAAAATGAAATATGGATAAATGAAACCCAAAGAAAGTCTATAACCACTTCTTATTTTAACCAGTCACCAGGCCAAATCTAACAAAAAACAAGAAATGGTGATTTCACAAAAGTATGCAGATACTGTAGTATTATTCCTGAAACAAAACATAAACATATCCAGAGATAATAAGCAACAAAATCATCTTGCCCTTCTCCTGTCTGTCCTCTGGGGGTCTGTAAACTGATTCAAAGGCAAACCACAAAAAAAAAAATTAAAAAGGGAAAGCAATTTGGGAGTAGATAACCTGTAACAATATACCATCATAAACTGAGTGTGCAATGAGCACACTTTTGGGAAGCAGCTCAATTAAAATAAAATCACACTGCTGGTCATATTTATTCTTTAAGTCATATATCAAACCTTCAATACAAAGCACTTTGAACAATCCAGTGTAGCTTTTTAGGAGCAAGATAAAATGATTAAATCGGGGTCTGAAATACATAAGACACTCAATAAATGTTAGCCAAATAAACCTCAGCATATAACCCTCTGGTAAACTCATCAGATTCTATGCTAAATTACAAAAAAGCAAATAGGGTTATTATCCTTGAATGATTTACAAACACATTGAAAAGAAAGAAAAAGTTAAATAATACAAGCTTCTTATTCAGGCAAGATGTCCATATACAGATGATAAAGATCACCCATCAAAGACACTTTCACAGATAACCAAGAGGATGCTGGGTTCACTACCTCCATCACAAGGAAGGTTGCTTCGGCTGAATCTCAATAAAACAGTTTCTGTGATTATAATGTGCTTCAGAGCAGGAACTTTGGAACTAGGTGGTCTGGCTTTGAGTTAGATTTAGTTGTGTGATCAAATTTCTTACACTCTCTGTGACCCCAGTGCCCTTACTATAAATGGGTTAACAGCACTGTCTTACAGGGAATGTTATGCATCAATATTTGTAAAGTACTTAGAACACAGTAAATGCTATAGTAAGTATCTGATTGATAAATAAGTTTGCTTTATGAGTTAACACCCATAGCACATGTTTCTGATGCCCCAAATCTCCACTCTTAAGTCTTCCAGATTTCAGGTGCAACAGTAATGGATAATTTCTCACAAGTTCAAACCCGTCTCACTCTAACAAGCATCCCACCTATGCACTGCAGTCTTTCTATTCTCTGCCCTCAGAACATCTATCCGTTGGAGGCTGCCTGAGCAACAGGATGTACAGGGGACTTCATACCTCCAGGGGTAACCTTCAACCCAAGAGGGAGAGGAACTGGTGTTGTTAACCCTCAGGTGGGCAATTTTCAAAGGCATTCTGCATGCTTCTCAGCAGGTCTTGACAGAAGCCAGTTTCCAATGTCCACAGCATGAACCTCAGTAACATGCCCTTAATATTGGCTTTTCCTCTTTTCCCTGTCTCTCCCCACTGATCCCTCACTCTTGCTTCCTGCAATTACCTCCCAATAATCTAACCTTGTCTCGGGCTCTGCTTACAGGGGAGCCCAAACTGAAACAATATAAGAAAAACGTTTAGAACAGTGCCTGTTACATACAGACAAGTGCTCAACAAATGTACACTATGATTCTTTAGAACAAAAGGAATCATTGTCTGTATTATTTCTAAAAAGACTTTTAGAAGACTTAACAATGAGAATGTGTAAATCCCAGCAAACACACTATCTGCACAAGGTAATGAGCAAGAATAGAATACCTTATAAGTCTGCAGCTACTGACTCCACCCACAGCCTTATCAAGACAGGTTATTATCTAAGTTTTTAATGTCTGCCAATCGGCTAGGTGAAAAAACAAACGCCTCCTGGTGTTCTTTTTTTCTTTTTTTTGGCCATACCTTGAGGCACGTGGAACTTCCCGGACCAGGGATCAAACCTGAGCCCCCTGCAGTGGAAGGCAGAGTCTTAACCACTGGACCAGCAGGGAAGCCCAACACCTCATTTTGACTGGCATTCCTTCAATTATGAATTAGCTTGAAAATCTTTTTACGTATTACACTTCTAGACCACCAGTATTTCTTTTACTATGAAAGGCATGCTCAAATCCTGCACCCATTTTTCTATTGACTGAACTGCTCATTTTTACTCAATGATTTTTAAGAGCTTATTAACTCTCCCTTTTTCATGTAGTGAAAAGAAAAAAGATTTCACACACCATTGGTGGGAATGTAAACTGATGCCATCTTTTGAAGTACAATTTGGCATTCCCTATCAAAATTTCATCCCACATATAGAAAGTTAAACTATGGCTTTATTCAGCTAACATGCAAAGATACACCTACAACGTTCACTATAACACTGGTTTTTTTTTTTTTTGATAGGTAAGAAGTGGATTTATTTAGACAGAAACACACTCCACAGACAGAGTGCGGGCCATCTCAGAAGGCGAGAGAACCTACAGTACTGTTTATAATAGCAGAAGTACAGACAACCTAAATATCCACCAAGAGGAGGTAGAGCCGTCAAATATTACGTAGCCACTGAAAACGTCTTCTCTACACCGAGTGCAGTGTGTGAGTCTTACTGGGATCCTGATCCAAACAGACTTACCAAATATTGAGACAATACAGAAATTTGAATACTGACTGGTTATTTTATTATATTAAGAAATTACTGAACTTCCCTGGCGGCGCAGTGGTTAAGAATCTGCCTGCCAATGCAGGGGACACGGGTTCGAGCCCTGGTCCAGGAAGATCCCACATGCTGCGTACCAACTAAGCCCGTGCGCCACAACTACTGAGCCTGCACGCCTAGAGCCTGTGCTCCGCAACAAGAGAAGCCACCACGATGAGAAGCCTGCTCGCCACAACTAGAGAAAGCCCGTGTGCAGCAACGAAGACCCAATGCAGCCAACAATTAATTAATTAATTTTAAAAAAAGAAATTAATATTATTTGGGGGAGGTATAAATAAAACAAGACTGGCCATGGGTTGGCCTTTGTTGAAGCTGAGTGATGGGCACACGTAAGTTCATTAATTATACTATTCTCTCTTGTTATGTGCCCATTAGAAAATTTCCATAATAAAAAACAAAATAATTTTAAGTGAAAAATACAGACTTATTGACATGGAAAGATTTTTAGGATATACTGCGTATTTGAAATAGTAGACTAATAGTTTTTTTTTTTTTTTTAAATAATTAGTGCTTTCTTTCTTTCTTTCTTTCTTTCTTTTTGCGGTTCGCGGGCCTCTCACTGTTGTGGCCTCTCCCGTTGCGGAGCACAGGCTCCGGACACGCAGGCTCAGTGGCCATGGCTCACGGGCCTAGCCGCTCTGCGGCATGTGGGATCTTCCCGGACCGGGGCACGAACCCGTGTCCCCTGCATCGGCAGGCGGACTCTCAACCACTGCACCACCAGGGAAGCCCGACTAATAGTTTTTTATAGACTGAGGCAGTTCTCTAAAATAAAACTACATATAAATACAAGAAAGTAGAAACACTGTAAGCAGATACAATGTTAAAAAGTAACTATTCTGGAATACTAGGATTATGGGTGATTTTCATTATTTATTTGCTCTTTTATTCATTTTCCAAAACTTTCTTAATTATCAGAGTAAAATAACAAAAATGGGAGTAGTCAACATTTACTAAATGCTTACAACAAAAAGTACTTACTAGTGTTTGGCATTTGTATGAAACACCCACAAAAACCCTCATACATTAGAAATGTAAAATGGTGCAGCAGCTATAAAAAAGTTTAGCAGTTCCACAAGAAGTTAAAGAGAATTACGGTATGACCCAGAAATTCCACTCTTGGGTACATACCCAAAATAAATTAAAACAAAGACTAAAACAGATATTTGCACACCAATGTCCAATGCTGCATTATTCACAATACCAAAAAGGTGGAAAGAACCCACGTGTCCATTAACAGGTAAATAAACAAAATGTGGTACATACATACATACAATGCATTATTATTCAGAGATAAAAATAAAGTGCTGATACATGCTACTACATATGGACTCTGAAAATATTATGCTAAGTAAAATGAGCCAGACAGAATAAGCACAAATGTTATATGATTCCACTTAGGTTACCAGACGCTGGAGGAAAGGGGAATGGGGAGTTATTCCGTAATGGGTACAGAGTTTCTGTTTGGAGTGATAAAAAAGTTTGGAAAAATGGCAGTAATGGTTATACAACACTGTAAATGTAATTAATGCCACCAAATTGAACATTTAAAAATGGTTAAAATGGGAAATTTTGTTATATATATTTTACCACAAAAAAGTGGGGGAGAGAAAAGGTGCTAACAAAAAACGAATGTTAAAGATCTGTACGTACTGGTAAAGAAAAATATTTATTATTTACTACTGTATAAAAAAAGCAGGTTACAAAACAATATATAGTGCATAGTTGCAATTCCGTAGAAACATTTAAATATATACACACACAGGAAGGCTACACAAAAAAAAATGTTATCTTTGGGTGGAAAGATTACAGGAGACATACTTGCTTACATGAACTTTCCTAACTTTTCTACAATGAAAATTCCTTGTTAAAAAAACTAAAAAATTAGAAATGGATGAAAATAGTCATAATAACAGGCTAAATGGAAAATGCATCAAAAGAGGTATATAAACTGGGAAAAGGAGTAATAAAATGACAGTTGGAATAAAGTCAATGAGGAAGAGTAAAAGGCATGTTAAAGAAAGGGAGAGGGCCTCCCTGGTGGCGCAGTGGTTGAGAGTCCGCCTGCCGATGCAGGGGATACGGGTTCGTGCCCCGGTCTGGGAGGATCCCATATGCCGCGGAGCGGCTGGGCCCGTGAGCCATGGCCGCTGGGCCTGCGCGTCCGGAGCCTGTGCTCCGCAACGGGAGAGGCCACAACAGTGAGAGGCCCGCATACCACAAAAAGAAAAAAAAAAAAAAAAAAAAAAAAAAAAAAAAGAAAGGGAGAACAACTGGAGACAAGGCAAAATTGGAATAGAATTGCAGAATTCTAGACAACACCTTCATTTTCATTACGAAGAAATAGCATTAGGTAAGTGATCTGCACACACTTTACCACATACCAGCACAACCTGAACTAGAAAAAGCAAGACCATGGCGGCTTATCTCATAAGCAATTTGGAGTCTTCAATACTGGTCTTAAATTCAAGGCTAGAGTTCAGACTTAAGCCATCTGTCAATGAAAAGCCATCAGAGACTGTAACACGGGATGGGGAAATGATTTCGTCAGGGTTGTGTCTTGTCTGCTTAATGAGATGACTCTTTAAAGGTCAGGTTTTACAGGAAAGACAATGAACTGCAATAAGCAAACTAGGGAACTAGTTCAGACTAACACCAAAAAAAAGGAATACAGAAGTAAAAACAACTTGGCATTCAACTGAAAGTTGTAGAGGACAGCAAAACCGAGACTTTACATTCAAGTTGCTGGAACTGCCCCATCAGACATTAACAGAAATACTGAGAATGGCAATAGCCAAGACATGGAAACCAACTAAATGTCCACTGACAGAAAAATGCTTAAAGAAGATACAGTACATATATACAATGGAATATTACTCAGCCATTAAAAGGAATGAAACTGCAATTTGCAGAGATGTGGATAGACCTAGAAACTGTAATACAGAGTGAAGTCAGAAAGAGAAAAATATTGCATAATATCACTTATATATGGAATCTAGAAAAAGGAAACAGATGAACTTATTTGTACAGCAGAAATAGAGACACAAATGTAGAGAACGGACATATGGATACTGGGGGGGAAGGGAGGTAGGATGAACTGGGAGATTGGGATTGACATATATACACTACTATGTATAAAACAGATAATTAATGAGAACCTGTAGAGCACAGGGAACTCTACTCAGTGCTCTGTGGTGACCTAAATGGGAAGGAAATCCAAAAGAGAGGGGATATATGTATATGTATAGCTAATTCACTTTGTTGTCCAGCAGAAACTAACACAACATTGTAAAGCAACTATACTCCAATAAAAACTTAAAAAAAAAAAAGAACAAAATAATGCCATTTGCAGCAACATGGATGCAACTAGAGATTATCATACTAAGTGAAGTCAGTGAGAAGGAGAAAGACAAATACCACACGACATCACTTACATGTGGAATCTAAAATAATACACAAATGAACCTATTTATGAAACAGAAACAGAATCACAGACATAGAGAACAGACTGGTGGTTGCCAAGGGGGAGGGGTTGGGGGAGGCATGGATTAGGAGGTTGGGGTTAGCAGATGTAGGCTTTTATATATAGAATGGATAAACAAGGTCCTACTGCATAGCACAAAGAACTATACAAACATCCTATGATAAACCATAATGGAAAAGAATATTTAAAAGAAGAATGTAAAAAAAAAGTGAAGTTGGAAGGGTTGGTGATGTGGCTGGAAAGCTATGGGTTCTGATGAGCTTCAACTTCAGATTTGTACAAGTGAAGTGACTGTGGAACATATATTTAATACTAAGTAGTTCAACAGATATTTATTCAATGAAATGTCCAGCAAAAAGCTTAGGAGAGATCACTTTTAAAGCTGTTTTTTTGCAGCTACCCACAGGTATTGATTGAAGCCACTAAAGTAGAGGAAGTCACCAAGAGAAAGATATAAAAGGGGAAAGCGAGCAAAACTTGTTCTGAAGAGACTACAACATTCTTGGGAAAAGCTCCACAGCCTTGAAACTACATCTCCCTCCTCCCAACTTTTATAGTAACCAGGACGAAATGGCGTAATAAAAGATTACTCACTGGTTTCCAAATTCTGATGCTACAAAAAGGAAGCCTGTTTTAAGCACACACATAGCAGCAGCAACAGGCACAGTATCGAAATACTTGAGCCGGATCTCGGTAACCTGGAGTGGAAAGAGAAGAAGATTCCAGTGTATAGGCAAGTGAAGCCACGCCATGGAAAATAGCCCAGTATTATAAGATAGTGTAATAGGCAAAGTAGCAAATAAAATACTGTCCTTCATATCCAAACCAGCGGTCAGCAAACTACAACCCTCAGGCTAGCCACGCAGTTTACACGGTGCTTACGGCTGCTTTTGTGCCACAATGGCAGAGATAAGTAGTTGAGACAGGGACCACATGGCCCACAAAAGCCAAAAATGTTCACTACCTGGCCTTTACAAAAAAAAACTTGCCACCTCCTGAGCTAAACAGGTATCTAAGAAATCGCCCGGTGTTCAGCACTCCTCCGTGGGATGAAAAAAGTAACAGATCATGTATATTACTAGTGTTCAGTAGACATGGAGAGCTTTCTCTTGTTATTCACTAGAAATAGCATTACCCATTCTCACACTATATGGGATCAGACCAAAAATCTGTTAACCAGAGGGAGAAAACCTACATTCATGTACCAGTTCCAAACTTTAAAAGCTTTAACACCTTAGGCAACCACTTTTTAAGGCATTCTGTTTCCATTTTTTTTAACTTGTAAATTATCCTTTCTATCTCAGAGTAGTTGTAATGAACAAATGGTTTATAAAACCACTCTGTAAACCTTAAATGCACATATCAGTTTTTAAAATAAGGTTACTTAATTATATTAAAATTAGGATGCAACTTTAGAAAGTTTCATTAACTAGACTAAGCACAACAAATAGGTTTTTTTCTTTTTTTCCCTCCCTCCATGGTCTACTTACCATATCTTCATCTGTCTCCAAAGTGATCTTAAAGATATCTCCCTGCTCAGTTTGGGCCAAAAAGAAGAACATTGACTTGGTCTTATGGGTGGCAGAGCAGACAAAAATCATTCCTCTTTCAGGGTCATCCAGGTCATTCTAGGAAAGTCAAATACACAACCAACATCTTGGAAATGAGTACTCCTTTTCTGGAATTCAACACTTTACCGACAAGGATCATACGGGCCACCCAAGGCCTAGAGGCATCTGGAGCCTCTCCATGCAAGCTTTGACCCACAGCAGCCCGCCAGTCACAGGACTAAAACACAATAACCAAAAATTCTTGTCTACTATAAATACATAATAAAGCTTACGTTTAAAAAAAAAAAAAAGCCACAATTCCGCTTTACAGCCTAATCAGATCAATAAGGCAAGAACCACCTCCAGAGAAAGATGTCAGAGAAGAGACATGAAATTTAAAGAATCATCATTTCAGGCTGTGAATAAAACACTGTTACATGTTCACGACAATACCATCCAAAGCATCATCATCAGCCCTGATTTCCAAAGGACATTCCTCCTTGGCTGGACTTTGGTTTTCTTTTTTAATGTTTCCAACATTTTGTATTTCTCTCAGAGTAAGTTCAAGAGCAAAACATGTTTTATACTTCTTTGCAGCCCCAAAGCCAAGCACAGCACCTGGCAGTCAGGTGCTTAATAAATTTCTGATCAACTAAATGGAATCACTTATCACTCTTTACCAAGAATTTAACTTGCTAATCTTACCAGATATTCTAAAATTGATGGAATCTTACTCAGATACCATGTACTAGATAAACTAAGTCCTAAAACATTTAACCTCAGCACCTATACATTAATATTAAAAAGATAATCTGCAGTGAGAGAAGAGATTGAGGAAGCAGAGATCAAATAAGATTACCCATGTGCTGTTGATAACTGCTGAAGCTGGGTACACAGAAGTTCATTATATACACAATCATCCCTTGATAACTGCAGGGGATTGCCACAGATACCAAAATCCACGGATGCTCAAATCCCTTATATAAAATGGGGTAGTACAAGGAATAGTCAGCCCTCCATATCCATGCATGAGAACCCTGCAGATATGGAGGCCCAATTGTACGCTTAATGATTTCCACAGTAAACTTAAAATTAAAAGCAATAAAGCATCATTTTCAACCACCAGTGTAGTAACTGATTGAGAGAAAAACCACTGTGTGAAAAGATTTGGGGGAAAAGAGTATTTACACAGTCTCAAAGCACACTAGTTTCCACACCAATTACAAAAAGGAAAAGGTAGCTTTACAACAAAGAGAAGTAGTAGGTGATCAATTTAGCATTACCAATACTGCATCAAATCAGCATTATGTGCCCCTAATGTAATGTAATGTAATGAGAAATATATATCAGCACCTAAGTAATAATTCTATCAATGTTATCATGAGGAAAAAGATTATGGGACAAACTACAAGACAATTAACCCAGACTCTTAAAAAAAAATGTATCATAAAAAAACAAAAACAGGGCTTCCCTGGTGGCGCAGTGGTTGAGAGTCCGCCTGCCGATGCAGGGAACACGGGTTCGTGCCCCGGACCGGGAAGATCCCACATGCCGCAGAGCGCCTGGGCCCGTGAGCCATGGCCGCTGAGCCTGCGCGTCCAGAGCCTGTGCTCCGCAACAGGAGAGGCCACAACAGAGACAGGCCCGCATACCGCAAAAAAAAAAAAAAAAAAAAAAAAAAAACAAAAAAACAAAAAAAAAACAACAAAGGTGAGAGGAAATATTCTAAATTAAAGGAGACTAAATATAGATATAAGGGAACTTTGGGAGACAATGAGAGAACTGTACGTAAGATAATTGTATTACTCAAAATGGTAAATTTCTTGGGCACAATATTGATAGTGTAGAAAATTTCCCCCTTCTTAGGAGCAACATCTTAGGAAATTCTTGCAGTGTCATACAATCTATCTTCAAATGGTTTTACCTAAAAAAATTTATAGATACATAAGAAAGAAAAGGCAAATGTAGCAAAGCAGTATTAACTGGGGAATCTAAGTGAAAGGTATACAGGAATTCACCATTCTCTCCTTTTAGATTTTTCTGTATGTTGGAATGGGGTGGGGTGGGAGAGAATGAAACACAATTTATCTCCAATGAATACACCTGGATTCTTCAAACTAGAAACTTTCAGGAATTTCAAATTGATAATCTCCATAGGTTCTTCGAGAATGAAAACTGTGTTGGCTTTTTTTTTAATTGAAGTACAATTGACTTACAGTATTATGCTAGTTTCAGGTGTACAACATACAATTTTGTTGACTTTTAACTCCCTTTCTCAAAGATTTTGTTTCGCTTTTGTTATCTTACTGGCTTTACTAAAAACAACATTTACAAAGAAACTAAAACTTGATTAACAGATAAATTAAGAGACCACACTGTAATTACAAAAATTAAGTTCATTTCACAAACACAAATATATTTTCTCTTATGGCAAACAAAGACCTTACCCGTCTCCTGGGAATTGGACAGCGGATATCTGGTTGGTCACCAAAGTTCTTATAGGTGATGTAGTTTTCAGAGCAAATCAGCACTCCACTTGGACCATCTGACCCCCCTGGAACTGTCAAGAGAAAATGAAACTCAGCAATGATTTGACATAACCATGAATTACAATTTAGCCTTCAATTCCTTCCCTCCTTCAGCACAACTTGAAGGTACAGTGTGCCTGAAGGTGATAAACATTCAGTGTTTCTTTTCCCTGATAGTTATGCTAGACAAGGATAGGGCACCATTTGGGGAATCTCAGCCTGTCCAGATCTCTGATAATGCATCTAAATGTTTAGCTCCAAGCCCAGAACTCAGTTCTTAGGTTCAGACCTATAATCCAACTGCCTCCTGGACACTATCAACATGGATATTCCACAGCAGCTTAAAAATGAACATACTCATAAACAAGTCCAGAATTCCTTCCCAAACGACCTCCTGGGTTCTCCACCTTAAAGAACACTGTCATCAACCAACAGACCAAACCAGAAACAAGGATGTCATCCTTCAATTCTCCCCTCTCCCATAGCCCTAGTGATTCTCCCTCCTTAGCAGTCCTCATGCTGTGAATCTCTCTTGGTTTAGTGAAACAGCTTCCTGACCAATCTCCTGGCTTATTATCTTCCATTCCATTACCAAAATGTAAGCATGTGATCTTTTAAAAACGTTCACCTTTAACATGTCATTATTTTCCTGCTTAAAAATCCCTCAGTAGCTACCTCCCACCTCTACCCCATCCCTTTACCTCCAATGATCCAATCACAATGAGCTTTCAGTTCTTTCAATGAACCATGTTTTTTTCCTGCATTTCGGCTTTTGTGCATTCTGCTCCACTTGGCCGTAACAGAAACTCCTCCTCCGCCCCTGTTACACTTAGCTAACTCCTAACTAGTCCCCAGTTCTCAGCTGAGAGCCCTTGTGAAACCTTTCTCTGACGCATTGCCTTCCTTCCCTAGGTTAGGGACCCCTCCTCCATGTTGTCATACCATCTGGCACACTCTGGCAATTTTTTTGTTACTATCATATAGTCACCACTACACTCAATCTTGCATAAAAGGAGACACCACATCTAATTTTTCATCACTGCAGTCCCAGGGCCCAGTACACTGATTTTACACATATTGATTGTAGAGGCTCAGTAAAAATTTGTTTTAATGAATGAAACCCTCATAAATGAGAAATACAATACATTACAGCAAGTAATTAAATACAACCTATTTTCTAAAATTCTTCTGCTTAATATATAAGAAGTCTCTTCCTAAGATTTAATGCTCAAAGACAAGCGCTGTTTTGTATTTTTCTTCTCTAAAATCCTCCCCCAACAACTGACATATTTCACTTTAGACATCAATTCAAGTGCAAATGACTTGAAACAGAAAGGACTGCATCACTGTCTTACTCAAGCCTGATGAAATTTAGATTACCACAAATACAGTTGCCCTCACTTAGTTTTTTAATATGAATTAAACTAATATTTATTCTTCATGGTGAACATCTTTGAGCTCCTACAAAAATCATACTTTGCTCCGGTGCATCTAAAACACTGTTGATCTGATTTGCTAAAATTTAAGATTTTTGCACCCATAGTCACAAGTATAACCAGCCTGCAAATTTTTCTTATTACTATCCTTCTCTATTTTTGGTACTGAACTTATATTAGGCTCATACAACAGTTTTTATTCTTTTTTCTAATCTTTGGAGAAATTTAAGGTCCCTGAAAATTCTGGACCTTAAATCTTCTGAGAGAAAAAACTTCGGATTATTGTTCCAATTTCTTTAACAAATGCTGGTCTATTCAGGTTCTTAATTTCTTCTTGGATCAATTTTGGTAACAGTTACATTTGTCTTTTCACAGAGCCAGGTTTCGATTTTTGTAATCAGTGAAAGATTGACTACAGTTAAGACACCAGAGCAACCAATAGTAATCAATATTCCAAGCTGACTGCTCTCTTTTTCTTCCCTGCCCCCATTAGAGGATAAGAGTTAACCACATGAATTTCTAACCTTGCCAAAACATAGACAAGGCACTCAGGTTTACTACAAATGGATTATAGTTTCCAAATCATATTAAGCAAACAGTGCTAAGTTTGAAAATAAAATGGACCAAGCAAAATGGTACAGAGCAGCTCTAAGAGAAAAGTACCTGTAATAAGGAAGTTTCCATGTTCCTCCAAAGGTTCACTGTATTTTCGGACCACATGATTTAAACCAAGGTCTAACTCATAGAAAGTAAGTGTCTGCTGGGTATTAGCTGCTGCTTCCCCAGTTGGATCATTGTCTGCTTCCTATAGAATAACAGTGGCACAAAGACTAATCAGTACCGTAAAATCAAACTTTCAAAACTGGAAAGTAAAAAAGAGTGGATATATGCATATGTATAACTGACTCACTTGGCTGTACACCTGAAACTAACACAACATTGTAAATCAATTATAGTCCAATAAAAATTATTTAAACTAACAAACAAACAAACATAGCTGGAAAGGGCATCAGGATTCCTCCATTTCACAAACGAGGAAGCAGAGGTCCACAGACGCCAAATGGTCTGCCAAAGTTCACACTAAGTAATGGCAGAGTGAAAGCAAGTACCCAGGTCTTCTATTTCTGAGACCAGGGTTAGCTCTACTAGAAAATACTGCTTTCCTCTCAAGCAAAAGAATGGCATGCCTCATCTTTCACTATCTCCCCGTGAAAAAATATCCCAAATACACTTTCACCTCCTTTTTCAGGGAGGTTTTCTCAATAAATACCCTGTTTCCACAGAAAGACTATTCAAATCAGGTAAATTCTGAAACACTCCACAGTATTTCAGAAAGGTATTTGGAATAGAAAAAAAAAATTGTGAGCAAGTAAGATATAAGAAATGCACAATGAAGAAAACAATCTCAGGAAAGCACCAAGGTGAGTGGAAGAAACCCAAAGGAGGGAGAGGGGGAGAAGGGAGGGGAAGGAAAAGGTGGGTAGAGAGATGGAGACCCCCCTCGCCATTACCTCATAATCCATTTCCAGACAAGCAAACATTGGATTTTCAAATCCCACATCTACTCCGACCACATGATATACTAAAGTGTTCGCTTTGTGGGCCTCCAGTGGAGATGAAATGGTAAGCCGGGCTGCAGCATCTCTGTTCAAGATATACACCAATTTCTGTTTCTCAATGGCGCCTGTTGAAGGAGAAAAAACACAGAAAAACTCCAGATAATGAAACCAGAGGCTACAGAACAGCTAGATTCACGTCACAATTATTTTCTGAAAGTTCGTTAACAGCCAGTACTAACTCTACAAGTGTATGCATGCTTTAGGATTTTGCTCTCTATCATTAAAATAGACAAGAGCATAATTTTACCCCCCTCCTTCCTAACAGGGATCTTAATATCCCACTAACTCTTCAAAAATTTTTATGACAAACTAAACAATAATTCATAGAATTGCCAGCTTTATTCTCTGAATTAGATCTAATGATTTTGTGACTGGTCAAAGAAGGTTGCCCTCTGGAAGCCGGATCAGATACACAGAATTTTCTTCAAGATATTTATCAGAGAAGAGACATGAATGTGAATCATCACTTCAGGCTGACGAAAGCAACCATATTCATTGTCTAATAATATAAAATCTTACAGTGTAGCCTTTTTGCTACACTTGAAGAAATGGAAAAACACCCATTTCCAACTAGATAAGAAGTAGAAAAGGTGTGTTAAAACTTCTCCCATTGTTTTAAAAGGAAAAGCAACTTTAAACTTTAAACATCCAAAATGATCCAAACTTTACCCAGCTGAGTGATTTCTTGGCACACTATCAAGATCACAGCATTGTTATCCTGAACTGAGCTTCTTTAAGAGTCAAAAAGTCAACAGAGTAAGTCACTCACTAATCATAACAGCTCGCCCTTTGGGATCCACAGCTAAGAACTGGCCAGGAACAATGCGGCGGCATCCACTCTTGCCAAAGGTTTCTTGGTGAATTTTCTCAAACATATTCTTAGATGGCTGGTATTCCAGGATAACAATCCGACCTGAGTCACTGCCAACCACAATGTAGTCTTTTGTGCCACCTGTCAACCTAAAGGCCATGAGTGACCGGATGACACCAAATACTTCCACAGTTAGTAGAGTGTGTACTTTGCCGGTGTTGGGGTCAGGGCGAAGCAGCTCCAAGATCTTTCCCCGGGAAACAACAATTTCCTGTTGTTTGGTTCCTGAAAAACATGAAAAATAAAGATCATGAACAATCAGAACTAGTAACCTGAATGGATCAAAATTCCACTAAAGGGACTTCCCTGGTGGTCCAGTGGTAAAGAATCTGCCTTACAATGCAGGGGACACGAGTTCGATCCCCGGTCAGGGAACTAAGATCCCACATGCTGCAGGGCAACTAAGCCCACATGCCACAACTACTGAGCTTGCGCGCCTCAACTAGAGAGCCTGCATGCCGCAAGCTACAGAGCCCACGTGCTCTGGAGCCCGCGCACCACAACTACAGAGCCTACGCACTCTGAAGCCCTCACACCACAACCAGAGAGAAAAGCCCACGGGCCACAAGGAAAGATCCCGCCTGCCGCAACTAAGTCCTGCCACAGCCAAAAAAATAAATTAATTTAAAAAAAAAAAGCCACAAAAGATAAATATAACTGAGCTGGCGGCTTAGTATTTTAAGTTAATTTATTCTACTTTAAAAGGTAGGGCCTCCCTGGTGGCGCAGTGGTTGAGAGTCCGCCTGCCGATGCAGGGGATACGGGTTCGTGCCCCGGTCTGGGAGGATCCCATATGCCGCGGAGCGGCTGGGCCCGTGAGCCATGGCCGCTGGGCCTGCGCGTCCGGAGCCTGTGCTCCGCAACGGGAGAGGCCACAACAGTGAGAGGCCCGCATACCGCAAAAAGAAAAAAAAAAAAAAAAAAAAGGTACTTTTCCTGGGCTTCCCTGGTGACGCAGTGGTTAAGAATCTGCATGCCAATGCAGTGCAGGGGACACAGGTTCGAGCCTTTGTCTGGGAAGATCCCACAGGCCACGAAGCAACTAAGCCCGTGTGCCACAACTACTGACCCTGTTCTCTAGAGCCCACAAGCCACAAGTACTGAGCCCGTGAGCCACAACTACTGAAGCCTACATGCCTAGAGCCCATGCTTCGCAAGAAGAAAAGCCACCACAATGAGAAGCCCGCACACCACTATGAAGAGTAGCCCCTGCTCACCGCAACTAGAGAAAGCCCGCGCGCAGCAACAAAGACCCAACACAGCCAAAAATAAATAAATAAAATAAATTTAAAGGCAAAAAAAAGGTACTTTTCCCAGAATTTAAAACATCTAACAAAAGTGGCATCAAAGAAGAACTTTTCAAAAATGGTCACACAAGTTATTTTTAAACTTCCTTTGTATTTTTCTGAGATTTGCCATCAATCTGCATAATTCGGAGTTGTCTACAAACGATATTAACATATAATGTTTTGGGGACTTCCCTGGTGGCGCACTGGTCAAGCATCTGCCTGCCAATGCAAGGGACACAGGTTCAAGCCCTGGTCCCAGAAGATCCCACATCCCGTGGAGCAACTAAGCCCGCGCACCACAACTACTGAGCCTGCTCTCTAGAGCCTGAGCCCCAGCTACTGAGCCCGCGTGCCACAACTACTGAAGCCCGCGCGTCTACAGCTCATGCTCCGCAACAAGAGAAGCCACCGCAATGAGAAGCCCGCGCACCACAACGAAAAGTAGCCCCCACTCGCCGCAACTAGAGAAAGCCCACGCGCAGCAACGAAGACCCAATGCAGCCAAATATAAATAATTTAAAAACAAAACAGAAAAAAACATATGATGTTTTGCTTCGTAAAATTAAAAATTACCAAAGGCTCTTTCTAGCCCATCTTTAAGGCTATTGTTCTAAGAAATCATATTAACTTTTTGGGCTGTTAGCTGTAATATCTCAAAGACCTTTTAAAGCTACCACCTAATATATGCTGTTTATTTCTAAACTGACTCCTAAAAAGCTCACTTGCTTTCATAACTGCAATCAACACCTCCAAATACATAACAGTCAACTTGTCCCCATCTCTCCCTGCTATGTAATTCCACCCAGATGAGTTGTCATCACCTTTAAACTAAATGTTTAAAATATCCAAGTTCCTCCTTCCCCAAACACACTCTCTGGTCTCAAGTAACCTGCTATCAATGTTACTGTCATTTTCTCTGCCACCCAGGTTGCAAACTCATATTTTCTCTTTCTTTCTATCCTCACTGCCCTAATACAGATCCTCACTATTTAATGCCTAAATGACTTCCTATCCTATCTGATATGCCACTCCTACCCACCTCAATCCATTCTCATTTGCTCAATGCCATCACTTATCAGGCCACCTTATTTTCCAAAGGTCCTTTGGAAGATCAAGTACTCCAAAGTGCTTTAGAAACTGTAAAGCATCACATAAATCACAATATTCTCTAATGATTAAAAGATTTTTTTCATAATTTGTTTTAGAAAAAAAGGTTTGATATTGAAAAAGTAATTTGAAGCATAAAACTAGTAATATTAAAAATGCTAGGAATTCCCTGGCACTCCATTGGTTAGGACTCCGCACTTCCACTACAGGGGGCATAGGTTCAATCCCTGGTCAGGGAACTAAGACCCCGCGAGCCGCGTCATGTGGCCAAAAAAAATTTTTTTTAAATGTTAAGCTCAGAAAGATAATAATAGAAACACTTACCAGAGAAGTTGCCATGAATGGCAAAGCTGATGCCAGTGGCTCGCTGCAAGGTCAAGTTGTACAGGAACATGGTAGCAGTAACACTGAGCCACCCGCAACTCCACAATCCAGGCCTTGGTTATACCAAGTCAAAACAAGCTAAGAGCACATAGAAGCAGAAAAATATCAGCTGTGCAATTGTTATTTTAACAGACACTTCTGTGTGGGAACTTCTGGCTGAAGACAGCAGAACCAGGAGAGTAAGGCCTATTGAGGAACAACATACTTATAATTAAGAGTGCCTTCTACATACTAGGCACTATGCTACTATACACTCTGTTTCAACCTCACAAGAAACCTATGAAGTACTCAATATTACACTAATTTTACAGATAAGAAAATTGAGCTAAGAAATTAAATTGTCTGCCTGAGGTCACATAACAAGTAGTAAAATCGCTAGGAGCTGGGATCTGTACCATTAAACCAACACTGTCTATTTGACTTTGTCACAGAAACTAAGTAGGTCTATATTTACTTGTAGTTGAATAGGCTCTACTTTCACATGGTTCAGAATTCAAAAGCACAGCAAAAAGCTGACTCCATCCATTCCCTAGCCATCCAGTTTTCCTCCCTGGAGGAATCAATTTCACCAAGTTATATTGTGTCCTTCCAGATATTTTCTGTATGTACAAAGAAAAACATATATTAATACTGTCTATTATCCCTTTTTAACTAAAAGTTGGGCACTGTATATCATACACTCACATCATAGTGCAACTGATTTTTTATCACTTTACCTATCTTTTGAGATAGCAACAAACAAAAGGCTTTCTCATTTTTATTTTACAACTTCATAGTATTCCATTGAACGGGTATATCACAATTCATTTAGCCAACACCCTATTGATGAACATTGTTTCTTCCCAATCTCTTGCTATAATAAACACTGCTGCAAAGAAAATCTTTCATATATAGGCCATTCATATGTGCATGACTGTATCTCTAAACTGAAGTGTCACTTCAGGAGCAAGCCTCCCCAAAGAAGTATACGGTCACAGAAAAGGATTCTTCTCATCAGACAGAAATGAAGACTGCAAACTGATGCACTTCTACCATAAAAGAATTACCAAAACTACATCTATACACAGTCACTGCTGGAAAATAAACTGAGCTATTTTTCCTCAATTACAAAAAGAAGGAATCTTGAGAAATTCAAAGTGATCACTGTGTAATTAATGTACGAGTTTGGTTTTGTTAAATGAGAAAAGAAAATTATGAGCAAATGTCCTTATAAATAATAATCATTTTGGGGCTGGGCAAGAGCAGGGTGCCTAAGAGAGGAAAAGATCCTTCAGTCTGGAAACAGGTCCTGAGAGATATACATTCTCCTACTTGAAACCAAGGAACATCAAGGAAACCAAGAAATGTTCTTCTAGGATCACAGGGAAAGAAGGAAAAAGTCTTGAGATGGAACAAGAAGGGAGTGAGAAATGACCTACAAGAAGAAAAACAGAAAAAACATAGACACAGAGACGTAGATACACACACACCCAGAAGGGCTTAGACACTGGGAAATTTCCAGGGAAAGTTGTGCTCAGCTTAAAGTCTGGGTAAAAAATAGGCAGAGAATGTGTTAAAGCTGCTCTCTGAAAAGTAGTGAATGTGATTCTCAGACATAATTTATTCTGTTGCATCTTGCTCTTATTATAAAATTTCAAACATAATTTCAGATCTCCAATTATCAACAACACAATTTACAGTGAAAGCCCTACCATGTTGTCAATGTGATCCGTGTTGCACGACTGATTACGTTAAAAATAAAGAATTTTTTAGAAAACAACAGAGGAAACCACAGGCCACTTCTGAAACCTGGAAAAGCTTTACAACCTATGCTATCCATTACTATCTTTGGAATTCATTTTCCCCAAACCTAGTTGGATCCAGGTTCCCCAAGTATTGTTATATTGGGTAATGGAGGAAGTTGCAATCCGGAAGCAGACCAGCCAAGAACAATATACCAGGAACCAGTAACGACCAAAACTTGGTAAATTTTGATTTCCCCGCTTCTATCTCCTGCCTGTGAATACTAGGAAATGAGCCTGTGATTGCTTCTCCACCCCTTCTCCATGTGCCAAAAGAACATCAGCGCATGAGGATAAGAGAAGGAAACAAGTCGCCCAAATGCCAAAATACAAATACAAAAAGTCTTGATTTCAAAGGCTGTTTCCATTACTTACACTTTTAACACCCTCGATCTTTCCACCCTCCCGTGTGTCGTTTACTTTCTCCAGAAGACGTCCCTCCTGCTCCTTCTCACACCTCCCCCAGCGCCTAAAAGGTACGCAATTTCTAGAAAGCTTATTTTGAGCCAGGCCTGGTTCCCACACTGTGAACGGAAACGGGAGACGATTCCCTAAAGCCGCCCCAAGCATTCCCTTTCCCGTACCTCTCGGGCCTAGCTGCCTCAGAAACCCCTGCCACAGGCTCGGCCCACCCTCCTACATGGCCGCTATCCGCCTCCCCGGTCTCGGGGAGGTCGGGGAGCTGTTTCTTTACCCTGCAGCCAGGAGGATGGCGTAGATATCCGACAGATCCTCAGCTTCCTTCAAGCCCTAAACAACAACCAACTCCAAGGCGCCGGCGTCCGCCATTAGCTCCTAAGACAGGGACCTTCCGGTTGGCGCGCGACGGAAAAAGGTCCCCCAACCGGCGCCTGAAGAAGGTATATATAATTTTTTTTTTACTGCTTCTTTCTTGCTTCCACACAGCACTGAAAATTACTTAAATATACTTTATGACCGTCACTTTTTCCAGGAGAATAGGAAATGAATTGACCTTTTAACGTAGACTTTAAAAAAAACAAAAAACTACAAATTCATTGGGCACTGCCGTGGGCAGCCCCAAAGACGTGACGCGCCAACGAGGCGGGGGTCCTCGCGGGGCCGGAAGCGAGAAATGGGGACCAAAATGGCAGACCTCGATTCCTCTCAGAAGCTGTTAGGGGTGCCTCCGCCGCCTGACGGCGTGGGAGGAGGCAGCTGTTCGGGAATATCCACTGAACTCATTCGCTCCCTGACCGACCTGCAGGAGCTGGAAGCTGTGTATCAACGGCTCTGCGGCGAGGAGGTGGGGGGCTGAGCTCCTTTTTCCAGGAGGATGCAGCGGCAGTGGGCTTAGGAGCCGTCAGTCTTGGGAAATGCAGGCTGTGAGAAGGTCTCTTCTTGCCGAGGAAACAAAAAAGCACCTACTCGAGAAGCAAGCGTGTAGTTGAGTGTAGTTGGGGCGACGTGACTTCTCTGTTTACTCGGTCTGATGCCCCCAAGCATGTTTTCCTGTCATCTAGGCGATCTGCCCCCACTCCCCCGTTGATTTCCCTGGCCCTTAATCTCTAGGTTTCTCCGCCAGAGTGAAGTTAGACTTGAGGGTATACGCCGACTCGCTTGCTTTTCAAAATAAGAGTAAAGGCTCTCTTGCAACGGCTTAGCAATTTTAAAAATTATGGTATACTTTTACCCCATTATCTCATTTAAGCGAGAAATCATTGCAAATAATCTTGAAGCGTTTTAAGATTTCCTCCTGTGGGGAATGAATTTGGGGGTGTAATTTTAGTGTTTCGGTTAAATGCAGGGCCTTATAGAAGCTTGAGATTTTAAGACTCAGGCACAACTGTCTAATCTTGGACAAGTCACTTCATCTCTTGTATCCATGCGTGGTGTCAAATGAGGGGCGTGGGCTATATTCTGTCGAAGATTCATTCCTTGCAGCCTGCTTCACTTTTCCGTGCGACTTGGTGCTGTCAATACAATTTTGAATGCCATTTGGGCTCCTTGGCAGTCAGAAGAAAGATCTAAACTCTAATCTAAAAGTTTAGTAGCTGTTTCCTAAACCAAAGTTTTATTAAGGTTGAGCACAAAAGGCAATTTCATACTGGAGCAGAGGTGGTCATTGATATCTTGAGAATTTTCAAATATAATATTAACTTACACCAACTCTAGCAGTTTCTAATACATTTTTCAGCAAGATGTGCTTTATGAAGTTCAGTACTGAGCTTGCATTCAATGAATGGGGGGGGAATTAAGTCAGTCTTACAAACAACAAACAATATTAGTTTTGTATTTGTATTTGATGACTGTCAAGGACATGTTTTCCTCTGGATCCTACTGGACTATTGTAGTAGAAACATATAGCTAATACTAATGGCTTTTGTTGAGCCATATGCGACATGCTATGTTAACAACTTTATATGTGTTATCTTGTTTGGCTCACACAACAGTCGTATGGGGTATATATTACTGTCCCTATTTTACAGATGAAGAAACTCAAGCATAAGAAGGTTACATTAGTTAAGGTAGTGCAGTAAATGACTTGGCTGAGAGGAAATTATATTTATCACTTCTGGCTACTGACTATACACTAGAAGAGACTTTTTATAACTGCCACTTTAGAAGTTTCATTTGTTTATTTGAGCCTTTATATTTTAAATGCCTTCCTGTGTTAGGCACTATGCTAATGAAATTGAATAAAAGTTTACGTTCTCCCTTTGTTGTGTTCATCTCGTAGACGGAATAAGATACACATAAGGTAACCATTATTATGTAATATGGTAAGTGCAAAAATGAAGCATTGTTTGTTAAAGTCCTAGGGGAGCTTAGTGAGAGGAAAGAAGACATTTGAAATGGGATTTACCCTTCAGCTAAGTGGTTGGCTTAGATAACTCTTAAGGTTCCTTCTGATCATACTAATGACAGGTTGTTTCTCTGTGTTTCAGAAAGTGGTGGAGAGAGAGCTGGATGCTCTTTTAGAGCAGCAAAACACCATTGAAAGTAAAATGGTCACTCTCCATCGGATGGGGTGAGTCTCATCTCAGCAAGACCTATTGTTAATTCCATTAGGGTCCACTGGATAAGTTACTATTTTTCCTAACTTTCTGTTATACAATGCAAGTTGAGTTTGAATTGAAAAGGAGCATTACCTCCAGGTAAAGTGTTTACCTAAGGGTATAGTTAAGCTGTTCTCAAAGTGTCCTTGGACCAGCAAGTATCAACATTTGGAAACTTGTTAGAAAAGCAAATTTTGGGACCTCAGCCCAAACCTATTATACCAGAAACTCTGGGGGTGGGGCCCTAGAATCTCTAGCTTAATGTGCATACCAAGTGGTTCTGACATATAGCTCAAGTTTGAGAACCCCTGTTTTTACAGATTTTGTATAGTTTCTAGTCATAAAAATTGGTCTTTGGGCTTCCCTGGTGGCGCAGTGATTGAGAGTCCGCCTGCCGATGCAGGGGACACGGGTTCGTGCCCCGGTCTGGGAAGATCCCACATGCCGCGGAGCGGCTGGGCCCGTGAGCCATGGCCGCTGAGCCTGCGCGTCCGGAGTCTGTGCTCTGCAACGGGAGAGGCCACAACAGTGAGAGGCCCACATTAAAAAAAAAAAAAAAAAAAAAAAAATTGGTCTTTGATTTCATCATCCTCTTAGATTGTTAGTGCGTTTTATGCTCACTTAACAATTGGGGGAGTCTAGGTTCTTTGGCAGTACCTATTTAGGGGTGTCTTTAGTCGTTATTGAAATTAATTTATTATTAAGTATAGGCCTGAGTTTTCACTAAAACACTCTTGAGGAAAAGCTTTGAATAGAATGAACAGAGCTAAGAGTTGTAGGGAGGTACAAAAGAAGTAGAAGACGTAGTCTCCATCTGCAAAAAAATTTTTCCATCTCTTCTACTGTCTACCCCTATGGATATGTGTGCTGACAATGTGTGTCTCCAGTCCCAACCTGCAGTTGATTGAAGGAGATGCAAAACAGCTAGCTGGAATGATCACCTTTACCTGCAACCTAGCTGAGAATGTGTCCAGCAAAGTCCGTCAGCTTGACCTGGCCAAGGTAATCCCCTTGAGCTTTTGATATTTGAGTTAGTAGAGGGCAGTAGAGAAGCTACCACATTAGAAATTAGAGTAGCACCATCCAATAGAAACCTAATGCAAGATACCAAAACCAGACAAAGGTCTCACAAAAAAACTCCAGACCAATAGCTGTTATGAATATAGGCATACAAATCCTCAAAAACACTAGCAAATCAAATCCAGCAACGTATATAAAAAAAAAGACTATACTGTGACCAAGTGGGGTTTATCCCAGGCATGCAAGATTGGTTTAGCCTCTGAAAATCAATGAATGTAACATATCATATCAATAGAATAAAGGACAAAAACCATATGATCGGGCTTCCCTGGTGGTGCAGAGGTTAAGAATCCGCCTGCCAATGCAGGGGACACGGGTTCGAGCCCTAGTCCAGGAAGATCCCTTAGTTGCCACGGAGCAACTAAGCCCACGTGCTACAACTACTGAGCCCGCATGCCTACAGCCCATGCCCCGTAACAAGAGAAGCCACTGCAATGAGAAGCCCACGCACCACAAGGAAGAGTAACCCCTGCTCGCCTCAAGTAGAGAAAAGCCCGTGCGCAGCAACAAACACCCAGTGCAGCCAAAAATAAAAATAGGTAAAATTAAAAAAAACAAACAAACCACATGATCATCTCATAGACTCAGAAAAAGTATTTGACAAACCCCAACACCCCTTTTGACAAAAATACTCAACAGACTTGGAATAGAAGAGACTTCCTCAACCTGATAAAGGGCGTCTGTGAAAATCCCACAGCTAATATACTTATTGATGAAAGACTAGGTGCTTCCCCCCAAGTTCAGGAACAAAACAAGGATGTTAGCTCTTGCTGCTACTCTTTAACATTGTACTGGAAGTTCTAGCCAGGGCAGTTACGTAAGAAAATGAAATAAAAGTCATTCAGATTGGAAAAGAAATCTAATATGAACCCCACATGTGATGTAAAATTTCCCAGTGACCGTTTTTAAAAAGCAAAACAGAAATGGGTGAATATAATTTTAACAATTTAAAAATAACATTTGTTTAACCCATTATATTAGAAATTACTATGAAACGGTATCAGTGAGATATTTTACCTTATTTTGTGCTAAGTCTTTGAAATCCAGTATGTATTTTACTCGTATACATCTTCATTTGGACTGGTCCCATTTCTTGTCCTTTTTTTTTTTTTAAGATAGTTTATTGCCACATTTATACCTCTTTTTTTCTTTAAGTTTTAATTTTAATTTTTTTTTTTTTGGCCGTGCTGCACGGCTTGTGGGATCTTAGTTCCCAACCAGGAATTAAACCTGGGCCAAGGCAATGAAAGCACCAAATCCTAACCACTAGACCACCAGGAAATTCCCCATGGACTAGTCATATTTCAAGCACTCATTAGCGACAGGTGGTTTGTAGCTGCTGTATTGAACACAAGCACAGGATCTGGGTTCTTGAAGAAATCAGTCCCAGCCTCAGGTTTCCCCTGTGAAATAGCGTAACTCTTCCCTATCTATTTGTTCAGATTCTGCCAAAATAATTTACCATGAAACGTTATAGCCACACAGCTACCAACTCACATATTAAAGTTTTCTTAAATGTTATTGCTTCTTTAAAACAAAAATACTGGACTTCCCTGGTGGTGCAGTGGTTAAGAATCCACCTGCGAGGGCTTCCCTGGTGGCACAGTGGTTAAGTATCCGCCTGCCAATGCAGGGGACACGGGTTTGAGCTCTGGTCTGGGAAGATCCCACATGTCGCAGAGCAACTTAAGCCTGTGCGCCACAACTACTGAACCTGCGCTTTAGAGCCCGCGAGCCACAACTGATGAAGCCCGCGTGCCACAACTACTGAAGCCTGTGCGCCTAGAGCCTGTGCTCCACAACAAGAGAAGCCACTGCAATGAGAAGCCTGCGCACTGCAACGAAGAGTAGCCCCTGCTCGCCGCAACCAGAGAAAGCCCGCCCACAGCAACGAAGACCCAACACAGCCAAAAATAAATAAAATAAATTAAAAAAAAAAAAAAGGAATCCACCTGCCAATGCAGGGAACATGGGTTCAACCCCTGGTCTGGGAAGATCCCACATGCCGCAGAGCAACTAAGCCCGTGCGCCGCAACTACTGAGTCTGTGCTCTAGAGCCCGCGAGCCACAGCTACTGAGCCCGCGCGCTAGACCCTGTGAGCCCTAGAGCCCCCCCACCCCCCGCTCGCTGCAACTAGAGAAAGCCTGCTTGCAGCAACGAAGACCCAATGCAGCCAAAAAAAACAGAAACAAAAAATGAAACGCTGTAACATTGTAAATCAACTATACTCCAATAAAAATCTTAGAAAAAGAACAAAATACTGATAAAGATAATATATAAAAAGTAAATAAATAAAACAAAAGTACTTTTCATGTATTTTCCATATTTTATTACCTGGTTTACAATATCATGTCCCCAAAATGTCAAATACATTTTGATTGTGTTATAAATTAAACAATATAAGCCAAATATAAATATGGATTATCCCCGTTGCTACCTCCATTAAAATAAATGATCCGGTCAATCAAACAAAATTGTGTGATACCCATCAGTAGTATTGACCATCATCAACAAGTTTTGTGAGTGGTAGTGGTGGTGCTTTTTGGTTTACCAGTGAAAGCTGAAAAGGACCTCTGGTTAATCACATTCAGCTCCTGAAACTCTACCTTCTGGAGAGAGATTTTTGAAAGAATAGGACATTGTTTCTAACCACCAGGTCTTTTTGCAGAATCGCCTCTATCAGGCCATTCAGAGAGCTGATGACATCTTGGACCTGAAGTTCTGCATGGATGGAGTTCAGACTGCTTTGAGAAATGAAGATTATGAGCAGGCTGCAGCCCACATTCATCGCTACTTGTGCTTGGACAAGTCAGTCATCGAGCTCAGCCGACAGGGCAAAGAAGGTTGGCGTCCCAAACTGTTGATTTGTAGTTTAGTTACAAGCATCTGTAATCTAGTTTAAACATCTGTAATTTCTAGTTTAGATACAAGCATCTGTAATCTGAACTAGGCAGTCTCAACCACCAAAAGGACATCTGTTAGGAAACTTCCTTGTCTGGTACTAGACCCTTTGTAGGTCCTAGACTATCACGAGGCAGAGGTTGTTATTCCTACTTTACGGAAAAGAAAACTGAATCCAGATCTACTACCCGTGGGTTCTTTACACTTGACCATGTTGCCTGCTTATAAAATTTAAATTAGGGGGCTTACCTGGTGGCGCAGTGGTTGACAGTCCGCCTGCCGATGCAGGGGACACGGGTTCGTGCCCCGGTCTGGGAAGATCCCACATGCCGCAGAGCTGCTAGGCCCGTGAGCCATGGCCGCTGAGCCTGTGCGTCCGGAGCCTGTGCTCCGCAACGGGAGAGGCCACAACAGTGAGAGGCCCGCATACCGCAAAAAAAAAAAAAAAAATTTAAATTAGGGACTTCCCTGGTGGTCCAATGGATAAGACTGCATGCTCCCAATACAGGGGGCCCGGGATTGATCCCTGGTCAGGGAACTAGATCCCACATGCCACAGCTAAGACCCAGTGCAGCCAAATAAATAAATATATATTTTTTTAATTTAAAATTAAATTTTTAGCTTGGTATTCTGGGCCTTCCATGATCTCAACCCACGCTGTCTTTCTAGCCTTATTTCATGCCATTCACTCATGCATCCATCCATTGTGCACACATTTATTGAGCTCCTCTATATACCAGGATATGTACTATCTGCAACACTCAGCAAATACTCTGCATCTTTCTGTTTCTAATCCTTTGCTCATTTCATTCCCCTTGCCTGGAATGTATGTTCCCCCTGCTCAGGTATCAAAATCCTGCCCGTCTTTGAGAGATGGAATATCATCTCTAGGAAGCCTTTTCTGATTACTTCAACCAGAAATGTGACTTGTGGGCACCTTTCTTATGACACTTATCATACACTGAATTTTATTACAGTTATTTGCACACAAATCTTATTTCTTTCAGTTGATTGTAATTTCTCTGACAATAGGATCATGGCTGATTCATCTCTTAATCATCCATATTGTTGGTACAGCATCTTACACACACTAAGTGCTCAATACATATTTTTGGAATGTGCAGACCAGGTGGCATATACCTGACATAGTACCATTCTTTACGTTAATTCTCATTTTCTCCCCATTGTGCAGGCAGCATGATTGATGCCAACCTGAAATTGCTGCAGGAAGCTGAGCAGCGTCTCAAAGCCATTGTCACAGAGAAGTTTGCCATTGCCACAAAGGAAGGGGATCTGCCCCAGGTGGAGCGCTTCTTCAAGATCTTCCCACTGCTGGGTTTGCATGAGGAGGGACTAAGCAAGTTCTCAGAATACCTTTGCAAGCAGGTATGGCTCCTGATTGCTTGGCAGGATAATGTACAGTTCTCCACCTGCAGATTGGGGCACTGGATGGATACATTTTCTGTGGATACTTTTTTACCTCTGGATTTGACTCCCCTTTTCTGCTGTATCCTGGCAGGACTGGATGCATACATTCATTCAACACTTACCTATTACCAGTCTACTGTGTACCAGGCATGGCCTGGACATCTGGTGCTGTACATTTATTTCCAACAGACCAAGTGAAAGTATAGGAAAATTAAAATGCAGATTCTCTGACAAGTTGAATCACCCTTTCCAGGCTGTCAACCAGGGACTGGCTTATTTTAAGAGCATTCAGAGAAGTTAGTGGTTTTAAGACTTCATAACCAAGCTTCAGTCTCAAAATAAGACTTGGTGGTGAGGGGGGAACCCAGGCTTATGTCTCAAAAATTGAGATGAAGCAGGTGAGGTCACTTAAGATTAAAACTGAAAAAGAAACAGGCTTCAGTTAGTCTCAGCTCGTCTCTGCCCAGCCCATCCTTAGATGGAGAGAAGCAAACATCAGTAGGCATATGTGCACAGGGTTGTTGTTATTTTTTAACTATATGTCACAGTGCATCCTGTCCCCACTCCCTCAATTCTATATAATGGAACATTATTTTGCCATTAAGAAAAATGAGACAGTTCCATATGTGCTGACACATTTTACTCTCTAACATGTGGTTGGTTAAGTTAAATAACAGTATGCTATCATTCATGTTTAAAATGAAGGGAGTGGCAGTAAAAATGTATGCTTATATAAACATAGGATATTTTTGGAATGGTTAACAGTGGTCGCCTCTCAAGAGGAGACTTAGGAGACCAAGAGACATAGGTAAGATGAAGAACTACTTTTCACCAGACCCTCCTTTGTTTCTTTTGAATGTTTAAGTATGTTTTACCCATTCTAAAAATTAATTAACTAAAAATAAAATATAACTGCTTTATGGGACTTTTTCTTTTTAAATTTATTTATTTTTGGCTACGTTGGGTCTTCGTTGTTGCACACGGGCTTTCTCTAGTTGCGGCGAGTGGAAGCTACTCTTCATTGCGGTGCGCGGGCTTCTCATTGTGGTGGCTTCTTTTGCTGCAGAGCATGGGCTCTAGGCACGCAGGCTTCAGTAGTTGTGGCACGTGGGCTCAGTAGTTGTGGCGCATGGGATGTAGAGCGCAGGCTCAGTAGTTGTGGCACAAGGGCCTAGTTGCTCCGCGGCATGTGGGATCTTCCCAGACCAGGGATGGAACCCGTGTTCCCTGCGCTGGCAGGCGGATTCTTAACCACTGCACCAGGGAAGTCCCTATGGTACTCTTTTATCAGTATTTTTTTTTTTTTTTGGTAATCAGTACTTTGCCATCTGAAACCTGGAAATGGTTTCTACTGTTAATCCCTTAAAAATCTCTTCCAAGTACCTAGACTCCTTCCCCTGCTAAACGAAGCACCATTAATAATAATGATAACTTTGAGTTATACTTTGAAACAATATTTGAAACTTGGGACTCTCTCCCGAGTTTAATGACTGTAGATGTTATCAAAGAAAAGGAAAGCTTTATTTATACCTCTGAATGGAAGAAGAGTTAACAACTGTGTTAAGTTCTTTGTCTTCCCTGAGGCCTGGACAACCCAGAGCCCCCAAGGGATGTTCCTGTGTGCTGCCTAGGCTTTCAAGCATCAAGGGAAAAAGAAAGCCAATGGGAGGTCTTTTTGGAAAACTGAAGCTAGTCTTTGGTCTAAGAAATATATGTGGGGACTTCCCGGGTGGCACAGTGGTTAAGTATCTGCCTGCCAATGCAGGGAACACGGGTTCCATCCCTGGTCTGGGAAGATCCCACGTGCCGCGGAGCAACTAAGCCCGTGTGCCACAACTACTGAGCCTGCACTCTAGAGCCCACGAGCCACAACTACTGAAGCCCGCATGCTCTAAAACCTGTGCGCCGCAACTACTGAGCCTGCGTGCTGTAACTACTGAAGCCCGCGCACCTAGAGCCCATGCTCCGCAACAAGAGAAGCCACCGCAATGAGAAGGCCGCACAACGCAACAAAGAGTAGCTCCCACTCGCCGCAACTAGAAAACGCCTGCACATAGCAGCAAAGACCCAATGCAGCCAAAAATAAAATAAAAAAAGAAAAGTTGAAAAAATAACTTTAACATTCTCTTCTTGTGCGTATATGTACGTATATATGTTCAAAACAGAAATATGAGCGGTTAACCTTTTTTAAAAAAAAAATGTGGATTTTCTACTTTTTCAGGTGGCCAGTAAAGCTGAGGAGAATCTACTGTTGGTTCTAGGGACAGACATGAGTGATCGAAGAGCTGCAGTCATCTTTGCAGATACACTCACTCTTCTGTTTGAAGGCAAGCCCCTTTTTCCACTCTCGGGAGACTGGAGACACTTAACAACACCTGCATCACTAGCTTTTCTTTTCTCCTCGCTAGCCTGATGCCTTTAATTTAATCCTGTGGTTTGCTATGTGTTGACTTATTGGAGAATTAACTTCCCAATTCAGTACCTGATTAGCAAAGATTAGTTAGCGTCTCTCAGATGTTTTGATTCTCCTTAGTCTTCAAGACCCAAACTCTAAGAGTGAATTTAATCCCAAAATAAATGACTGGGAAGAGTGATGCTTATTTCCAAAGACGCTCCTGTAGAAACTATTAACATAATTTATCAAATGCCTGCTGGTTTACTAAGCACTGTGCATATTTAACAGACAGATTTGCTTAGCACCTCCTGGCACTGACGAGTACAATTTGTGTTCATTTTGGGAAGTAAAACAGCCAAAAAGGGTTGAATTAGACCCCAGGTCAGTCCTGGATGGAAGAAAGGAGTTTATCTTGTGGGAAGAATATTTGGAATACAGCCCTCTCACTTTTTCCCTTCTAGGGATTGCCCGAATTGTAGAGACCCATCAACCAATAGTGGAAACCTATTATGGCCCAGGGAGACTTTATACCCTGATAAAATATCTGCAGGTGGAATGTGACAGACAGGTGGAGAAGGTGGTAGACAAGTTCATCAAGCAGAGGGACTACCACCAGCAGGTGAGCAGGGGAGGCTTATAGGTGGTTTAGTAGCAGTATTAGCGAGCAATACTGAATAGAATAAATTAGGGAGGGGAGTGAAAAAAGGTGCAGCAAGGAGAAAAATGGCAAATGCAGACTGGCCCGCATCTTGTCCCTCACCAGCTTACTTTGGACTTGAGGTGTTGTCAGGTTAATTATGGCCTCAGTACATGACTGAGAAGGAAATAGAAAGGGCTTCTAAAAGGAACACAACAGAAACGTTAGACCACTTCTCTATCACAGAATGTACAACAGTGCCTTCTAGTGATTTAATGGAATTTTACTTCTTAAGGTCCTATTCAGTGTTAAGTAATTTGTCTCAAATTTCTCCTTCATTCCTTAAGTGCTATAGGTAACATTTTCTTTTTTAGAACTTTGTTTCTCCATTCCTTTGAGCAGATAAACTAAGAGTAGGACTTAGAAATAGGAGTAGCCCCATACAATTTTATTTCTAGAACTCTGGGAGACTCTAGACAGTAGTCCATTGGAACAGCACTAGCATCACTTTTAAGTGTGATAACAGAGGTGAATGTTAGCATTAGAAATCAAAAGGAAGTCTCTGGCTCCTCATCCTGAGAGCTTACTTTTGGCTTGTCTGTTAAACAAAGTAAACCTAAACATACTTATGCCAGAAGTTTGGAGTGACCAACGAGGGGCAGATAGAAGGAGGGAGGGGAAGAGCATTCTCATTTCTGTGGTATATTGCAGTTCCGGCATGTCCAGAACAACTTGATGAGAAACTCTACATCAGAAAAAATAGAACCAAGGTAATAATGCTCTTTTCTTCAGCCCATAGAAGTTTGAATTGGTAATCAAGTATCATTCAGAGACTGCTCTCTTACAATGTGGTTTATGTTTTAAAAATACTTTATCTATGACTTTTTTTAAATGGAATATAGCATACAAACAAAAGCATATGTATAACATATTTGTGTTTTGTAAAGAATACTAGATCGTTACCAATACTTTTGAACTCCCCAAAGTGACTCTCCTCCCCCAAAGGTAACTACTATCCTAAAATTTTTAACTTTTACTTTTTTCTAATAAAAGTAACATATGCTTATTAAAAGAAATGCCAAACATAAAAGTGTATTCATTCAATCAGTAAATTTTTACTCTATACATATTACGTGCCAGGCACTGGTCCTTGGTACTGGGGATATGTCAGAAAGCAAAGTGAACAAAACAGACATAATTCTTTCTTTGTGGCATTTATGGTCTATAAAGTAGACAATAATAGCTAACGTGTATATAGTGTGTACTGTCTGCCAGACATTGTTCTAAACACTTAACCAATATTAAATCATTTAATCTAGGGTTTCTCAGCTTCCATACTATTGGCATTTTGGCTGGGTAATTTCTTTGTTGTGGAGAACTACCTGTGCATTGTAAAATGTTTAGCAGCATCCCTGGCCTCAACCCACTAGCTGCTGGTAGCGTGATATCACCAGACACTGCCGAATGTACCCTGGGAGGTAAAGTCACCCCCAGTTAAGATCACTGATTTAATCCATAAACACTTTTTACAGATGAGGAAACTGAAGCCTGGAGAGGTTAAGTGACTTGCCCAAGGTCATTCAACTAGAAAGTGGCAGAGCCAGGAATAGAATCCAAGCAGTCTGAGTCTAGAGTTGGTGCTGTTAACCATTACAACATACTGAGCATAGAGTACAGGGAAGCATGTAATAAAGGGATGTAACCTAAGCTGATGAAGTTCAAGAAAAAAAATCCTGAGGAAATGACCTTAGATCTGAGACTTTAAGAGTAAATAGGGGACCCCCCGGTGGCGCAGTGGTTAAGACTCTGGGCTCCCAATGCAAAGGGCAGGGGTTCCACCCCTGGTTGGGGAACTAAGATCCCGCATGCCGCGCGGCACGGAAAGAGTAAATAGGAATAAGAGGTGAAATGTGTAACACGTAGAGCAGGGAAAGCACGTGCAAAGACCCTGTGTATTTGAAAAACCCAAAGAAGGCCAGTATAGCTGAAGTGCAGAGAGTTGGCAAGAGCCTGCTATGAGATGAACCTGGTGAGGTTGTTAGAGTCAGGCCATTCAGTGTCTTGTATCCTAAGAGCTATGGAAATCATGTGATTACAATATGACCAGATTTATGTTTTGAAAAGATCTATTGGACTTCAGTGTGGAAAATGAGTTAATTTTGTCTATAATGTGAGGGAGGGGATCAACTTCATTCTTGGTAATGTGGATATTTGTTATCCCAGCACAATTGTTGAGAAGACTACACTTTCTTCATTGAATTGTCTTAGCATTCTGGTTGGAAATCTGTTGACCATAAACATCAAGATTTCTGGACTGTTAGTTTATCTGTATGTCTATTCTTATGCCAGTAAAACCACACTGTCTTGTTTGCTGTAGCTTTGTAGTAAGTTTCAAAATTGGAAAGTGTGAGTCCTCCAAGTCCTTACTTTTCCAAGATTGTTTTGGCTATTCATCTGGATAGATGAACGGGTGTGAGGCACAGTTTAAGGATGTACCCTAAAAAATCCCAGCACAGCTACATGAGGGCTTAAGGAGGTGTGATTTCTTTCACATGAAGCATAGATAATTTTAAACCACTAACAAAAATACATCTCCCAATCTCTTATTTAGCCCAGGCAGGATTTTAGGAGGTGAATAGTTCAGGTGAAACATGTAAATGGGATATGTGGTTGACAGCTGTCTCTGATTATAATTGGACCAGCAGAGCCAGGAGGTCCATTGGGCAGAGCTGACCCTTCTGGGCCCAGGGGGAAGGGGAGTTTGGGACTATGTTTGCCCTGTAGCTCTTAAATCTGAAGGAATCCAGTGTCCTGCTTATTCTTTCTGCTCCGTGTGTCTCAGGGAACTGGATCCTATCCTGACTGAGGTCACCCTGATGAATGCCCGCAGTGAGCTGTACTTACGCTTCCTCAGGAAAAGAATCAGCTCAGATTTTGAGGTGGGGGACTCCATGGCCTCAGAAGAAGTAAAACAAGGTAAAGGCATTTCCCATGTTCTCTGGGATGGGTTGGGGTATAGTTGGCTCTGTTTTATAATACTTAAGTCACAGATCTTTTAATAAGGAAGTAATCGGGGCTTATTAGTCTGTGGGGGGGTCTGTGGACAAATTGACTCCCAGGAGGAAATCTAGACTTACCAGATTTTAGAATTGGACTGGCTCTTTGAGGCCATCTAATCATTTTACAGATGAGGAAAGCTAAAGGCAAGAGTGGTTCAATGATTTTCCTCTGCTCTTTTCCCCACACTGTGCTTTCTCAGCAGCTCAGATTTAGGGATTGGTGTTTAAGTAGGTGATATGTGCACAAGATAGATGGGTTGGTAGATAGAACAAAAAAAATATACATAATTTCATGAGGGAACTTAAAGGAGTGATAGAAATATTCTAAAACTGGATTGTGGCTATTGTTACAAAACTCTATAGAATTTCTAAAAAAAATCATTGAATTGTACATGTACAGTGAGTGAATTTTATAGTATATAAATTATACCTCAATGTAGTATTGAGGTATAATATTGAGAAAAGAATATGTAGTATAAAGAGTATACAAAAAGAGTACATGGTATAAATAAAGAAAGCCTTTCACTCCCTCCCTCAGTCTCCCAGTTCCTCCAGTCGCAATTTTTGAAGGGATAAATATGTTGAATAAAAAGGTGTGCCATAGTCCTATTTCATGGACAGATTGACTCTCCACGTTTTTAAGAAGACCATTTAATTCCTGCTGGTTGAGTATAGGCAGGATGCCCTGAACTGGAGACCTGAAACTGACCCAACATCTGTGGCATTCTGCATGGCTTGTATCAATAATACACGGCAAGGGAATTATTTATATGACCCAGGTGGTTTTTTCTTTTTTTTTTTTTTGCCACGCTGCGTAGCTTGCGGGATCTTAGTTCCCCAACCAGGGATCAAACCTATGCCCCCCTGAAGTGGAAGCACGGAGTCCTAACCACTGGATCACCAGGGAATTCCCTGAATTGGTGTTTAAAGGAGGATACATGCTCATTTAGAGTTTGGTGCTTATTGCTGTTATAATAATAACCATATGTGTTCAGAGTTGCACTGTTTAATACAGAAGCCACAAGCCATTTAATTAAAATTAAATAAAATTAAAAATTCAGTTCCTCAATCATATTAAGCACATTTCAAGTACTTAATAGTGGTACTACATTAGACAACAGATACAGAACGTTTCCGTCATCACAGAAAATTCTGTTGGATAGCACTGGTTAGAGAATGAAATGGTCTGTACCCAATATATTTGTCTTTGTCTTTGGAAGCTTACGTCTTTTGAGTCTTACCAGTTAATTCTAAGGAAATAATGGAAAAGAAGTAAAAACTTCTTTGTACAATAACATTAACTAAAATCTCCAATGACTATGATTTTCAGTTATCTCTAATAATGGCAAAATGTTTGGAAATAACCTAGGTGTCTAAAAACAGACCATCTACATGAGAAGATACCACACAGCCATTAAAAATAAGTAAGCTAAAAAGAAGAAAAACTAAGCCATGTAGAAACATTGAAATATTTGTGATATAATTTTTAAGCAGAATACAAAATTTTATTGGTACTGTGATAACCATGTAAATCACGTACAGATTTGGAACAGAGACTAGAAAGGGACCTGAAAAAAATGATCTATTTCCCTTGGGGAAGAAGGGTGAGTATTCCTTTCTTGGCTGTCTGCTAGAGCACCAGAAGTCCCTGGACAAACTCCTCAATAACTGCCTACTGAGCTGCACCATGCAGGAGCTAATTGGTCTATATATTACCATGGAGGAATACTTCATGAGGGAGACTGTCAACAAGGTAGGAGAGAGGACACATCCCTGGGACTTGGGGCTTCCTGTCCAAGAAGCCAGGCTGAAGGGAATGGCCGAGGCATGTCATAGTTCTTGGTCCTGCTTTGAGAATACCCTTGCATGCAGACTGAGTGTACTGCTTTGAATAGTTAGAGGGCATCTTGGGAGTGATCAGGCTCTTTATGGACCCAACTGGGACTTCTTTCCCAAGGATCACAAAAGAACACCTCAGCTCCTCAGGGAACCTACCTGTTCCCTCCCTCCCTGGAGGTATGTGGGTGAAGAGCCCTGGGAAAGAAGGGCCTTGCCTGGTGTCTTACAACCTACGTAACAGATGTTCCCAAGGCAAACGCCCTAAATACTTAAATTTCCTAACGTGGTGATCAGTAGGGAAGTGAGCTATTTTGGCAAGGAAGAACCACACCAAGCTGTGACCAGAATAAGCTCTGTTGGGAAAAACCTGGACAAGGTACAGAAAAGGGAGCAGAGCCAGGGCCTGTTCCAGAACCATCTAGAACCGTGACACACAGAACTGGGGCCCTCATTGGGTGCTTGGCCTTTTGTGTAGGCTGTGGCTCTGGACACCTATGAGAAGGGCCAGTTGACATCCAGCATGGTGGACGATGTCTTCTACATTGTGAAGAAGTGCATTGGGCGGGCCCTGTCTAGCTCCAGCATCGACTGTCTGTGTGCCATGATCAACCTCGCCACCACAGAGCTGGAGTCTGACTTCAGGTACACTTAACACCCTTTCTGCTTTCTAGGAGTCAAAAAGGTCCCAGTTGTGCTTGCTTCCTGAGGCCCAATTTGTTTCTTCCTTTTTTTCCTCATGACTGTAGTTCAGTTCTGTACAGGATATAAGCTCCCATCCGTAGCACAACATCCTTGACTCCAGGCGGTTGTACAGCAACCAGATATGTTATAGGCCAAATCTGTGTTCCCTGGACTGGATTGGAGGAGTTATTGGCCCTCAGACCTAGGAAAGAGACCAGGCAGCTCAGATGAGGGCAGTAGTTGTAATATTAACAATGATAATTACCACTGCGACAGCCCAGGCACTGTGCTAACTTCCTGCTCCTGTTCAGTCCTAATAGCGACCCTATGAGGTAGGAACCATTAGCTCTCTTTTGTAAATGAGGAAACAGGCTCGGGGAGATCACACATCTCATAAATGGTAGAATATGGAGTGGAGTGTGACGTTCAAAACCTATTCTCTCAACTCTTACACGGTACTGCCTTTCACCAAGCTGTACTGCCTTCTCGAGTATTTTGGAGCTCAGTGGCATTAAGTGAAAGCCTCATAGGGAGTGAAGAGTTGGCCAGTCTCCTCTGTATTCTTTCATATCAGTGCCTTTGAGAGGGTGTTGGCCTCTCCTACCCTGGCTGCTCGGCGTCTCGTATGGTGATCTCAGGGATTGGTTATTCCCTGGAAAGAGCAACTTACGCTTCTGGTCAGGGTGGTGAGCCCTTTGGGGGCTGAACTGGAGGCCAGGTTGAGTGCTGTCAGTCCTCATATGCCAATCTGTCCCCCAGGGACGTTCTGTGTAACAAGCTGCGGATGGGCTTCCCAGCCACCACGTTTCAGGACATCCAGCGTGGGGTGACAAGTGCTGTGAACATCATGCACAGCAGCCTCCAGCAGGGCAAATTTGACACTAAAGGCATCGAGAGCACTGACGAGGCCAAGCTGTCCTTTCTGGTAGGTAGCCCCACAGGTTGGGAGCCGCTCAATTTATCTCAGGGGGTTGAACTGTGTCCTCTAAGCCACAGTATAACAAGGCTTCAACTGGAGACTTTTCCTCCAGTGTCTATATACAAGGAAAGCTCCTCCTTTAAGGAGAGCTCCTCCTAGAAGGTTGTGAACCCATTTCTTACCCAGGGACCTATTTCACAGCAGCCCGAGCCAGGACGTTCACTGCACTGTTCCCTGCCTGGAAGGCTAGGTGCCTCAGCTCTCCCCAGCGCTTATTCCCAAGAGCACTACCCAGCTGTTGAGGGGCTCCACTGAGTATCAAGCTTGGATTACATCTGTGCCAGGCCCCCAGACCACTTCCCTGAGGACATCCCACAACATGGGTTGGGGCTGACCCATTAGGCCTACCAAACTGCTTTTCTAGCACACTTCTCAGGCTCTCAGTTTCTTCAGAAAGGTGACCTTCTTAAAGTCCTGCTACACAGAACGGCAGTCTTACCATTGTGTGACAGCTGGGGAAGGAGAAGCGTGGAAGGACGAAGGGATTTATACAGGGTAACAACCAATTTGTGAACAACCAATTTGTGATGAGCCAGAAAGAATGCAGATGAGCCCTGGGCCTGTGATCAGGCGTTTCTGGCACATGGTGTCTTTTCGTGTGTGGGTACAGCGCCATCAGAGGTCATTCTGCTCCACCCCCTCACTGGCCAGGCCCTGAGTCTGCTTGACTTCTGGGGTTCAGAGACCTGACAGAAGCATCCGATAGCAGAGCTCTCAGTCAACAGTCCACAGATGGGGTCTCTGAACACCTGGGGGTAGGATGCAAAAATGTAGACCCTTTTTTTTTCTAGAAGCAAGGTCCTTAGCTTTTATCATTCTTAAAGGGGCCTATAACACCAAAAGAGTTAAGATGTTGCTTTCAGAGACAGAAGCCTAAACATGCTAATATCTACCTTGCCCCTATGCAGGGGAGCCCACAGTAACTAGTCCTCAGACAGATCCAATGAAGTCTATTTAGGAAACCTTACTTTCTCCTTGTCATTGAAAATATCTTCCCTGAGCATGGGTTCTGTCTTTTTAGGATGTCATGGTTGTTGCCAAAAAAGAGGATGAACTCCAAGAAACTATTGCCTCTGAAATACGGCACCTTTGGAGAACTTTGCCAAAATTTCTGGCAACCAGCTTCATATGATCATGAACTGACTTAAATTTTTCATTTTGTTTGCATTCTATTTCATTTTTTATAAAACTTATTTTCATCTTTCATTTCTCTGCTCAGAAATGACTCCTTGCTACCTACCATATCAAAACTAGACATCTTTGCCGGACAGTTTGTTGAAGGCCTCCAGAATCTGACCCATCCTGTCACTCTAGTCCTATTTTCCATCCCTTGGCTCCACGTGTCCCCAGTAGGCTGGCTGCTGTGTTCACACATTCGCTGCTCCCATTCAGACAGCTTCATTGTTTGAGGGCCCAGAGGATAAGGCCAACAAGAAAAGGTGATGCTAAATGCTTGGTGACAGTTTTCTGGTTTTCCTGATGCCAAGTATTTAAAATGTCATCACTCCCATTGTAGGACCTATTTCTTATGTCACCTTGATTCATTTGGCTGTCAAGATGAATTCCCCAACAGTGCTGATTCATTCATATCATTCACCATGAGCTAGGGATAAGCCCAGTGAATCCATGCTTACAAGGACTGTCAGTACAAGGAAACTTTGACATCAAAGTTTTTGGTATTTGAAATCAATACCATTTGAACTCAAATCCATTTTTCCCTCATGACAGATTTTACTTATGCCCTCCCCTCAAGTGCCTTGGAAACATTTATGTTGTGGCCTTCGTCCTTGAGCTGTCATGACAGTGCAGTTATTTCTCTGGAAGTTTGCGATGTTAGCAGCCTTGTGCTGTGGCATGCTAATGAAAGACCTCAAGTCTCATCCATCCACCATGTAAGTGGTCTTAGCAGCATTGTCAGCAGCATGATCTTGTAGTATTAGCTGCAGGACACTGACAAGGGCAGTATTTTTGTGGAAGACAGGGGGGACATCCTAATCTCAATCCCTGGGGTTATGGGATTCTTCTTTCACCCTGAAATCCTGAAGCTTCTGACTCATCTCTTGAAATACTAGCCCCTCCCTACCTCACCTCGGCCTTCCTGGTCATGGCACCAGCACACCAGTTCAAAGGCAATGTGATCTTCTCAAACTCTAATTTCTCCCACACAAGGCCTCTAAATTAGTATTCCCAAACCAGAGCTGTGCTCGTGTGGCATTCACCCGCTTTAAATAATCGTCAGTGCCACTCCATTGTCCACAGGACAGCATAGCTCCCAATTCCCAGTCTGACTTCACCCATCTCTGCAGCTCCACCTCTTGCCATTTCCCTGCACATGTCTGTGCACTGACTCTGCTGGTCCCCAAATACCTTTTTGGATTTTATGCCACTCTGCATTTGCTTATGTTATCCTTTCTCCAGAAGACAGTCATTCACTCATTCATTCATTCAACAAATATTTATTGAGAAACTTCTATATATCAGGCACTGTTCTAGGTTTTTGAGCTGCACTGCCCAGTATGGTGTGGCTATTTAAATTTAACTTTAAACTAAAAATCCAGCTCCTGAGTTGCACCAGCCACATTTCAAGTGCTCAGTAGCAACACATGGCTATTGCTACTGTACTGGACAGTTCAGATTTAGAATACTGCCATCGTCAAGAAAGTTCTCTTGGACGGTGCTATGCTAGAGATACAGCTGTAGAGAAGACAGACTAGATCCCTGCCTCCTGGAGCTCTCATTCTAGTAGGAAAGGGAAACAAGAAACAAACAAGACAATATCAGATAATCCTAAGTACCATTAAGATAACATCAAACAGGACACTGGACTAGAGGAGGCCGATGGGGGTGGAGAAATGTACTCACCCTCCTCTCCTATCAGAATTATGTTCCAGCCTTTTAAGTTCCACTCAGTTCCCTACTCTACCATGGAGTTTCCTAGAATGCCTCAGACCAAAACATTGTGTCTTTCCTGTAAATGACCATAGCAGTTTTTACCGTAATTGTCACTTTTGTCACATGCTGCTTTTTATGATTGGTGTTTCTGCACCAAGCTCATAAGGCCGTTGAGTTATGAAGGAAGGAGCCCTTGGCCTAGAGTGGGGAGACCTAAATTCTAATCCTGGCTCTAATCCTGTCACTCTTTGAATTGCGGTCCTCCTACCCTGCTTTATTTTTCCTCATGGTGTTTATCACTACCTGACACTTATTTATTGACTTCCCTTCTGGAATGTAAACTCTGCGAGGGGATAGATTTTGTCTGTTAACTGCTTTCTTCCCAGTACCTAGAACAGTGCCTGGCACATAGTGGGCACTTTAAATATTTGCTGAATCAGAAGTTGACTGACCTTGGTGAATTATTTCACCTTCTTAGGAGTCATGTTTCCACCTGTGAGCTGGCTTGGTAATACAGTTGACTCTTGAACAACACAGGTTTGAACTGCACAGGTCCACTTATACGTGGATTTTTTTCAATGGTAAATACTACAGTACTACACAATTCACAGTTGGTTGAATCTACAGATGCAGATACGGAGGGCCAACTCTAAGTTACATGCTGATTTTCGACTGCATTCCTAACCCCTGCGTTGTTCAAGGGTCAACTATACTTGTTTTGCAGAAGGTATTCAACAGAGCCAAAGAACTAATGATGAGAAAATGCCTCATAGGTGGCAGGCTCTCAGGAAGCATTTCTTTAATCAACGTCAGCCGTTGCATCACTGACCTGGGCTTGGAGGTTTGGAGCCCAAGGACTTCTCCGAGACTTGCATGCCTAAACATGGAACAAAAAGACCTGAAACCTTGGGTCACTACCTCTGAGGTCAGATGGCTTTGCTGCCTTTGTGTCAAGCCCAGGAGAAAGGGCGAGCCTGGTTCACCATTCTGCCCACCGAGACCTGAGCCCCCTGCCTGATGACACTGGTGTGGGTGGTCCTTAGCACCCCCCCCCCCCAGCCTCAGGAGTGCAGCTGTCAGCCAGTCTGGCCTTGGAGTGGGTACAAATAATAGTGAGCAGGAAGTCACATTCTTCTGTCCTTGTCTCCCAGGTGACCCTGAACAACGTGGAAGTCTGCAGTGAAAACATCTCCACTTTGAAGAAGACACTGGAGGTACGGGGGAAATTGCCTATCAGCTTTCAGTGGCTGTAGCCTCCCCAGGCCTCTTTTTTTTTTTTTTTTTGCGGTACGCGGGCCTCTCACTGTTGTGGCCTCTCCCGTTGCGGAGCACAGGCTCCGGACGCGCAGGCTCAGTGGCCATGGCTCACGGGCCCAGCCGATCCGCGGCATGTGGGATCTTCCCGGACCAGGGCATGAACCCGTGTCCCCTGCATCGGCAGGCGGACTCTCAACCACTGCGCCACCAGGGAAGCCCCAGGCCTCCTTTTGAGAGTGAGCCCTGTGCACTCCTCCTAGTGGGGGCTATGGCATTCCCTGGCATTGAGCCAGCTCTTCTTCACAGCATTTGAGGGGATTCATTAGTGAATGACATGGTAGCAGGACATCTCTGAACTATGGGAAGAGCTCTGACCCATGAGTTAGGAGATCAAAATTCAAATTAGCTCTTCCAGCACATACTTGGCATGTGACCTTGGACAAATCCCTTAACTCCCTGAGCTTCAGTTCTCTCATCTATGAAACAAGATACAGATCTCCATGGTGCCCTGCTTTGGGTTTGTTGGGTGGCCCAATAAAAAAACAGGATTGAAAGCACTTTATAAAAGTGATAAAACCCTCTATAAATTTTGAGATTAAGATGATATGGGGGGAATACCCTGGCGGTCCAGTGGTTAGGGCTCTGTGCTTTCACTGCCGAGGGCGCAGGTTCAATCCCTGGTCGAGGAACTAAGACCCCACGAGCTGCGTGGCATGACCGGAAAAAAAAAAAGAAAAGATGATATAGGGTTCACTTAACCCTGTACAGAGCCAGTTGCTGTCGTCCTTTTTTAAAGGAAGGCCATATAACAGTGGAAATTGCTTGGGCTTGGAAGTCACATACCCCTGAGTTCAAGTCCCCACTTGACCACTGACCAGTTGTGTGGCCTGAAGCAAGTTCTCTAACCTCCCTGAGCCTCAGTTTCCTCTTTTGTATACAGGGGTAATGCTCTCTGCCCCACAGGTTTGTTGTGAGAATTGAACGAGAATATAAAGCACCTGGTACATGAGCGGCATGCAGTGGTAGTTAATGATTGTATTAGTAGTTATACGTAACATCATGGAGCAATCACTTTGTTAAGTATTAGAAAACGAAGAGCCCAGCTCTCCACCACTCCCCAACTCTGCCTCTGGGAGAAGAGGGAAGCCAGAGTCCTGCCTCCCCAGCGGACACTCATACCAGGGAAGATGCTTGGCTCCAGAAGCGTGGGGCTCAGTGCCGAGGCTGGTGCTGAGTGTTGGCTTTAGGGCTGGGCAGACTGAGGAGGCCGGGAGCCAGCACATGAGAAGAGGGCCTAGTTGCTGACGGGGTTCCTGAGGGAGGCTCGGAGAGAGCAGTCAGGTGGGGGTTTACAGTGTAAACTGGACCAGATTAGGAATTCACCCCCAAAAAAGCCTTAAAATGGAATAAAATAAGAGCAGCATTCACAAACTACCAGCAGCGCAGTGTCTCTCGCGTTATAAGTGTTCAACAAGGTAGTTGTCGTCATTGTTTTTAAGTCATGGCACGTTAGATTGTATTCCAGACTTTTTCCTTAACGTTAATTAGTCTGTTGGATTTTGAAGTAAATTTTTGGGAAATGTTAGGAATTCAGAACTGAGCCAGCAGAATTAGCCAAGTGAATGAAAAGAAGGATAACAGAGCTGGAAAAACAATTCCCATAAATCGCCCCCCCCCCAGATTTGCATTTCACATGTATTCTTTCTCAACCCCGTCAGCAGTCCTTTGAGACAGGCAGGTCAGGTGGTGTGACGTCCCTTTAACAGATGAGGTTAAAAGGCTAGTTAAAGATAGTAAGTACTGGAGCTGCCACGGGGACCAAGGACCTCTCCCTGCTAGATCAGTCCCTTTGCAGCTCTTCCTCACAGCTGCTCCTACTGTAGCCAAAATGGCACCAACTGTTAGGAGGCTATAGGAAATGCAGGCAGCTCCTGCCAACCTGAAGCAGCTTCCCCTGTGGCATTCTCTACAGCTAGACCTTAGTGTGGGATTAGGAACAGGTGCTCTGGAGCCATAATTCCCAGCTTGAATCCCAGCTTCACGACTTACTGCTGTGTGGCTTTAGGCAAGTTATTAATTTCCCTGTGCCTTAGTTTCCTCATCTATACAGTAGGGATAATAATAGTGCCTACTCCATAAGAAAGGTACTTTAATTAATAAAAGTAAAATGCTTAAAACGGGGGGCCTGGCACGCAGTAAGCACTTAAATCTTACCTATGGTCCTGACAATATCCTCTGGGCAGCCAGACCAAATTATTTACAAAGCAGATCCTATTACAAAAGTTAGTGTCTCCTTAGTGCCTACTACGTTCCAAGCACTGGGCTAAGCACTTTGTGCATCATCTCATCCAACTCTCACAACCACCATGAGAGCAGGAATGTGTTCCCACTTTATGGCCAAGGAAATTAAAGCTCAGAAGCTTTAGGGCTTCCCTGGTGGCGCAGCGGTTGAGAGTCTGCCTGCCGATGCAGGGGACACAGGTTCATGCCCCGGTCTGGGAAGATCCCACATGCCGTGGAGCGGCTGGGCCCGTGAGCCATGGCCGCTGAGCCTGTGCGTCCGGAGCCTGTGCTCTGCAACAGGAGAGGCCACAACAGTGAGAGGCCCACATACCGCAAAAAAAAAAAAAAAAGCTCAGAAGCTTTAAATCACTTGACTAAGGTCGCTCAACTAATACATGGCTGAGGCAGGATTTGAAGCCAGGAATGCCTGACTCTAAAGGTGTGAAAAACTTCTGATATTTGTGTTTCTTACTCACACCCCCTGACACCAATACCCTCATATTACAAAGAGGGAAGTGGGAGCCAAATGACTAGCCACAGGATCAAATTCAGGTTTCCTGAGACCCAGCCAGGGTTCTTGCCTCGGATTGACCAGAGCTGCTCCCAGAGGAGGCTGGAATAGGAGAAATGGCTGGTTTCATGTTGGCCTCTTCGCCCTCCTCACATGCCCACGGCCCAGGCATGCTCAGAAGCCTGATGGCTGGGTGTTCTCCCCTAGAGTGACTGCACCAAGCTGTTCAACCAAGGCATTGGAGGGGAGCAGGCCCAGGCCAAGTTTGACAGCTGCCTTTCTGACTTGGTTGCCGTGTCCAACAAATTCCGAGACCTCTTGCAGGTAAGCCCCAGGTTCAACTGCTGCCTGAATCCTGGGCCTGTGTCTGAGTCTGAGAATATTGTCACTGGCTTATCATGGGCTTCGTGCATATAAGGAAACGGGAGGGGGGAAGAGGAGGCACGAGGGAGCAGAGTGCAAGCCACTGAACTTGTGCGAGTCCCTTGAAGACTAAAGGTTTCTCAGCAGTGCAGCTGTCACGTTGACAAGCTGCATTCTGGTCCTCTAGAATCTCCAGTGCCAGGAGCCCTCAGAAGGGTCCTCAGAGGAAATTGAACCATGTGGGTACTGAGATCTGCTTGGCCTTAGCTGAAGGTGCTGCCTAGTACCAGGCACTCAAATCTCTTCTTTCTAGAGTTTAACAGACCAACCCCATGGTCTCATCTCTGGCCTGGACCTGAATCAGAATATATCTGGAAAGGAACAGGTTTTTCCTGGCGTCTTTGATTAGCATTATTTCTGTTAGACTTCAGACAGGGCCTGCAGAAAAGCCTCATGGCTGGAAGGATGCCGTGACAGTCAAAGGATGGGTAGAGCAGGAGAAAGGGAAGGGATGGAGGCATGTGTCTTCTGTGTCTGATGCGTCTCTGCCTTGTCCTACAGGAAGGGCTGATGGAGCTAAACAGCACAGCCATCAAGCCGCAGGTGCAGCCTTGGATCAACACCTTTCTCTCTGTTTCCCACAACATCGAGGAGGTCAGCCTGACCACGGACGGCCACCAAGCCCAGGATTACCCCTCATTCCCCAGCCCACAGCTGGAGTGCAGTGGAGCTGTCTGAACACACTAGACCTTACATATTTCTCAGGCCCACTTCTCTCGTGCTCGAAGGCTAGGTTCCTCCCAGAAACAGGTGGTTCCTCCCAGAAACAGGTTGTTCCTGCAGTCAGAGGGCTCCGAAAGACATCTAAAGGGAGTTTGCCTTGACCTGACGCATTCTCATTTATTGAGCCTCTTCTTGCCCCACATTTTATAGACTTGGGACCTCCCTCCCCCCCTCCCCCCCTCCCCCCCTCCCCCCCTCCCCCCCTCCCCCCTCCCCCCCCGAGTCTTCATTGCTGCACGTGCACTTTCTCTAGTTGCAGTGAGCAGGGGCTACTCTTTGTTGCGGTGCACAGGCTCTAGGCGTGCAGGTTTCAGTAGTTGTGGCACGTGGGCTCTAGAGCGCAGGCTCAGTAGTTGTGGTGCACGGGCTTAGTTGCTCTGCAGTATGTGGGATCTTCCCAGACCAGGGCTCAAACCTGTGTCTCCTGCATTGGCAGGTGGATTCTTAACCACTGCACCACCAGGGAAGCCCCTCTAGCCTAATCTTTTCATTCCTGTATAACATGAGATACAGAGGGGATAAACTGCCAGGAGCTTTGCCATATTGCGTGGGCCACTGCTGCAGCCCAGGGCTGTTTGCTGGTCAGAAGTGTGATGCAGAAACAGCAGCAGTTTCTGCCAGCCTGATTTTAAGCTGATTTTAGGCTGGATGAGTCATAAGCTACAAGGGAGGGGGTGAATGGTCCTTCTTGGAGACGCCCCTGGTGACCCACCTTGCTTCCTGATAATAGGAAGAATTCAATGACTACGAGGCCAATGACCCTTGGGTACAACAGTTCATCCTTAATCTGGAGCAGCAAATGGCAGAGTTCAAGGTGAGCAGGGGGTCTTGGGACCAGCCTATAGAATTACCCACCTCTGCCCCAGTCAGCAGCCTGAGGCTTCTCATCACACTCCTGCTGGGAACCCAGGAAGCTCTTCTGAGCCCCAGGCCACAGAAATACTCCCACAGGAGAAAGACTCCTGGGAGGCAGAGGGGTGAGGTGGGACTCCCGCTGATGCCTAACCTGCTTGCAGGCCAGCCTGTCTCCAGTCATCTACGACAGCCTGACCAGCCTCACGACCAGCCTTGTCGCAGTGGAGTTGGAGAAAGTGGTGCTGAAGTCCACCTTCAACCGGGTAATGTCAAGGGAGCACAGGCCCCCCTGCTCTGTTGCTTTCCCTCTAAGGAAGACAAGTCTGTCCCCTCTGTCTGCCCAGGCCCTGTCCTGCCCTGAGTCAGTGGGGCCAGCTGAGGCACCATCTGAGGCCCAGCTGGCCTTGTAGCCCAGCACTGAGCGAAACTGGGGGCCAGTTCTGCTTGGCCAGAGGGCCAGGCCTTAAACAGTGACCGGGCCCGTGTTCCCTTGCAGCTGGGCGGTCTGCAGTTTGACAAGGAACTGAGGTCACTCATTGCCTACCTCACCACGGTGACCACCTGGACCATCCGAGACAAGTTTGCCCGGCTCTCCCAGATGGCCACAGTCCTCAATCTGGAGCGGGTATGTAGGGCTCCCTTGGCCTAGCCAGGGAAAGGGGACTGGGAAGAGAGGCAGAGACAAAATTTGAATCCCTGCCGCTCCCTCAAAACCAAGTCTCCACCGGCAGCCCAGCCCTGCAGGCCACCTTCTTCCTGGGCAGCCCTGCTCTGCCTCTGGTGGAGCCCAAGGCCGCCTCTCAAGACAGCCCCTCCTTGCTGACTCGTCTCTGTTCTTCCCTGTAGGTGACCGAGATCCTAGATTACTGGGGCGCCAACTCTGGCCCATTGACGTGGCGCCTCACTCCTGCTGAAGTACGCCAGGTGCTGGCTCTGCGCATAGACTTCCGCAGCGAGGACATCAAGAGGCTGCGCCTGTAGCTGCCAGGGTGACCCCACCTGGCCCATCACGCTTTGGGGCCCATTCCCTAAGTGGCCACAGCCCAGACTGTTGCACTGCTGGCAGCATGGAAACAAGGCCCCGACGCAGTCCACTCTCTGTTCTCAGACCTGTCAGGGTGCTTTGGAGGACAGTCTCTCCCCACCAAGTGAGGTAGGTCCCCCTTGGCTCCTAATTAGGTGGGCAAGACAGGGCAAGCCAGTCTCCTGCACAGGTAGTCATTCTCTCGTCCTTGGACACTACAGCAAATGGGCTGCCTCCCTGCCAGTCTTAAAGGACTTAGGTTTATCTAGGGACCTAAGGAATTAGGTTTATTCCGAGGAGAGGCTGTGATGTTTATGATCACCCTAAATAAAGATACTCCTTGAAGAGATGCCAGTGTGCTGTTTCCAGGAAGGGCTGGATGCTACAGAGCAAGACAGGTCCATCAGTTGCACTGAAATGTGAAGGCAAAGGCCTAAATCCTCAGCCTCCTCCCACACCCAGAGAGGCACGTGGCCACCACCAGGACCCACATGATAACAGGTGCCTCATCCAATCCCAGACCCTCATCCCATCTCTTGGGCCCTCAGCACCAGAAGTTGGATCATTCCAGGGGCAGTTTCCCACAGTGCCAGGGTAAGTGGGAATTGCTCCCAGCAGGAACAAAAAAGATCTTTATGAGGACAACCTTGAAGAGCAGAGTGAATTTATTCCAAGAAGATTGCAGTCCTGAGAACTCACGGCCCACAGGCACATGGCAGAGTTGCTGGTTAAGGCCACGATTAGCAGTGACTTGCTGCAGGACTGTACTGGCTCTCTGCCACAGACACGAGTGTGGACCCTCATCCCTGTTCCCACTCCCCCATTAAGTCAGCTTGGGAGTGAGTGTGGAACAGGAAGTCTCTACTCAGGCAAAAGCCTGACCTCTAAGGAAGGCCACAGGAAATGCCTCAAAGGGCCTCTTCAGGGTCGGCCTTACCAAGGGAACCCAGCCATCTGCCAAGGCTGGTTGTCATCCCCTTCTTCCAGGCCCTCATGGAGAGTGAGAAGGCCAAGGCCCAAGCTGGGCCATCAGATTTGTAAAGGTCACAGTGGACACTGAACTTAGGACCTTCCTATGTCCAGATGGAGCAGACATCAAGCCTAGGCCACTGTCAACCAGGAGGTCACAGTCCTATTCCCAAGCACTGTCTGTGCTTCACCAACTTTTAGAAAGGGCTGGGCCTGAGCTCAGGTTGGCTTCCTTTGGAAGCAGATTCACAAAGAAGTGGGTGGAAAGTAGAAGACTGAGCGCTCCCATGGCGGAAGGAAGGGAGGGCCTGCTAGAGCTCCAGGCTTTCTCCTCTTGCAGAGGGACAAGCCTCATGAGAAGGGCCATCAGGCTGAGGTCTCAGTCCCCAGCAGCTGCAGGCTCAAGCCCTGAGTGTCCACTTCTACCAGGTGGATGCTGTAGTTACCGAGGCCCTAGGAGCAAAGGACAGGAGGTTCTTAGAGGGTCCTGGGTGGGTTTTAGGCTTTCGGGAGGCTGGACTGTGGCTGCAGGGCCAAGGGGACTTACACCTGTAGCTGCTGGTTAGCTGGTGGGCCACAGGGAGGGCTGCTGTCCCGCACCAGATACCATACCCCGACCACACCATACCTCAGTCTTGGCCAGCACAGCCTCCAGAGCCTCCTTTTGCCGCGGCTCCTTGGTCAATAGGTAGAGAAAGCCCCCGCCACCTGCCCCTGCCAGGCTCTGGCCATGCACGTGGGGGGCCAGGATATCCATCATACGCCGCACAGCCAAGGGCTCACAGCCTGGAGCCATGAGCTTCTTCTGCTCCCAGTATGATGTCAGGCACTGGCCCAGCAGAGGCAGGCTCCCTGGGGTGGGGGCAGAGAGGGGAGTCGTGTGCCTGAGCCAGGATATTCACTCAATGCCCATCTGTAGACTGGATGGGGTGCCAAGAGGCACTTCTTAACCAGTGTCATAGTTAAGAACCTGGGTTCAGTACTGGCTGGAAACAGGAGTGATAAAGCCCACCTCACGGGGTTGTTTGTGGACTAACGAGCACAGAGCAGTTGGCGTGGTACCCGGCTCAGTGTTCACTGAACTGTGTAACCCTAATCAGCTCTGACTCCCTGGAACTCGGCTATGGAGCCAAGCCTCTTCCTCCATCTGCTTCCTGGTAGGTGGGGCTGGAGGCCTTCCCCAGGATGCAAGTATTGACCTGAGATGTGACTCCCACCTAAGTGTGGGACCCTGCAGAGGACAGAGGCTTCATACCTAGGGCCGGTGCCAAGTCTGCAAAGGCCCCGGGCGTCAGACCCACAGGCAACAGGCACTCACTCCTGGTGCCTGAGCTCCGGGGAAGGAGTGCCTTACCTTGGCGGAAGGCTTCAGCACACTCCTCGGCGTGCCGCACCAGGTTGTGAGCATTCTGCACGATGGCAGGCAGCCGGGCATACCAGCTCCTCAGCACGTCCTACAGATGGGGCAGGAGGGGTGCGGTGAGGCTCAGCCTAGCTGAGCCGTCTCGCGTCCCTCCCTTCTGCTGGGGCCAGGGCTCACCTGCAGCAGATTCCGGGCCAGGCGGGTCTTGCCGGTGTACACCAGGAGCAGGTGGTCATTGAGCTTCTGGACAAAGCCCACAGGCACAGTGACCTCTTCCACTTCCACCTTCAGCGGCAGCTGAGCCCGGGAGCGCCCCACCTTGATGCCAGGCATTAGGCCACCCACTTGGTCCTGCCAGCCACCTCCTGCGAGAGCCCGGGCCAAGTCACTGTTGGAGCCTATCTGGCCCAGCTTCCCTCTCCCGGTACAGGCTCCTGGCCTTGCATCCCTGGCAGGGACCAGCATGGGAAGGCAGCTTCCCCCCACAACTTCAGCTGGGCCAGGTGAGCTGTGCAGCTTCTGCCCCCGCGCTGGGAGCAAGTTGAGCCCAGCAATGGAAGGGGCTTCATTCTGGAGCCAAGCTTAGAATGCACAAGGCCTGAGTTTTGTTGCAGACCTAATGTGTACTTGGAATTGGGGTAAACCACATCAAAGGATTAAGACCTACACTAACCTTTCCTCCTGAGGAGGGATGACATAGGACTTTCCCTCCAGCCTAACAGTCCCTGCACCCTGGCTTGCCTGATAAAGGGTGTTGATGGTGGAAATAAGCTTCTCAGCATCTCTTATCAAATTTAAAATAGCTTGTTCACATTTTGCTTTACTAATGAAAGGTATGGATCTCTTTTCTTCTTGCAGCTATATAAAAATGTCAAAACTTGAGATGAGTCTGGGATAGGCCTTTGATATTTAGAGAAGGGCCTGCAAGGATTTCGAGTATAAAATGCAAATGGAAGGAGGCATCTGGAACTTTACAGCCAAAATGTGGTTAGTGTCAGGCCTGGAATGTCAAGAACTTCTTAATTACACCCCTCTCCTTCAGAGCACTTAGCACAGCTTGTAATTATACATTTATTGGAGTGGTTATTGATCAGCGTTTGTCTCCAGTAGGCTGTAAGACTTTTGATGGCAGGGATGCTGTTTTTGCTCATTTTATTGCCAGGGCCCAATACAGAGGGGGTATTCGATAAATAGGTGTCATTTGACCAAATGAGAGATATGAACAGTGTACCTTAAAAGAAAACTAAAAAAGCTTCCCCATCTGCCCCTTTTGCTAATGACTACCTATTATGGGATGTGAGTCATTACAATGAAAGGAGGGAACCAGGCTACAAAGTGGCCAGAGAAGATACCATAGTCGGGCGTCTATACATCTTTGTGGCAGTTTCCCTCCCAGAGTCATGCTGAAGATGAGGCCTGGCATCCTGAGGTGACCAGAGCACCCTAGAGCCAGACAAACCTCTGGCTGCTCTCCATTGTGCATTGATGCTAAGGGGCCACAGTGATGAGTAGGAGAAGCTAGTGACATTCTGTATGATCACAGCCATGCACTGGGTACCCCATCATGTGGTGGAGGAAGCGAGGCACAAGCGGCCCTAGCCCAAGGGAGAGGCACGGTGCTGAAGAACAGGCTGAAGGTCCTGTCCCCTAATCCAAACCCAGCCCTGCCCTGAGGGACAGCCCTGGGTAGGAACAGAGACATGAGGAATACCTAACACACATGAAAGGTGCAGCACAAACTCTTAACACTTAGTAGGTGCTCCTACATCAAGTCCTTTGAGGTAGAAATACTTCATTTTGAAAACCACCAGAGAGAGTGTGTCAGAGTGGTAAGAGGGAAGCCCTAACCATTGTAAGGAGCAGCACAGTTCTGTCTGCAGGTCCAGGGAAGCCCCTGGAGGCCCCTGAAAAAGTTCCAGTGACCTCCCTCTGCCCTGGGGCAGTCCATACCTGTGGTAAGCACCTGCTCCAGATGCAGCACTGCATGGATCAGGGCCTCCGTGCCCACCGCCCGGCCTGCGGCCCGCTGCAAGGCAGCCAGGGCAGCCCCCGCCAGGATGCTGCTGGTGCCTGCAGGGCATGGAGGAGAGTATCAGCCATGAAACAGCTCTGCCCAGCCCAATCCTGCCCCACCCCCTCCCTCTCCACTGGGCAGAGGCTGGGGAGAGGATTGGAGGCAAAGCTGAAATGGAGAATGGAGTCGGTGAGCAGCAGGGAGACAGGGCCTGCTCACCAAGGCCAGAGCCATGGGGCAGCTCAGACCAGGTATGCAGCTCAAAACCGCCCCCAAAGGTACACAGCAGCTGCTCACTCAGCGAGAGCTTGGAGTGGACACTCACGATCCCCGCACAGATGAAGGCCGCCTTCAACAGCGCCCCTGTGGAGTGAGCAGCATCCGGCAAGGAATTTGGTCTCCAGGGGTGGAAACAGACACCCCACCCATCTCAGCCTGGCCTGGGGCTCATCTAGGGGATAAAAGCCCAGCAGCGGTGCAGACCCACCCCATCCCCAAGCCACAAAAGGTCCTCTGCGCTCCACAACACTGGCAAGTGTGCCAGCTCTACCTCCTGTGCCTGGGCAGGGTAACGTCAGGGCTCCTCCACCAGACTGGCTCACCCTCAGGCCAGGCACCCATGGCCTGCAGGGTCTCTCGGGTTCTGCCCCCATCCCCCAGCTGGCTAGGTGTGCCATCCCCACCTGCACAATTCACAGGTGCCCTGACCTGGGGCATGGGGCTGGCAGTAATCCTGCAGGTCATCCAGGCTCCCGCATACTATCTTTGTGGCCATCTTGTCCTGCTGAGGTCCCACTGCCAGCCACAGCTCGGGCTCTGGGATGCGGCGAGCCCTGGCCCCAATGGGCCGGCGGCCATTCACTCGCACAGCCAGGCCCAGCACTGCCCCACCAAGCTCATAGGCAAGGGGTGGCGTGTCACTCCAGCCCCCTGTGGCAATTGAATAAGACCCAGCTGGTCACAGGGGCTGCCAGCTCAGTTCTGGGGTGGATACCCTCACCCCTACCCCCCCCAAGGGGCTCACCAGAGAAGTCCACTCGAGCCGGGCACTCAGCCACCACCCACTGCCCAGGTGCTGGCAGCTCTACCGGCACCGAGGAGACAAAGTGCTGGGCTGACATCACAGCCTGGCGGATCAGGATCTGCCCAGCCCCCTCGTAGTGGCGGGCAGCTCGTACTAGTAAGGCTGGTCTGCCAGGAGGGAACGGAGAGATGGTGGCATGGAGCCCCAAGCTGGGGGCGGGCTGCTTGGGTTTGGGGACCAACTGCCCTAGGAGACCTGAGGACACTCCACCTCTCTCTGGGTTTCCACCTCCAAGGATGGCAAGGGGCTGCTCCAAGGGTTTTGACATCATTAGCACCCACCTGCTCAGCCACTTGTCCCGTTCCTCGGCGAGCGCTGCCACGCCCCGCGCCAGGTCTCCACACTCCAGGTACGAGAAGGGCCGCACCCACTCAGGGTTGGCAGCTGGCCCACTCCGTAAACCTCCTTGGCCCTCTGCCATGCAGCCCAGGACATCCGCCACACAGGCCAGTGCCCGGGCTGCCACGCCAGGGTCTCCCACACCAGCTGCCACTGAGGGACCAGAAGTCAGGAATAGCTGGGGAGGAGGCCCGCCCTCAATGCCCCCTGCCCTCAAGCACCCCAGACTCCTCACACCTCTTCGCTTTTGCCCAAGATGTATCCCTGCCTGGGAATGCTCCCCACTCTTCTGCCTGGCAAAGTTCTCATCCCACCAGCCCCAGCCCAGACATGCCTCTGCACCCCCCACCCAGGATGCCCTTAATGAATAAGAGCTCAGGCTCGGGGGTCAAACCACCTGGGTTCAGTCTCAGCCGCCCACCAACCAGCTGTGTGGCCGTGAGTGAATAACTGAAATGGGGAATGAGGCAGTCCCTGTGAGGCTAAGGCTGAGTCCCCAGCCAGAATGCCTGGGTCCCACGCAGGGCGCGCCACATCCCCCTGGGGCTGTGCTGGAGCTCCTCACCCACATCCAGCCCCCCCCCCGCACAGAACGTGCAGGCTTTGCCGACACTCACAGGACCCAGAGGCTCAGCCCCAGGCCTCCGCCTCTCACCAAACTCCCCACTAACAGGGATGGAGCTTCCCAGAAACCTAAAAGTTAAGTCCATTTGTGTCTTTCCCCTGTTTTAAAGTCTCATGACTCCCTAGTACCCTCAGGTTGATGACCTAGAGGACAGACAGGGCAGGTGATGCTGGGTCTGGCTTCCCAGCATGGGTGCCCAGCACACTCACCCTGGTCCAGGGTGGCCATCAGGGGCCCAGGACAGCCCTCGCGCACAGCAGCCTGGATCAGCGGGCGCAGGCTGAGGTCCTGCCGGGCCTCCAGCACGTGCCGTGCCTTATGCAGGGCCTGGCGGAAGAACAGGTCCCGGCGGGAGGCCAGTGTGGCAGCCCGGTCCAGGCACGGCTGCAGCTGCTCCCAGGACAGACGCCAGGAGGCTCGCCAAGCCCGCAGGGCCTTGTTCCCATCCTCCTGGGGGTCCAGCATCCACAGCATGTCCTGGGGCCCCAGGGCCCTCGAGGGGTGGAGCACGGGAAAGAGACGGGCACTGAGAAGGCAGCGCTCAATGGGGGGCATGTCTGGGTCCCACAGGTCCCAGTCCCTGATGTGGGGAGAAGACACATGAGCAGGAGGGAGGCGAGTGCTCCTGCCTGGTCACCAAGCCCTGACCACCTGTCAGCTGGGGGTTGGCTCATTCACGGGGACAGGACGAACTCCAGAGGCAGCACAAGCAGGCAATTCAAGGAGGGAGGCCCACTGCCCCGCCTCCTTTCCCAGGCCACTGAACAAAATCCCAAAGCCTGAGCTTGGCCAGGAATTTGGAGTTGCCCAGGGAGAAGATGCTAGGGCAACTCAGGCTGCTCAAAACTACCCCAGGGGACTTCTCTGGTGGCACAGTGGTTAGGAATCTGCCTGCCAGCACAGGGGACACTGGTTCGAGCCCTGTTCCAGGAAGATCCCACATGCCATGGAGCAACTAAGCCCACGAGCCACAACTACTGAGCCTGCGCTCTAGAGCCCGCGAGCCACAACTACTGAGCCCACGTGCCACAACTACTGAGCCCATGCACCAAGAGCCCGTGCTCCGCAACAAGAGAAGCCACCGCAATGAGAAGCCCGCGCACCGCAACGAAGAGTAGCCCCTGCTCGCCACAACTAGAGAAAGCCCGCCCGCAGCAATGAAGACCCAACGCAGACAAAAATAAGTGAAATAACTTAAAAAAAAAAAAACTACCCCAGACCACAGGGATGGTGAGGGGTGGGGCAGGAGCAGAATGAGCCTCCAAGCAGCTACCACCCTGGCTGCCGAGGCCCACAGAGGCCCGTGGGGCCACCAACCCTACCGAATGCCTGTCTTCTGGAAGAACTGACTCCAAGACATGTTGAGATACGTTCCTGTCCCCTGTCTCTGGGGGAAGAGAAGGAAGCAGTCAGGGCTGCAGGGGCCACAGGAAGGGGTTAAGGGCAATAAGGCCAGAGGACCAGGATCTGCTCAAGAGGGGACAGGAAAAGAGACAGGGGCACTTAGGCAAGCAAGTTCTGAAACAGCGTCAAGTCCTGGGGCTTCCACATTCCAGCCCGGGTGCCTGGAACTTGGAGCAGAATCCTGGCTGTGGGCCTGACCCTCCGTCACTGGCTCTGCAGCCCAAGGCGGGTCACCTCCCTCTCTGAACCTTGTCTCCGGCCTGAAAAATGGGGATAAGAATCCCCACCCAGCCTGCGTCAGAGCAGCTGAGGAGGGAGGTAAAGGCCTGTTGAGACTCTACTGGCTACACTCTCCTCACTGCCTATCCCTCAGGTGAGTGCTCAGAGAGCCCTGCAATGAAGCTGGGCTAGGACCCCCGGTGCTCCCCACAGCCTAAAGAATGGGGGCGAGGGGAGGTAGGGGAGCACCTACTTCCCAGCTGTCCAGACGGCCAACGAGGGTGAAGGCCCGGCTGCGGGCGCCGTGCAGCTGCACATGGTGTCCCTGCAGGACGAGGTCGTGCAGCTCCAAGCCGTGCAGTGCCTCGGACTGGGCCACGTCCAGGCCACTCACGAAGCAGCCGGTGCCGATGTGAATGGGGCCCTGGCAGGGGAGCCGGCAGGCGTCCTGCGTGGGCAGGGGAACCCCAAGCACGCCCACAAAACACACAGGACCCTGGCTCCTGTACCCTTGCCCTCCCTCTGCCTGCCCTCTCAGGCCTCACCCGCAGGTGGCAGTGCTGCAGGACACTCCCAGGACCCAGCTGGACGGGGCCCTCCAGCAGGCAGCTGACCACAGAGCTCCCGGCCCCCAGTAGCTGCCGTTCCTGTGAAGCCAGGGAGAAAGCTGTGAGGGCCCGGGGTGGGGGCTGCCCCAATTCTCCTCCACAGCCAGCGCCAGAATTCCTGCTGCTCCCCGCACCTGTCGGCCAGCCAGATCCCTCTCGATACCTCCCTGGCCCCAGCCTCAGGCTGACTCCCATCCCATCTTGACTGCTGCTGCTCCCCCAGGGGCACGCTCTCCCTGCCTTCTCCTCCAAAGCAAATCTGCACCCAGTAGTGGAGGTCCCACCAGATGACAGCTCCCCCAGAAAACCTCTCCCACCTGTCCAGCTACCCCTACCCCCGCCACCCTGAGGGCCACCTCTGAACTCTACCTGCCCCATCACCATGAATTTGCCTGAATCCCCAAGCAGACCCTTCAGAAAGGGTGGGGGGGCGGAAATCTTCTTTAACTGCTCACTCAGACTTGGATGTAGAATCCTGACTTGGCCACTTACTGGCTCTGTGGTCTTAGGCAAGTAACTTAACCTCTCTGAGCCTCCAGTGACTCACGTGCAAAATGGGGATAATAACACCTACACGCGTAGATAATCTGTCCCAAGCGTGAGCTATTCCCTTCCCTCCCTGTATCCCCCATTCCTACCTGTCTCCAGGTACCCCGTAGGCCCCTCTGCTGGCCTTACCTCCAGGCAGGTCTTACCTCCACCTGGGAGTGCACGACCTGGGCCCCAGGAGCCCCCGGGAATGTGAGAATGTGCAGGAACTCACTAGCTGAGTTGGTCATGTAGTTGTAGCTGCCGTCAGGGACATATGCTGTAAAGATACAAGTACTGACCCCAACACCCTGCATGTTGCAGCTCTGACACCAGGCTGGGCCTCCCACCAGAAGACACATCTTCATCAGGGCCTGGGAGGGCAAGCATGGAAATGAGCCCGCTGTGCCAATGGGGAAGCCGAGATCCAGAGAGGCTCAGCAACCTGCCCAAAGTCACACAGCTAGAAAGTAGAAAGACCAGGACTGAAGCCCAGGAATGAGACAAAGGAAGAAGAGGAGAGTTACCTCAGCAGGGGACTTTGAACTGGGAGAGGGTAATTGTCCAGTCCATGCACTCACTAGGCCTGCCTGGTCCAGGAGCCTGGGGGCCCGGCAGGTGGGGTGGGAGCCTCATTCTGGGGGCCTTCACTCCCATGGCCTCCCCATCCCGGAGAGCCAAGAGGCAGTACCCACCCACTGTGAGGGGCTGATCGCGAAGCTCCCTCCACAGCTCAGCCCGGGCTCCATGCAGATAACCTGCGATGTCCGCATCACCTTGCCCCATCTCTGGGGGCCGCCCCACCAGGAAGTCCTCCCTTCTCACGTTCCGGGCCATGCAGAGCAGGATGTCAAAAAATAGAGACAGCTGGGACAAGGGTGGGAAGCACTGCTATTAGTGGGTTCCTAGGCTGAGCTGGGGCGGTTCCATCTCTAGAGACGCTGACATAGAGAGGGGAAAGGACTGGCCTGAGGTCACACAGCCAGGCTGCCAGTGTCAGTGCCTCTTGCCCAGGCCAGGACCTGCCAGTCCCCAATCCCAGTCACCTGGACAGGCCGGGCTCCAGAGTCCAAGCCCATGTAGGTGCAGGCGTCCAGAGGCGGGCTCACATGGGTGGCCAGGAGGTGCTCAGCAGTTTCCACAGAGAAGAAGACAAGCCCAGAAACCTGGAGGGGCCCCCACAAGGGTCAGGTGGGAGACCCTGGGGCCAGCCTTGTGCCTGAGTTGGGGAGGGCCACATGCAGATGGGCCAAGCAAGGCTGACTGCCACACCGGACAGGATCATTCATCTTCTGGGCCACTCCAGCACCCAGACTCCAGGCTTACTGGAGGCAGCTCCACCAAGGGCCCCTCAGCAGGCAACCTCTAGGACCACCTAAATTTTCAGGTCTCCTCCCAAACCCAGTTCTCCATCTTCCCTATAGTCTAGTCCCAGGCTCTTATCCACCACTTGTACCTTTGTCCTTCATTCTAGAAGGATCCCCTGAGTCTGGTTCCAGCCTTTCTCATTTGGGACAAGACCCTGAATTCCAAGGCTACGCGCTCCTCAGATTTTGGCTTCACCTGCTCCCCTGAATACCAGTTCCAGATCTTCCTCAGATTCTGGTTCTAGCCTTCCCCAGAAGGAGTGGAGCTCTGCCTTGGCAGCCATACCAGTGGCACCCGCCCATCAGGCCTGGCACATCGTTGTATCTCTGCCTCGGTGCCTTGGTAATAAATGTCCAAAACGAAGCCCTACGTGGGAGCAGAAAACAGAGTTAGGGAAGGGAGCAAGAGAGGATTATGAAAGAGGGCATGCAAGGGTGTTCTCCAGATGTAAACCCAGGATGCAAGTCTGACAGGCCCCAGCATATTCCTGGGGATACAAGTGCCTGAGACCTCCCCCACCCTGACAGCGGAGGGCAGGCTTCAAATGTCTCCACAGCCCCAAGCCTGGGCACAGAGCCTGGCACGGGATCAGGGGCAATTCATGTTTGGTAAAAGACTAAGTGAGCACAAGAGCCGCTGCCATGGGGCGAAACTCCTCCAGGTCCAGACCGTGCCAGAAAGTCCAGGACGAGGCTGCCCAGAGCACAGGACCAGGAGGCCATCCCAGGATGGCTCCGCTGCCCACGCTGCTGCCCCAGGGGCACTACCTGGGAGTCAGTGAGGTAAACACCATGGTTCCGGGCATAGGCCGTGCTCCCCGGAAGGGCGATCACTCTGGCTCCCCGGAAGCCGTCCCAGCTGATCCCTGCAGGTGGGGGAGTCAGGAGGCTCTCCAGGGACCCCAACCCAAGGAATGGGGGAATCCCTTCCAGCAGGAGGGCAGGGGCATCCAGGCACCTCTAAAGAAAATATGGTTTCCAAAGCCAAATGGACATTCCTCTGGGAGAATGACAACACCTCACCCCCAAAGTTTGTCCACAGGGCCCTTCGGGGCAAAGGGGGCAGGGCTGGGTATCTCCACTCTACGGCCAGGCAGACTGGCCCGGCAGGGGAAGCCCTGCCCCCTGGTCTAAGCTCCGTCCTTCAAACCTCAGAGCTGCCCTTGTGAACAGGGCAGCAGGCCAGGCCGGAGACGGGGTGGGCGAGGAGAAGCGGAGCCACGTTGGCTGTGGCTAGGGAAGGCGGTCCCAAGCCTTCTCAGGCTCACCTGGGGTTGGAGGAACAGACATCAGCATGTCGGTGCTGCAGACCCACACGCCTGGCGGGGAGCCTGGGCCCAGCTGTGGGGAGAGAGGATGAAGCTGGTGGCCGGGCCCAGCCCTTCCTCTGCTCCCACACAGCACAGCCTCGGCCTGTTCCAGGGAGACTCGGGCTGCTGAGGTAACAGGGGCCTCCCTATATCCATGGTGCCGATGCCAGCCCTCCCGCCTACTTCCTGGCGCCGTACCTCCCCCCAGTGTGGCCAACACTAACATCCTGGAGCTCTAATTAACTCCAGGCACCCAAAGCCATTGTTCCTGGCATCCCCTGTCCGAGCCAGCACAGACTATGGCTGGTGGCTCAGCAGGAAAGCAGCAGGACAAGGCCCCATGGCAGCTGCCTGTCTCACCCGATGGCTCATGATGTCCAGCAAGCAGTCCAAGTTGCAGACCACGGCCTCCACAGGGGCCTGGGGATTCTCCACAGGGAGGCAGGTGAAGGCCCGGCCACAGTCATCGAAGGGGAAGTCTCGGCCCTGGGGCGGGAGCAGGGACAGGCAGAAGAGCTTGAGGCAGAGAGCCTGGGCAGAAAGCCAGCAAGCTAGAGGACTTTTACAAAGTGTGTTCTCATGTGATTTTTTAAATTACATGATTATGGTAAAAAATTAGCAAATGCAGATACACAAAAAGAAAAACAGTCCCTCAGGGATAATAACCATTGCCCTCATTTTGAGGTTATGCCCTTTCATATACCTCATATGCGTACTGTTTTTTTTTTTTTTTACAAAAATGAAAAAGATGGAGACAACAGAACTTCACACACACACACACACACACACACACACACACGAGTACAAGTCAAATTGGAGAAAGACTGGGAACCATATCAATGTCAATATCCTGGCTGTAATTATACTATAGTTTTGGAAAATATGACCATTGGCGAGATCTGGGCAAAGTTTACAGAGGCTTCCCTCTGGATTATTTCTTAAATGTGGATCTACAATGATCTCAATCAAACTTCCAGTTAAAAAGGCTGAGATCATTCTATACAAACTTGTGCGGCTGGCCTTTTTCACTGAACAATGAAAATATATTCACCGATGCTCCCAGTGAGCCAGGCCAGGCCCCAATTTAAGCATTTGATGGGTCATCTCAGCACATCCACGTGAAGTAGGAACTGATGCCATCCTCATTTCACTGATGAGGAAACTGAGGCCTAGAAACAGTCAAGTGACTTGCCCCAGGTCACAGAGCTGGTCAATGCACAGGTCGGTGCAGAGAGTTAAATGGACCTTTCAATCATTGTCTAATATTCCACCAGGAGGATATGCTGTTTATATTTAACCGGTTCCCTATTTTGGACACCTGGATTAATTGTATTTCTGATTCTTCAGGATTTGCACAATGCACACTGGCACACAAAGGCAGAAGACCCCTAAAGTCCCATCCAACCCCGAGGACTGACCATCCTTCTGCATGGCCCCTGCCCAGCATTCTACTGACCATGTGCAGGATGAGGATCCAGGCCGAGTGCAGAACATCTGATGTGACGACCTATCAAAAGTGGAAGAGCACTGTTCACAGAGGTCTGGGCGGATGGCACCCTCTTGTGCAGGGAGAGACCCCAGCACAAGTCCACACAAGAACCAAAGGAGGGACTACCCTGGTGGCACAGTGGTTAAGAATCTGCCTGCCAATGAAGGGGGACACGGGTTCGATCCCTGGTCTGGGAAGATCCCACATGCCGCGGAGCAACTAAGCCCATGCGCCACAACTACTGAGCCCGTGAGTCACAACTATTGAAGCCCACGCGCCTAGAGCCCGGGCTCTGCAACAAGAGAAGCCACTGCAATGAGAAGCACGCACACTGCAACGAAGAGTAGCCGCCGCTTGTTGCAACTAGAGAAAGCCCGTGCGCAGCAACGAAGACCCAACGCAGCCAAAAATAAATAAATAAAATTAATTAATTAAAAAAAAAAGAACCAAAGGAACAACCAGCAAGGTCAAGACCAATGGCCACAAGCGGGCACGAGGCAGCCCTGGCCACTCCTGGATAAGGAAGCACAGCAGCCTTCCAGTTGGGCCACTCCCCTGTCCCGTTTTTAGGGAAGGCTGCAGGCAAGAACGCGGGGCTGGCTGGCGGGTGACTCACAGTAAGTCAGCTTTATGGCAACCACACAGTGGTCCCCTCCCTTGCGGGTGCCACCCCCACTGCCAGAGCATGTCCAGGCCTGTGACCACCCTCACTGCCTGTGCCAGGGTGCCATGCAGGCAAGGTGACCTCGTGAAGTGGCTGGGTGTGTGTGGGACGTGGGCCCACGCTCTACGCACTGGGGGCCACTGCACCTCAGTTCCAGCAAACCACTGCTATGTGGGAAGGAGAGTCCAGGGTAGCAAGATGAGATTTCTCAAGGTAAGCCCGAAAGCCTAACTCCTAGATACTGGCCCTGACTTTCTAAAACAAAGGCTGCCCCTGCCCTCTGCCCTCACCTGGACGAGTCTGCTAAATCTACAGATGCAAAAACTGATGCCAAACCTGAACTGGGCAGGAAAATGGAGCCCGAAGAGCTGGGGACCTTGGAAAGGCTCTGTTTGAAGCCCCCATCCCTGCTGTGCCCAGGGGGGCACTTGAGGAGCACTCACAGTGAAGCCTGCACGGGCACTCAGGTGCTCAGCAGCCACCAGCAGGGCGTTGAGGGTGGCTCCTCCACTGCCCACACGAACCTCAGGGTCTTCCACGGCCAACAGCAGCGTCCTGGTGGGGATCTGCTCTCGCTTCTGCCGTATCTCCAGCTCTGTGGTCAGAACGTGACTGGGACCTGCCCCCAAGCCTCTCCACCCTGGTCCCAAGCACCTCAAGCAAACCTCCTGACAGCCATTATTTAATCTTCTTTGACTTAGCAGCTTTTCATCTAGTAGCTCATTAGATCTTTTCCCAACTCAGTGAGGTAAGTACAATTACTCCCATTGCACAGATGAGAAAACCGAGTCTCAGTGAAGTGACCTATGTCTGAGGTCATGTGGCTAGGAAGAAGCAGAATCTGGGTTTGAACCCGGGTCTGCCCAGCTCCTGGGGCTGTAGGGGTATGTGACAAGGAAAGGGGAGAGGGTTCCACATTAGGGGCAGAGTGGAGAGGGAGGGTCAACTACCTCTCTGGAAGACCTCGACGCTGTCCTTGTACTGGCATGTCAGGATGATGACCGTCCAATCAACCCCCTTCGGCTGCTCCATTCTGGCCAAAGTTGAGGGGCTTCCAGGGCAGAGATACAGGTATATGTGAATGTTTTAAAAATTATCATACCCTAAAATTGATTTTTTTCGTTGTAAGTAGTTGTATGAATTTTAATACATGTATGGATTCTTGTGGTTACTACCACCATCTACATCTAAAAAAGCTCCCACATGCTAACCCTTTACAGTCACACCCTCCTCCATCCCTCACCCCTGACAACCAGCCATCTGTTCTCCAAAGCTATAGTTGGAATGTAATCTTTGGAGATTGGCTTCTTTCACTCAACATAATGCCTCTGAGATTCAGCCAAGTTGGCTATGCATATCCATAGTTCTTTCTCTTTTTTTGCCAAGCAGTATTCCGTCGCATAGACATCGCACAGTCTGTTTCTCCACCCACCCACTAAAGGACATCTGGGCTGCTTCCAGGTTTTGGTAATCAGGAATAGAGCTGCTATAAACATTCATGTGCAGATTTAGCGTGAACATAAGACTTCATCTCTCCAGGCGGACACCTAGGTGTGGGATTGCTGGGTCGTGTATCTTTGACTTCATCAATATGGGTGCATGATATTTCCTCAGGAGAGGAAGTAAGGGGAGCGGGGTGGGGTTGACAGGGGGGTCCCACCTTAAAACAAGGGGCTGCCCTTTCTGTACCGCAGGCCCCTCATCATCCAGTCATTGGCACTGAGCTACAGGCAGGGAGGCTCTAACTTCTAGTCTCCTGAGGCTGAGGGCAATTCTCCGGAAAAGAGGGAAGCTCTGGGAGAGGTGCACCAGTTTGTTCAAGCGCAGCATGCTAACAGCACCCACTACAGGGACCTCAGAGGGGACCTCCCCTCCCAGAGGCTCCAAGCCAGAAGGGGGCTGCAACCCCACCTGTCAGCCATCTTCCTCCAGGGCACTCTGAGCAAGTGAGGGGAAGGTGAAGCCAAAGCTATGGCTTCACCCACTCCTATCTCCCAACACTCCTTTCCTACCAGATAAGAAACCAATCTGACTGCAGAGGCCCTGGCCTCCCCAAGACCTCTGTGGACGAGTCCCTAGGAGCGTGCTGGCATCTACCTCTGGCAGGGTCCCAGTTGCTGTCCCATGCAGCAGCCCACCCCCACCTCTTCCCTCCAGCCCCCAAAGCTCAGTGTGGGGAGGGCCGGTGGAGTGAGCTGCATGCCACCCCAGAGGTGCCCTGAGCACACGTCCATCTGCAGTCAACCCTCACCCCAGCCGGAGCCAACAGGAAACCTGAACATCAGTAACGGTTTCTTCTTATGCCAGACTCTGATGCCACCAAGCCTATGGTTAAGGCTGACAGACATTGCCACTTAGCAACACCCATACTCCCACGAGCTTTCAGGGGAAGCTTCCACCACTAACAAAAATGGCTCTGTTCCCTGTTCAGCTCAGGAGGGATATCCAGAGGGGAAACCTGAGCTAGAGATCTTGGCCAGGCATCTGAGGTCAAAGGCATTCCCCAGGTTACCCATCTGACCTTCCCAGTAAAGGGGGTAGCTGGGGATTCCAGATTGGCCACCAACTCCCTGTGTGATCTTCGGCACCCCTAACCCTCTCTGGCCTCCTGTGGTAGGGAGTGTAACGGATAGATGCCCCCATCTTGTTCACACGGAGGCCATGCTTCCCACCAACCAATGACATGAAGAAGACAGACCCACTCCTACAAGATGGGGATCCTCTGATAGGCACCCTTGGCTCCAGAACTCCCCATCAACCCAACACAAACTGTCTTAGAACTGCACTGCAGTCTGAGCGCCTTTCTTCCTTCCGGTGCTGTCACAGGAAGCAGAACTGAAAACTGACAGCTCTCCCTGCTTCCTCCAGCTCCCTCCCCATCTTCCCTCCCCCAAGAAATCTCTTGCAAGTCTAATCCCATCTTGTTCTCTGCTTCTCTGAGGAGCTAAACCAACATGGGCGTCTATCATCTTCCCCTTGGGACTGCCAAAGGAAAAATTACTGTAAGAACCTCGAAATTAATATCTGGGAAGTACTTTCTTTATCCTTAAAGATGAAGAATCTGAGGCACGGAGAGATTAAGTGACTTGACCAAGGTCACACAGCTAGCAAGTGGCAGAGCCAAATTTGAACCCAGACACCTTTTTTCCAGAGTCCATTCTCTTAACCCCTCCACTGAATCTACTTTGTAGGATGGAAAAAAGAACAGACGTACTAAATATATGTAAAGTGCCCAATACAATGTGACAATGAAATGGGGATGGCATTAATGATAACAGCCACTAGAAGTGAGCTCATCCACCCATTCTGACCCATAGTTAAGACACTATGATTTTTCATCTTCACAACACCACTGCCAAGTAAGTATTCTGTCCACTTTACAACTGCTAGTTGATGCTGCATCCATGACTGGGACGTGGGTCTCTCAGATTCTTATTTAGGTGATGGAGATAATGATGTTTGATCCCAAGCAAACGTGCTAAAAGAGAGCAAGGAAGAAATGCCCCAAGGAGAGTCCAAAGGTCTGAGCCCAGTCTTGGTCTTGGCATAGTGACTAAGAGTCATGAGCAGATGACAGGTCACAGGCAGAGGAGGGAGGACGGCATGATCTGGACTGTTCTCTACTAGAAACTGGAGCAGAGGAATAGTCCTGGGCTGGGAATCAACCCCCAGAGGCTGTCCCCAACTCTCCCTCTTCCTGTGTGATCTTGAGCAGGTTACTTAACCTCTCTGAGCCTCAGTTCCCTAACTGAAAACTGGGGCCAACCTCCTAGGATGGTTGCATTAAATAAAACATAAAAATATGTGGCGCACAGCAGGAGCTCAATGAATGGTAGTTCTCTCCAGTGAGGAAAAGCAACAGGAGAGTTCGACTTGACCCTGAAGCAGGTTGGAGTGAAGGCTCTGGTATATTCTCTGGGTCAAAGATGCCCCTGTAGAAGAAAAAAATCAGGGAAGACCTGGGAAAATCAACCAAGGCTAAGTAGCATGCCTTGCCCGATCAGACTAAAGGGTATTATGAGAACACAAAAGGTGGAACAGTACTGGTAGCATAGGGAGTGTCTTCTTCAGGCACCACGCCAAAGACACGTTGAAGTATCAGCTCATGTGACCCACTCAACAGCCCTGTGAATTGAATTTTACCACACCTACGTTATATATAAGGAAATTGTAGCGTAAAGAGATGAAATAGGCTGCCCAAGGACATATACAGCTTTTACAGGCAGGTCAGGTGTATCCAACTCCAAGATTCTTGCTCTTACCCACCCTGCAGAAACAAGACATCTCTCCTGGAGTCTTTAACCTCTGTCATACCTGACATTTGTACAGAAATCTTAGCTAATACAGGCCTCTATCCAATATTCTGCATACTTCCAACAGAACTTTATCTACTGAGGCCAAGTTGAAATAGTTCTTAATGTCCTCAGCCACACGCTGCCTAAAATTAGGATAGGGAAGGGGAGCCAGGGACAGAATAAAATAGTAAGGCCTCTTCATATTTGCTTTTGGAAGAGAAGTGGGGCAGGGATTTTGCATTTTAAGGGGAAAAAGCAGCCCCACGGAGGAAGCTGATTTGTCTTCTGGGAAGCGAAAAAAGGCAGAAGGAAGGTGACTGGGAGTAAAATTACATTGCAAATTACACAAACGTCCTATAATTGAGATTTGTGGATAATGACGAGCCCCGATGGGGTAAACGGAGGCAGGAAAAGCGACCTCAAAGGAAAAATCACCAGCGCCAGCATCCAGAGGCCCACCTGCCTGTGGTCCCTGTCCCGGGCGTCCCCAGGTCTCGGAGCTCCTGTAGAAAGACCTAGACCAACGGGTAGAAGCACCCGCAGACGCCTCTTGGAGCAAGTGGACGCCCGGGGGCGGCTGCAGAGTTCCCCGACGCTCTTCCCTATCTGGAACCAGGCAACCAGTGGCCCGGCTCAGTCCTGCGGGTCCAACAGTGTGGGCGGGAGGCGGAGAAACGGCGCAGAGCACTGGGTGTGCGGTACCAGTATCCGCGCGGTCTGACATACGTGCCTCCGCCGGCTCTCTGCGCAGCGGGATCTTTAACGCGGGGCTGTGCGTGCCTTTCGCGGCGCACCCTGGGAAATGTAGTTTCAGCCCTCCGCTCGCCCCGGTTTGTCCTCCCCAAAAGCCCAGCTCGGAGCTATCGCCTGGGCCAGCGGAGATGGTCAGGGCAGCGCTTTCCTAAAGGGCAGTGATTCTTCCCTTCGAGAAGTCAGGTGAGGTGAGAAGGCGGCTCCGCTGGGCAGCAAAACTACAACTCCCGGGCTTCCCTGGTGGCGCAGTGGTTGAGAGTCCGCCTGCCGATGCAGGGGATACGGGTTCGTGCCCCGGTCCGGGAGGATCCCACATGCCGCGGAGCGGCTGGGCCCGTGAGCCATGGCCGCTGGGCCTGCGCGTCCGGAGCCTGTGCTCCACAACGGGAGAGGCCACAGCAGTGAGAGGACCGCGTACCGCAAAAAAAAAAAAAAAAAAAAAAAAACAAAAAAAAACAACAACCTACAACTCCCAGAGGAACCAGTGCGTTGTAAAGACAAAACTCGTTTTCTGAGACTCGGGGTTCCAGGTTTGTGTTTTGTTCGCTTGTTTAACCCCCTGGTCGGGAGCGTGGTGCCGCCGCGTTTCCCCGAAGAGACACAAATCAAACCCGGAGGAAAAACCCCACAGGTGTCGTTCGAGCGTAAGAGACTACCGTTGGATTGGCAATTGGCCATGCTTTCGCGGGTTCATTACGTGGGTCCTTCCGGTAGAAACTTTTCAACTCTGTAGTGGGAAAAAGATCTGTGGCTTTTTTGGAAAAGTTATGAATGGCAGCATTGTTCGTAATAGCGGAAAACTGGAAACTCTCTCTCCAGGGTACTGGGAAAATAAACTAGACACACCCATGCAATGGAATACTATGCAGCAGTTAGAAACAATGAGCTAGATCTACATGTACAATAGGGAAAAGTGTTCAAGACACTTTGTTAAAGAACATTATGTATGGGAATCTACTCATGTCAAAAATAATGTATGCGGACATATAGTACATGTGGATAGGAGCCGGACTGGAAGGAGCACACTCTGAGGTGGAGACTGCCAGGGATGGGGATAGGCAGGGAGAACTTGAGCTTTATTTGTATTGTTTGAATTTTTCTTATGAGAATATACTTGCCAAATCTAGTGTCCTTAATAGGGAGCCTGCGAGGCCCAAGCGGTCAGTCTCAGAGAAGATGAGGGATTCTGCTCTAATTCTGTGTAACCTTGGCCAGTCACTTGGCTATTCTGCCTCCTTGTCTTTATCTGTAAAATGGGGTAATAATAGTGTCAAATGCCTAAGATTCTTTTGAGGATAAGATAAATAAATTCTTGACTCCATAGTAAATGCTCCGAAAATATTAGCCATTATTATGATGATTGTTGTTATTCCCATGCGGACTCCTTAAAGCTGGATCAATGGTTTGTTCACTATTGTATCCTCAGTCACTAGAACGTGCCTAGGACATTGTAAGTGGTTAAAACAATTTGGGTTTTTTTTTTTTTTTTTTTTTTTTTGGCCGCACCACACGGCTTGCCGGATCCTAGTTCCCCAGCCAGGGATCAACCCCGGACCTTGGGTCCTCAGCAGTGAAAGCATGGAGTCCTAACCACTCGCCCAACAGGGAATTCCCAACAATTTGTTGAATGAAGGAATGAATAAAGAGCAGTCCCCCTGGGCTTCCCTGGTGGCGCAGTGGTTGAGAGTCTGCTTGCCGATGCAGGAAACATGGGTTCGTGCCCCAGTCCGGGAAGATCCCACATGCCGCGGAGCGGCTGGGCCCGTGAGCCATGGCCGCTGGGCCTGCGCGTCCGGAGCCTGTGCTCCGCAACGGGAGAGGCCACAACAGTGAGAGGCCCGCATACCACCAAAAAAAAAAAAAAAAAAAAGAAAAAAGAGCAGTCCCCTGCTCAGCTCCTACTACCCTGCCTCCTCCCCCAAATCTCTCTCCTTCTCTCAGTCTCCTCCCACTAGAGTCATCCCCCCTCTTCACTGGGCCCAGGTCTCATCCTCCTTCCCCAAATTCAGCACCTGCTCCCTTCTACTGTGAACCCAGCAGGCCTCCAGGGAAGAGATGAGCTGCCTCCCACTGCTGCCGTTCTCAGCAACGCAGATCCCCGCTCTGCAGTGGAGTGGACGGCAGGGATGCCTGCAGCCACAGCGTGGCGGGGGTTCAAGGAAAACAGCTCCGAGGAGCTCAGAGGCCAAGGGCTTCACCCCACCTCCTAGGGCGGGCATGCTGACCGGGTAGGGAGTGGCTCCAAGGCCACTAGCAAAGATACTCACAGAAGGCTTTTTAATAAGATAAAGCCCTCAGCAGCAGACACAAAAGCATGTAGCTCTCCACCCCACGGTCTGGGGTAGACAGAGCCATGAAAAAACATTCTGATGCTATAATATAGGGTAGATTCTAGTGGTTAAATACAGGGTTTGGAATCAGACAACTCCTCCCCAGTTCTCATCACTTTCTGACTGTGAGCAAGCCACTCAAATTCTTTGAGCTCAGCTTTCTTCCTCAGTCAGAATACAACAGTATTTGCCTAACCAGGTTGTTGGGAGGATTCAATGAGCCAATGCATATAAAGGGTCTAGCACAGAGTAGGCATCCAACTTCCTTATTAAACAATCATTCTGCCAAAATGTAAGGGTGCAAGTCTGGAAGGCTTCTTGGAGGAAGTACAATCTGCAGGACCCTGCATGAGATATGAGGCTGCTGGTAGCAGGAAATCCCTCTGGAAGCCAGGACTACCCACAGGGATATCTTAGGTTGAGTTCCCTAGATGCCTTAGGTTGAATCTCAGAGCCTGAGAAAGGGATTTTTGTGCAAATGATCTCTTAGGGCAGTGAGGGAGGCAGGATAGAGCAGGGGAAGAAGCCAAGCAAAGATGTCGGTTCAGCTAAGTCTAGCCTCAGTCTGACCCTCTGGGGAGCTCTGGAGCATAAAATACATCACAAGGGGGGCTTCCCTGGTGGCGCAGTGGTTGAGAGTCCGCCTGCCGATGCAGGGGACACGGGTTCGTGCCCCGGTCCGGGAGGATCCCACATGCCACGGAGCGGCTGGGCCCCTGAGCCATGGCCACGGAGCCTGCGCGTCTGGAGCCTGTGCTCCACAACGGGAGAGGCCACAACAGTGAGAGGCCCGCATACCGGAAAAAAAAAAAATACATCACAAGGTTTATCCCTTTTAGAAGCAAGGGAGCTGGACTTTTTACCCCACATCAGTCATTCATGGGCTGTGGGCGGGCCAAGGGGAGGTAGGGAAGGGAGGGCATCTCCAGGCAAAGCAGCTCACAGGGACTGACACCAGTTCTTCAGAGAAGGGTGCATCTATGAGACATTAGCAGCCAGCACTCACAACAGCAGGGGAATGGGTGCAACCATCCCTGTAAAGGTATATAACCAAGAGTATTTACAGCCAGGGGACTGGCAAAGAGATGGGAGCTGGATGAAGAAAATGGGGAGAGGATATTAAATTCTCCTACTGGGTCTTCCAAGGAGAAATTGAAGCAGCTGATACGTTTTTGTTTGTTTGCTTTTATTTTTTGCCATACCACACAGCTTGCAGGATCTTAGTTCCCCAACCAGGGATCGAACCTGTGCCCCCTGCAGTGGAAGTGCAGAGTCCTAACCACTGGACCGCCAGGGAAGTCCCTGGTATGGTCTTATAAATTTATTTAATTATTTATTTTGGCTGTGTTGGGTCATTGCTGTGCACGGGCTTTCTCTAGTTGCGGCGAGCGAGGGCTACTCTTCATCGTGGTGCGTGGGCTTCTCATTGCCGTGGCTTCTCTTGTTGCGGAGCACGGGCTGTAGGCGCACGGGCTTCAATAGTTGTGGCGCGTGGGCTCAGTAGTTGTGGCTCGCGGGCTCTAGAGTGCAGGCTCAGTAGTTGTGGCGCACGGGCTTAGTTGCTCCGCGGCATGTGGGATCTTCCCGGACCAGGGCACGAACCCGTGGCCCCTGCATTGGCAGGCAGATCCTTAGCCACTGCACCACCAGGGAAGTCCCCTGGTATGGTTTTAAATAATCAAAACCCAGACCTGATGGGATTACCAAATAGTTAACCCTTTCTGGGGAGCTAATAAGTGTACTTTATAATTAAGTGGCCCATCTTCCCCAACGCCTGATTTGCCTTTGCCAAATATCTTATGCAGTATTTTTCAAAAGGTGCTTCTATAGGATGTTAACAAGTATTGCTGTAGAGGAGGTACAGATCCATTAAACAAAGGTAGACAGGTTTATTTTCTTCCCACAACTTTTAAACCAATATACTGGATAAACAAAATCAATGGAATATTATTCAGCCATAAAAAGAATGAAATACTAATACATACTGCAACATGGATGAGTTTTGAAAACATTATGTAAAATGAAAGAACTCAAACACAAATAACTACATATTGTATGATTCCATTTATATGAAATGTCCGGAATAGTTAAATCCATAGAGACAGAAAACAGATTAATGGTTGCCAGGGACTGGTGGGAAGAATGGGGGGGTGATCGCTTAATGGATACAGAGTTTTCTCTTGGGATGATAAAAATGTTTTGGAACTAGATAGAGGTACTGGTTACAAAACATTGTGAATGTACTAAATACACTGAATTGTATGCTTTAAAGTGGTTAATTTTATGTTGTGTGAATTTCACCTCAATTTAAAAAAACAATCAGGACAAGCTCAGTGTGCTTGTTGCTAATGGGGTGTCACTGTTCCCAGGCCTTCTCAGTGGACACAGCTAAGGAAAAAAATACCTATATGCATGGGGAACCTCTAGGCTAACCTATAAAGCATTTCACAAACAGGTTAGGGAATCTTTTTTTGAGAGCATCTCACAGGAACTATAATGTAGAAGGCTGACCCAGCGCATGGAACATTGGTGGAAATGTTTTTGTTTGTTTGGGGTTTTTGTTTGTTTGTTTTGGGGGGATGACTTTTGGTTTTGGCCAAGCCACAGGTCATGCAGGATCTTAGCTCCCCAACCAGGGAACGAACAGGAGCCCCCTGCGGTGGAAGCGCGGAACCTTAACCACTGGACCACCAGGGAAGTCCTATGACTCCTGTTTTAATCAGCACTCTTCTTCTGCCTTTCTGTATATCTTTTGAGAAACTGTTTCTCTGAGCTGGGACTTACTTTATACACCAGACCAATGGTCTCCATTGATATAATTGAAAGGACTGTAAAAAAAAGTTTAACACTTTTAAAGTCTGTCAGAGTACTTTACTAGGTTTCAAGCTCCAAGAAGATAGGGTCTAAGTCTTCTATATCAGTCATTTTCACAGTGCCGGCCTGTGGGCTTTCCACATAGGCACACACATAAGAATAGGTAGTACACACATAGGAATAGGTAGTACACATTCTATGGAAGACCTTGGACCAACCACTTTACCTCCCTGAGCTATCTGCCAATTTAATTCTGCCAGAGGCTAAGAAATAATTAATTTAATCAACATCTCTGGAAGGTCTGTTTGGACCTACAAAAGCCGGTCCTCTGCTCTGCAGTAGTCTGTTATCTAGTGAAGTAATGATAACAAAAGACACCATCAGTTGAAGCTTCCCCAGTTCCATTCATTTAATCTTTAATCTGGATCATCAACAGTTAGATCATTTTTAATCTTTGCTCTTACAATGCTATAACAGATATCCATCTCTATATGTAACTAAGAACATGTGCGGATAGGATATCTTCCTAGAATTTACTAGGTCAAATCGTGTGTGCATGTGCAACTTGAAGATATTACCAAGTCTCTTTTCGTAGAGGCTGTATGGATTTCCAGCCACATTGGCAGTGGCTGAAGAATCCTTGTTCCCCACACACTTGCCAAGATAGCTATCAAGCTTTTTGATCTTTGCCAATCTGATAGGTTGAAAAATGATATCTCAGTGTGGTTTTAATTTGCATTTCTTTTATTAAGATTGAAGCTCTGAGAAAATAAGTGTTGCTTAGAATGTGGAGAAATTGGAACACTTGTGTACTGTTGGTGGGAATGTAAAATGGTACAGCCGCCGTGGAAAACATTATGGTGGTTCCTCAAAAAATTAAAGACAGAATTATCATATGATCCAGGAATTTCACTTTTGGAATATATCCAAAAGAATTGAAAACAGGAACTCAAAGAAATATTTGTAAACCCATGTTCATAGCATCATTGTTCACAATAGCCAAAAGATGGAAGCAACCCAAGTCAAGTGTCCATCAATGGTTGAATGGATAAAATGTGGTATATACATACAATAGAATATTATTCAGCCTAAAAAAAGAAGGAAATCCTGACGCATGCCACAACATGGATGAACACTGAGAACATTATGCTAAGTGAAATAAGCCAGACACAAAAGGACAAATATTGTCTTCATACTTACATGCCTTGATAGTCAAATTCATTGAGACAGAAACTAGACTGCTGGTTGTCAGAGGCTGGGAGGAGAGGAAAATGTGGGGAGTTATCCTTTAATGGGTACATAGTTTCAGTTTGGGAAAACCAAAAAGTTCTGAAGATAAATGGTAGTGTTTGTTGTACAATAATGTGAATGTACTTAATGTCACAGAACTGTACACTTAAAAATGGTTAAGACGGTAAGTTTTATGTGTATTTTAGCACAATTTTTTAAAAAAGAGTGAAGCAGACTCCCCTGATGGTCCACTGGTCAAGACTATGCACTTCCACTGTAGGGGGCACAGGTACCAGGGAAACTAAGATCTTGCATGCCACGAGGTGTGGCCAAAAACAACAACAAGACATAACAAAGAGTGAAGCTTTGCATCTTTTCATGTCACAGCCATTTGTGTTTCCTTCTCTGTGAACTGTCCGTTTACATTCTTTTCACATTTCCTGTTGTTCCTTGGTCATCTCCTTACTGACTTACAGACCACTTTGTATGAGCCTTTTACCCTGATATAAATTGCAAACTTTTCTTCCATTCCTATTGACTTGGTTTTTGTTGTGTTGTTTTTTTTTTTTAAATAAACTTATTTATTTATTTATTTTTGGCTGTGTTGGGTCTTCGTTGCTGCACACAGCCTTTCTCTAGTTGCGGTGAGCAGGGGCTACTCTTCATTGCCGTGTGCAGGCTTCTCATTGCGAGGCTTTTCTTGTTGCGGAGCATGGGCTCTAGGTGCTCAGGTCTCAGTGGTTGTGGCTCGTGGGCTGTAGTTGTGGTACACAGGCTTAGTTGCTCCACAGCATGTGGGATCTTCCCGGACCAGGGCTCGAACCCGTGTCCCCTGAATTGCCAAACAGATTCTTAACCACTGTGCCCCCAGGGAAGCCCTTGTTGTGGTTTTGGTTTTTAGCTAGGTATGAGGTAGAGATCTGACTAAACGTTTGTTTGTTTGTTTTTTTAATGAACATATTATTTATTTATTTATTTAACGCTACGCGGGCCTCTCACTGTTGTGGCCTCTCCCGTTGCGGAGCACAGGCTCCAGACGCGCAGGCTCAGCGGCCATGGCTCACGGGCCCATCCGCTCCGCGGCATGTGGGATCTTCCCGGACCAGGACACGAACCCGTGTCCCCTGCATCGGCAGGCGGACGCTCAACCACTGCACCACCAGGGAAGCCCCTGACTAAACTTTTAAAAACCGTTTTATAAATTATAAATTAGGAGTTTGGGATTAACATATACACACTACTGTATATAAAATAGGTAAACAACAAGGACCTACTATGTAACACAGGGACTATACTCAATATCTTGTAATAACCTATAATGGAAAAGAAGCTGAAAAAGAATACATATATATCCATAACGGAATCACTTTGCTGTACACTTGAAACTAACACAACACAGAAACCGTGTGCCTTGCTCCGGGTCACACAGGCCATTAGGGTGGGAGCTGCCAAATGGGTCAAACAGAAAGGCAGGGAGGGAGGGAGCCGGCTCCACTTTGCACCTTGCTACTTAGTAGCTGTCTGCCTCCAAAGCCCGGTGCTCACATCCACCATGTTCACTTCCTGTTCCACTGCTTTCCTTGCTCTGGATGCTCACCAACAAAGGTAGGCTTTTAAGAGAATGAGGCAAATTCAAGTGCTACCTGAGGGGTGATGTTCACCAGTGGCTGTGCGGCTGAGGCAGTTGGGAAGAACCTTGTGGAAGAAGGAAAACTCAAGGTAGACTTTGGAGAGTCAGGCAGAGTTTGGATGGGTGGAGAGGAGAGGATAACACAACCGGCAAGGGAAAATGGGTAAAAACCGATTTGACATCTAATTGGGAGGTAGTCAGGGTGATGATGGGGCTTCCTGTTGGAGTTGAGGGATAGAGAGGGTCTGTCTGTCTTGCCCATGAAAGGACATCTTAATTCTGCCTGGGTAATCTGCTAACAGAGCTTTGGGAGATGGATGTAAATTCAAAAAGGCTAATTACCTTCTGCCTGTGAGGGAATGTTGCCATTGCATGTGACTCGGGTACAGAGGCAAAGCCCTTACAGGAAGGGCCTGGCAGCTGGTTTTAGGGGCAGAGCATGGGGTTGCATGTGGATTACTTAGCCCCTCTACGGCCTGTGACGGGGACACACACACACACACACACACACACATGCACACACTCCAAAAGAAAAAACCCAGAAAAGCATTCAAGGGTCAACATTAGTTAGGGCCCAATGCCTCTGGTGGCCTCTTGGCTACTTCCCCAAGGACCTAGCAATAACTTGCCCTTTGGCCCTTGGTGGATGGGAGGAAGGCTAGAGCCTGGGGCCCGAGAACTCATAGCACATACCCACTTTGTCAAAGATAAACAAAGCCGGGCACTAGTTAAAGTAGTAAGGACAGATTTTAACCAATATACTATCGCAATAGTATATTGCAACTTCAATTTGCACAGAGGTGACTGGGCCTTTTTAAGGGAGAATGAGGGAGTATGGAGGAGGTGAGCAGGGGCTCCGTGGAGTCAGGGAAGTGAAAAATTACAAAGAGTTGGTCAGTGTAAATGCTGATTAGGCCAGCTGTATTTGTTAGCTGGCAATTATTGAAGTTAGGACTCCACCCACCCACAGAGCCTGGGAGACAGAGGCCCTATCCATTCCAATGATTACATTTCAAGGGAATGGCTTTCAGGTCCTTGAGAAAGACACATAATACATATACATCTGATATACACCTCAAAGGGACAGGAAGAAGTCACAGTTGTAAGCCCTTTTTAGTACATGCTCTAAGAAAGGGGTGGTGGTGGGGAGCTTATTACAGGTGTTGTCTAGAACAAACAGTAAATTCTGGAGCTTTCTCTGGCAGGCAGTTTAAAGGGGGTTAGGGTCATTCTAGGGATGTGGCCTTGAGGTGTTAGAAACTAGGTTATTGGGTTTAAGTCTTTTAATGTGGGCAGAGGAGGGTGGATAAAATTATTTGTGTTGAGAGTGTAGGTTTTGTTTGTGGGTTTTTTTTTTTTTTTTTTGGCCGCCCCTCGCGGCATGCAGGATCTTATTTCCCCGACAGGGATTTAACCCATGCCCCCGGCAGTAGAAGCTCGGAGTCTTAACCACTGGACCACCAGGGAAGTCCCAAGAGTGTAGTTTTTATAGGCCAAGGTTGAGGCCTATTGGAGAAGAGGGCCCAGAGGAGCCTGGCTAGAGTTTGGTGGAGCAGAGAATATTTGTCATCTCACAGCTGAAAGAGTCTGAGATCGTGCCTGAGGGTGAAGGTCACCAAGTTCCCCCTTCTGAGGTTTGTAGCTCCCAGAACATCATGTGGTAAGTAGGGTCTACCTGGGTAGGTGTGAGAGTCACTCTCTGCTACCTGACAAGTCAGGAATCCACCTCCCCACCTCTCAATCCTCCGACCTGTTATAGGTCATCATACGCCCAGAAGCATAGGATACCACTGAGCTGACCCTATCGTATAGGTTTGAGATTTCAACCCCTGGCTTGCACCCAGAGCTTGGGGAGTAGCACCAGGAATACCCCACCCGTCCCTCTTTGAAACAGAAAACTTTCCCAGCTTTGGAGACAATGCTAAGGGCTAACGTCTGGAACACCCTTCAGGCCCATGTAGTATTTTCCTTTTACTGCATGAACTGATTTATTTATTTAAATTTAAAAGAGCATTTCTGTGGTAAACTAGCCTGAGACCCCGCTTTCTATAGCCTGGTTCTTCAGAGGCTAATATTATTCCACAGCCGGCCCATCCTTGAAGGACAATGCCAGAACTCTAGCCAACAAACGCCAATAGCAGCAGTTCTCAAAGTGGTTCCCCAAACCAGCATCACCTGGGAACTTGTTAGAAACGCAAACTCTCATGTCCACCTGGAGTTAAAGAAACAGCAACTGGGGGTATGGGTCAGCTGTGTTTGAACAAACTCTCCAGGAGAATCTGATAGACGCCAGTTAGAGAACCACTGGTTTACAGGCCTCCCCTCTGCCAGAGGGGATGAAACTTGGAGGGCAACCTGGGGCTTCATTAAGATTGAGGTAGGAGGGCTTCCCTGGTGGCGCAGTGGTTGAGAGTCCGCCTGCCCATGCAGGCGACACGGGTTCGTGCCCCGGTCCGGGAAGATCCCACATGCCGAGGAGCGGCTGGGCCCGTGAGCCATGGCCCCTGAGCCTGCGCGTCCGGAGTCTGTGCTCCGCAACGGGAGAGGCCTCAACAGTGAGAGGCCCGCGTACCGCAAAAAAAAAAAAAAAAGAAGAAAGATTGAGGTAGGTTTGGAAATTGGGGGAAGCACGTGCTAAGAGAAGACGTGGAAAAATATTTAAAATGTGTGCACTTTGCCCTAAACAGCTGGGAGATAAGGGCACCAACCAGAGAGTGAGACTGGAATGAGAAGGTGCCCCAGGGGGTGAGCGCTCCAGGAAACCCAGACACTCAGCCCCTTTTTCCCAAGTCGGGAAAACCACACGCCCACGTGGCTCCTGGTGTTCTCTCTTCTCCCGCCTGTGCGCAGCGGCCCCACCGCAGCTCCAGCTTGCGGAGCCCGGGCACGAAGCCAAGCTAGCCTCAGGTCAAGGCTCTTTGCGAGCGCAAATGGGAACGGTACCCGGGGCGCGGTTCTCGGGCCGGAGGCTTCCCCTCTAGTCCCGCTCGGCTGCAGCTGACCACAGCCGTGTCTGAGAGGCATCCTCGGCTACTCTGCATCTCGCTTGAGATCCAGGTATTCAACCCGGGTCCGGGGCATCGCAGACCCCACATCCTATTTCCACCATCGCGAGCCCGGCCTTCTGGGAATGGAGCTCTCCCATCCCCCTCTCCCCTCTTGCGCGGTAGAATCCCTGAGCCTTGGCGAAACTACAAAGCCCACAAGCCCTAAGGCTCACGCGCTATCTTCTGGGAGTAGTAGTTCTGGATACCGGACACTCCTAGCGGCCTGGCGTAGGCTGGACTCCATATCCCAGCATGCCCAGGGGCGTGAAGGAGGAGGTGGGAGGGGACAGACCAGGAGGATGTGAATGGGGAGGGGGCAGTTGCCCCCCTGCCCCCACCCTTCCCTTCCAGCCGGGCTGGGGTGGGGGGAGGGGCCGGGCTGAGGCGGCGGCGGCGGCTCGGCTGCTCGCTTGGGGAGGGCACGGCGGGCAAGGGCGGTACTGGCCCGCTGCGGGCGGACTGGGGAGCCGCGGAGATAACGGGTCCAGACGCTGGCGGCGGCGGCGGCTTTCTCTGCACTGGCGGAGGCGGCAGCAGGAGCGGCGGGTATGGCCCGCGCGGCGCTCGGCGCTGACTGAGGTGCGCGGGCGGGATGAGGGCGGGCGGGATGTGGGGCGCCCCGGGCCCCTCTCTGCCCCGAACCCCCTCTGCGCGGGCAGCTGGCTCGGCCAGCGGCCCACACCCGCCCGGTCCACCCTGGCAACTTCCCCTGGGTCGGGGCGCTGGGCTCCCCCGTGGGGGCGGGGGTCCGCTTACATTGGCCTCAATCCCCTTTCCCCGCCTTCTGCTTCTGCACCTCCAGCCGCTCCCACGCGTGGCTGTTCCACTCCTTGGTGGCAGCCCCCAGCCCCAGCCCTGGGAAGCGCTCCGTGCCCCACTCCCGACTTCAGTCCACTGTCTAGTTCGCGCCGCCAACCCCCGCGCGCGCTCCTGGCCTGTGCACTACTGAGAGACCGCTACCCCGCTTCTGTTGGCCGAAGGATGTCTCTGCACCATCAGCACCTCTCTCCTCTTTCCCCTACCTGGCACTGCCCCCTAGCCACCCACAATGGCCCAGTTCTCTCTGATGAGACCTAACTGCTTGACCTCCTTCCCACTTTGGAGAAACTGAGGCTTGGCATAAACCAGGAACTTGGCCAAGTCCATGCCCCAGTTCTGTGGGGCTGGTCTGAGCCCATGTGTTGGCATGGAAGAGTCATTTCCTCTCTCCAGTCATTCCTAGGTGCCGGGACCAAACTTTCCAGCTCCCTGCTGCAGCTCTGGGCTGATCTCACTTTAGTCTCCCCTTTGGCTTTCTCCCACTTCTGTTTCCCCCTCCTCCTTCCTGTATTTCACTTCTGGCCTACTCTGCCTGTAGGGTCACCCACCTATTGCTCGTTTACTCAAGTTAGCCTTTTGATTTTTATTTCTTGCCAACTGCATCCATCTCCCATCCTGCATCTTACTCTACAGTGCTTTATAAAGCATGGCAGAACAGAGTCTAAGGTGGTGTTGGGGGGAAAGGGGAGAGAGGGGCTGGTGGTGGAAAGGGAGTGGCAACCTCTTTCAACCAAAGCTGCCGAGGGGTGTTCAGGGCACTATGGGGTCCCTGGGTGAGTCAATCCTAGCCAGTAACGCACACTCCCATCTTGTCTTTGGGACAGTTGTCTGGAAGCTGGTTGGTCATCCCTTCCTCTTATTAGGCCTGATGGACTCCAGCGTCCCCCTGAGATGGAGGGAACCTCCTACATTGGTGGAGATGGCCGTGTAAAAGGAGGCTGGGAGACCACACCCCTAAGCCTCATCTTGCTTCTGCTGCTAACTTTGGAGGGGCTTGCCGGTTCAGGGAAGGATGCCTGCTAGGTGCCCTGAGCTGTTTGTGGAGGAAGATGCAGTGACTGTAGGTGGTGATCTCAAGTTTAGTCGTGGTGTTCAGGATTTGAAGGAAAGAGGGAGCCAGGGCTCAGAGAGGTGGCACAGACTTGCGTGTATAATTCAGTTTTTTGTCTTCCTTTGGCAGATTTGCCTATGGGTCGCCCCTTCCTAGCCCAGTCTTCAGTTTCCCAGTGGGAAGTTGGGGGAGGGAGGGAAATCTATGAGCCATCAGGAAGGCAGGCTCTGGGAGTTCTGCTGGGGTCCTGAATGAGCAATCTTGATCTGAACCAGATGGTTCTCTGCTTCAGCACCCCTCTCTCATCCCTCCCCCTTGGCTGTGAATAGGACGCCTTTAACCTTGTAACTTGAGAATGGAGGAAGGGAGGCCGGGGGCCAACTGTCTGTGTGCGTGTTTATGTCTGCATCTGCACTCACGTGCAAGCTTGCCAGGGACCTGAGGGAGTGACCCTGCATGGGAATGCGGTGTTGTGATGTGCTGTGGCATGCTCACAGCTCTCTAGGAACTTTCTGAGCCCAAACCCTAGATAGTGCCAATTTCCAAGTTGCTAAGAACCACTGGGTATGGCTTCGTGGGCTATTTCCCCATGAGCCAAACCTCTGGACCTGAAACATGCCTCAGGGTGAGGATCACTCTTCTTCAAAAAACTACCTGCAATTATGAGGAGTCCAAAATAGAAGCATGAGGGGACCAGTTTCCCAGAACTGGAGTTCTCTTTTTCCCCCGGTCATGGCAAGAGAAGATCTGAGGGGTGGAGTCTGGCGAGAGGGATGGGAAGCTGATTCCGTTGCTTTGTTCTATACCCCATCCTGCCTTGTGTATTTGTGTACTTGATTTTGACCACCATTAAACTATGGAAGTTCTTCAGACGTGGCCTCATTTATGAAATATCACCACCCGGCTTGGTCCTTGGTGCGTAGTAGGTGTTCAGTAATTTGAGTTAAAGTGCAGAGTCTTGCAGTTAAAGGGCAGGATCTCTCATACTTGATCAGACATCAGAATCCCCCTGGAGAGCTGTTTAAAGCACAGCTGGCTGGGCCCCACTCCCAGAGTTTTCTGGTTCAGGCAGTCTGGGTGGGGCGTAGGATTTGATTTGATTTCTGCCCAGTTTCTTGGCCATAACACTTGAGAACCACTGGTTTGGGGCCATGACGGTTGCTTGGGTGATTAATCCAGGCAGATGTAAAGTCTTTTTTTTTTTTTTTTTTTTTTCTTTTTGCGGTATGCGGGCCTCTCACTGTTGTGGCCTCTCCCGTTGCGGAGCACAGGCTCCGGACGCGCAGGCCCAGCGGCCATGGCTCACGGGCCCAGCCGCTCCGCGGCATATGGGATCCTCCCAGACCGGGGCACGAACCCGTATCCCCTGCATCGGCAGGCGGACTCTCAACCACTGCGCCACCAGGGAGGCCCGTAAAGTCTTTTTTTAAATAAATTTATTTATTTATTTATTTGGCTGCGTTGGGTCTTCGTTGCTGCACGCGGGCTTTCTCTAGTTGAGGTGAGCAGGGGCAACTCTTCGTTGCGGTGCGCGGGCTTCTCATTGCGGTGGCTTCTCTTGTTGCAGAGCATGGGCTCTAGGCGTGCCGGCTTCAGTAGTTGTGGCGCACGGGCTTCAGTAGTTGTGGCTCGCAGGCTCAGTAGTTGTGGCGCACGGGCTTAGTTGCCCCGCGGCATGTGGGATCTTCCCGGACCAGGGCTTGCACCCGTGTCCCCTGCACTGGCAGGCAGGTTCTTAAGCACTGCGCCACAAGGGAAGTCCCCAGATGTAAAGTCTTAAGAGAGATTTCCTCCTACCTTGCTTCGCCACCCAGGCTTGTTCTGGCAGCTGCCCTGGATTAGCCTTTTCCTTCCATTCTCATGCTGCCCAGTGTTGGCTGGGTTGATGGTAGGGGTGACTTGTGGGGCCTGAGCTCCCAATCCCCCTGTAACCACATAGCAGTCACTGCCCTATGGCTATTTGAAAGAAGGCCCCACAAAAGCAGGACATTTAGGCCCCAGGGCTTTGGAAAAGAGGTGGCTGCATGGACATGGAGAAGCAGACGCCAAACCTGGCACTCATCTGCCCTGTCCCTCAGAATGGGCAGGCTGGGGTGCTGGCCATGCTGCACACTGGACAGGATGCCTGGGAATCTCTGAAATTTAGAAAAACAGGAGGAACCCCTTACATTGTGCTTTTACTTTGCCAAGCATTTTCCACCTGTTGTTTTTTAGGAGGTTGATAAGGCAGATGTAGACGCAGGCGGGGTTACTGAGAAACAGAGATGCACTGAGGGTCACACAGCAGGCCCAGGGCTCCTGATTCCAACCTGTCCCTCTGATGGAACATCTGCTAAACCAGTCGCTATGAAGAGCTGGAATAACGGCTGCTGTTCCCTGAGTGCTTATTCCTCACCAGTCCCCAGGTTAGGTGCTCTCACATGCCAGCTCGTCAGATCCTCACAGCAGTGTTGTGGAGTCGGCATTATTGTCAGTCTTTCATAGATGAAGCACTGAGCCTTGCAGAACTTATGAGACTTGCCCAAGCTCAGACAGCTGGTAAGTGGAGGATATGGAAGTCAGACTCAGGCCTTACTGACAGCACACCCTGTGCTTTGTCACTCACTGTCTGTCTTGCCCAGAAAACCTGTAATTGTCCTCCGGGTTGTCTGCCCCCAGAGCCTGGAACTATGCCGGGTGTTGTGGAGGAGAGAATGACCAAGTCACTGTCTGCTGGGACGGGGATAAGACAAGTACACTAGTGTCCACAGTGGAAGGCAGAAGGGGCAGCCAGTGGCTTGTGGGTTTAAAGGAGGCGGAAGTCATCCACGTAGAGGGTTCAGAAGAGGCCTTTGGGTTGGGCCCTGAAGGGGCAGGTAGAGTTCCAGCAGTGCCTACAGGCTGGAGAGGGTGCAGGCCAACAGGTGCAGAGAGAGGCCATCATGGCACTTTTAGGGAGTTTTCCCTTTTGGTTGGAGCATAGGAGAGGTATTTCAAAAAGCAGTGAGAAGATCCTGTTTGGTTACAGGCAACAGCTTGGCTGATTTTGGCAGGAAAGGACTTCATTGGAGGGCTATGGGAACTCCTAGGATCTGAGGGCTGACTCAGGACCAAGTCCCCTCCAGGGTCTTGGAGTGGGTAAGGCAGGAGCCAAAGTCCAGCCTCTTCAGGGTACCACTGTCGCCAGGATAAATCTGTTCCAGCTGTGCTCTGTAATTCTGTCACCACAGCTTGGGAGTCATATCCCAGGGAGGATACGTCTCTTTGGCCCAGGCTGGGTCATGCTTCTTCCCTGGCCAGGGAAGGGCTGGTGGCATGGTAGGCAGTCCCCCCAGACTGTATCCAAAAGCTGAAGTCCCCAGAAGAAGTGGCAGTGGACACTGCAAGAGATCGGTCCAGCAAGGTGCTCAACAAGCACTCGAATTGGCAGACAGCAAAGGGAGGGCTTGGTTCTGAAAGGTTTCTGAGCAGGCAGAGGGCAGGCTGGCAGCAGGGTATGGCTGGGTCATAAGGGGACAAGAAAAGAAGGGAGAGAGGAAACGGAAAACTAGATAGGGTCCAGGTGAGATGTAATGAAGGCTGGAACTTGGCAGTAGGAATGGAAAAGAAGGGACTGATTCTAGAGAATTGTGAAAGTAGATATTTTCTGGAACAGACACTTGGTTGGCTAGGGTTTGACACTTCATTGCTTGGGTGATGAGGTTGGTTCCTTTAGCTGAAATGGGGCAGTCAGGAGGAGAAAGAGTTTGCAGGAGATGATGTGCCTTTGCTTTGGAGGAGCTGCACGCAGGATGCTCACAGCGCACACGGAACCCTGGTGAGCTCGTTACTCCTGACTCCATGCTGCCTGAGGTTTGGGGCCTCAGCCCTGAGGAGGTGGGGCCCCAAAGCTTCAGGGGCCCAGTACATCCTGAAAGCAGCTGGGGCTTTGCTGTCCACGGCTCAACATGCCTGCATCTCTTCTGTCTCCGCACTTCCACCTGCGTGGCCTTCCTCCTCCTTCCCCTTCCCCACTCTCAGTTCCCATGCCCCAAACTCCCCCACCACGTGTTCCCAATACCTGAGCCCTTACCAACTAAAGGACCTGGCCCAGCTCTCTGGGGACTTAGGTTTTAGATTTTCCTCCCTCTCTGCTCAGAATGGTTGTTAACAAGTCCTCACTAACTATTAGGGCAAACATCTCCAAATGACATTTTGCAAGGAGAAGGTCTGAACTTTGCCTGCTCTCTGGGGACAACAGGCTTTTCCTCCAGTTAGGCCGGGCTCACCAGAGACGCCTGTGTGTTTCCCTAAGCAGCCATTCTAGAGCACTTCTTGGTGCTTATTCATAAATCATTATACAGCATATTGTCAATCACGCTTTCATGTTGCCATTGCAGATCTCTCCTAAGGCCCCAGGGCGTAGGCTGGGCTTCGGGCCACCCCAACTTTCTAGCTGAGAACTGGGGAAGTTTCCTCCTACAGGAACGGGAGGGAGGGGACAGGGTCCTCTCTGGGGTGGGGCAGGAGAGGCAGTGCTGAAGAGTACTTATCTCCACAGATTCTCAGAGAGAAGGTCATCTTCCTGGGGTGAAGAGGACTGTTCCCCGCAGTTAGAGCTGTTAGCATTCAAATATATGTGATATTTTGTCACCTATGAATGCAGTGCATTCCACCATGGACAGTAAGGTGAACCAGGGACAAGAGAAATCTAGAGAAAAATGTAACTTTTCTTTATTTTGATGTCAGTGCTAAATTTGTATTTGTGAAATCATAACATTAAAACGAAACAAACAGTTCTGCTATCAGTTGTTGAAAAACATCCTCAAATGGCTTCTTCCTTCAAGGGGATGTGACTCTGCAAATGAGGAAGTCCAGAGAGGGAAAGAGGTGGACTGACATCACCCCACTGGCTGCCGACGTGGGCGTGGGAGGGGAGTCGGCAGCTCAGGGATCTCCTCCCTGGAGGGGCATTGTCCTCTGTCCCGTAGACCTCTGTTTCTCATCTCTTGCTGGTTTATCACCTTTGCCCATTAGCATCCTTTTTCCTTTTTTCTCCTTCTCTTCCTCTCTAGGATCAGGGAGGGAAACATGCCAGAGGAACACAGAAAGCAGCCCTGCTTCTGTGCAGTTGAGGCATGAGGCCCATCCTGCGCCTGAAAGGGGGCTTGAGGGAGGGCAGGAGACCCTGAGGCGTTGGGGCGTGACCCAGGGACCCCAGAGAGCAGCCCTCACCCTTTCTCTCCGAATCCTTCTGCTGTAAAGTCCTAACACAGCAGGCAGGCAACAGCCTCCCAGCTTGAGCAGGTCTGAAGCCTTCTGAGGAAGAAAATCGGCAACAAATGCAAACAGCTAATTGGTCTAGAGGGAGCCTTTCTGGTGAGGAAGAATCAACAAGTTGTTAGTGTGGCTGAAGGGAATTCAGAGCGGCTGGAGTGGGTTGTGAGAGGGGGAGTTGAGAGGTGGATTGTAGGAAGAGGCACAAGTGAGGGAACTGAGGGCGGGAGTGGGGATTGCCCCTCCCCACTCATGTCACCTCCCACAACTCCACCCTGCTCCGTCACTCCCACTCCTTCCTTCCTTCCTTTTTTTTTAATTGAAATGTAATTGACATATAACCTTATGTCAGTTTCCAGTGTACAACATAATGATTCCATATTTGTATACACTGTGAAATGTCTACAAATCAGTTAACATCTGTCACCATACATAGTTACCACCTCCTTCCTTCCTGGTGGGGAGGGTCCCTTTGGGTTTGCAAGGGACTCTCCCCTGACCTGTCAGTGGAGTTCTCTCCAACCCTCATTCTCACCCAAGTTCAGTTGAAAACAAAATACCTCATTTGATACTGATGGTAAACTGGAACCAGAGTCGGGAGGAAACAAAAGTCTCTGTGGCCCAGTGCTGAGTCCTCTGGCCGAGCAAGTGGAACAGACAGCAAGCAGCCGGAGGGACTGAGGCTGTGCGGGAAGGCAGGGGAGGGGCGAGAGCCCCTGAGCTCCCAGTTCCTGTCTCTCTCGGGTTTTCTGGGGAACCATCTGAGTCCCAGGCGGCCACAGGGGAGTTTCCAGGGGTTGGCCTTCTCTGTGTTCCATCCTGTCCCAGAGGGCTCTGTATTTCCCTGAACCCACACCTCTGTAGCTTCTGGCTGACTCCTGGGACCTCCAGCATGGCTCAGGAGGAGACCCCAGGTACCCCGGGTAGAGGGAGATGGGAAAGCCCGAAGGGGGTTTGGAGAAGCATGGGAACCCCGTTCAGGCTCTTCCAGTGTAGGGGAGCCAGTGTTGGCGCTTCCTTAGAGAGGAAGATGCTATGAAATGGGAGCAGGGCAAGCAGTTTATGTCAGGGAGGTTCAGCCCAAGGCCACAGTGGCAGCTGAGGGATGAAGGGATTTCCTCAGTTCCTGAAAAGCAATTCACGCTTGACCCTAAAGCAGCAGTGGATAAATGTGAGTTCAGATCTCTCAAGTGGCATTTCCTGTGATTAACACAGAAGATACCTCACCCCTCTTTACAGCTGGTTGAGATATTTCACAAGGTGTCTTCTTCCACCCATGCTGCCCACCCACCATCCCAGCAATTTCTGCCCATCCTGGATCTGTGGGCCTACCCTGCCATTCACCCTGTGCAAAACAGGAAGAGGAGCCAGCAGACCCTCTGTTGTCTGCCACTGTGGCCAGGGTGGGGGCCTGGCCTGAATGAGAGCCTCAGGGCAGGGCTATTTGGCTCTTCCAAAGAGGAAGCGGTTTGTTTGGTCAGGAAGCCCCGATGATTTTCATAGTCCAGGTCCCAGTCTGGCTGGGTGTATACAGGATTCTCACTGTTTTACTTACCTGCAGGGGGTTTGGCTGTGTGACCCAGGGCAAGTCGCTGCCCCTCTCTGGGCCCCAGAGTCCTCATCTGTAAATAAAGAATTTAAAGGCCTGTTCAGGGATTTGCTCTCAAATCGTCTGGTAGGTCTGACAGAGGAATGCCATATCCTGAGTGAGGAGATAGTGCTGGGGCCCAGGATGCCACCACGCAGTCCAGACGTCCATGGGAATCGGTTTGACCTTTCTCCTAACCCGCTTGGATGTACTGAACAGCAGCCAGCCTGCTCCGGCATCTCTCTGGAGAACCTGGGCTCCTGCAGCCAAGGGAGCTGTCCCCGTGCCTCCCGTTGTCCTCATCCCCACCTCCCAACCCTCACTCTGCCTCTATCCTGGCTTCAGGCAGAAAAACCCAACTGGTCTCTCATTGCATTCTTCCCTTCCTATACTGGCTGTACTGGTTAGGCTTTGGGGTGACTGTTTATAGGCTTCCTCTTTCTTTCTGCTCCCAGTCCCCTCACCTCCTTATACCCTAACTCTGCTCTAGCAAGATTTTTTCCCCAAAGCCAGCATGGGAGGTTGGATGACGGGCTGATCATGGGAGATGCCAGACCGGCAGCACAGGCTCCTGGCGGGTCTGCAAGGAGTTGAGAACACGCCTGGAAGGGGGCTGGGTAGAGTTTCTTAGTAGAGGAGAGAAGGAAGATGGTGAGGCAAAGGCCACACATAACACGATGCAAAGGCCTGAACTGAATGGGCAGGGACCACGCCCCGAGGAGACCAGTTTGAGCAGAGCATAACATTTCATTGCTCAAGAAGGAGAAGCAGGATGGAGAGGTCTGGCCAAGAGATGGGCCCCAAGAACCACCCTGGCAGGGGGGAAGGCCTGGGCTTTCCCAGGGCTGGGCTGGTTGCACACGATTGTGCTGGAAGAATGGGAAGGGTTGTTAATGACTGTTTGTTCTCCACAGGCTGTGAGGCTGCCAAGGGTCAGTCTGATAAGAGGGAAGAGATAGGCTTCTTGAGTTTTATCCTCCCGACAGCTGCCTTCTCTCAGCCTGCGCCACAGATACTGACAGGCTATTGTGGCCCTGCTCTACCTTCTCTTCTTTCTGATATACACAGCCCCTGGCTTCAGCCCAGCTGGGCTTCCCCTGCCTGGCCTCCAGCTCCCGTTCCCATCTGTGGTTAGATGAAGTCTGTACTGGGGGAGGGTGGGTCCTGGCAAGACTGAGCTGTTCTGAGCCTGACCTGGGAGTGGGATGTACTCCAGGGTGCGGCCAGGGCTCTGGGCTGAGCAATGACTCCCAGACCTGCCTGGTCCATTATGGTCTCAGGTTAACCTGCCACTCAGCCAGCCAGACCTGGGACCATGGGGTCTTAAGGGAGTCCCACCTTTGCCCCAGAGCTTTGGGAGGGCTGGGTGTTTTGCTGGGAGGAGTGGAAATGGGGATCTGATGGAACTTGCATTTGGCCTTTCTCTGGAGAATGAATCGGAGGGGGGTCCCTTGAGTAGATCTGGGGCTTTAGCAGTTAAGGGGCTACTACTGGTGGAGGGTGACAGTTCCTTGGATGGAGTGATGGTGGCAGACGTGGAGGAAGGTAGAAAGCTGAGAGATTTAGGTGGTAAACAGGTGGACTTTATAAGAGGTTGGCTGCAGGAGGTGGAAGGAAGGAAGGGACATAGATGACTCCCAGGTTTCAGGGTTGGCTGGATGAAGTCCCTTTCCAGACACTGGGAATACAGAAGGGAGTCCAGTTTGGGGGGCTTATAGAGCATGCGTGAGTTTGATTTGGAGCAGGGTGAGTTTGAGGTACTTTTGGGTGCCTCTAAGGTATGTCATCAAAGGGGCGGCTTCCAGAAATGAGTGGGATAGATGTGTCTGGAGTTCAGGGGAGTGTCTGGCATCATTCGAAAAGCCAGACATGACTCTTAACAGGTTGAGAAACAGGTTTGGAAAGGGTTCCTCCCAAAATCCATTGCCAGACAAGAAATGAAACCTAGGGTCCTGACTTCCTGTTGCGTTCCATGTCCAGGGTCATCTTTTCTTTCCCTGACCACTTCAGCCGGTTCAGGCCCAGCCGGGCAGCACCCTCCCCTCCAGTCTTGCTTGTGGTGTGGGGACTCTGGCTGTGGGCAGTCCTGACCCCAGGCCACCCAGAAAGGCCATGCATGTCAGTGGCTGTCTCACCATCTGTACATCTGGGCAGTGTCCCCAGCTGGAGAAGGGTGTGGGTCCTGGCCAGGAATGAGTCACTGATGGGAATCCCAGAATCACTTCTGTTCCTGTGGGCCCATGGGCCTCTGAGCTGGGTTGACCTATGAAGGACAGGGTTTTAGGGCCAGGTTCAGGGCAACCCTTCTGCACCAGATGGCAAGCGATACTGTAGTGGCTTTTTTTTTTTTTTTTTTTTTTTTTTTTTTGCGGTATACGGGCCTCTCACTGTTGTGGCCTCTCCCGTTGCGGAGCACAGGCTCCGGACGCGCAAGCTCAGCGGCCATGGCTCACGGGCCCAGCCGCTCCGCGGCATGTGGGATCTTCCCGGACCGGGGCACGAACCCGTGTCCCCTGCATCAGCAGGCGGACTCCCAGCCACTGCACCACCAGGGAAGCCCCTGTAGTGGCTTTTAAAAATTCCTTTAAATGAAATGGAAAATGGTTGTACGTGCGTGCAAGATTGTATCAGTTGGACTTCTTCAATTACAACAGCCAAGAATCCAACTCAGAGTGCTTTGATAAAAGGGAATCCGTTGACGCATACCTGAGGGAATGGCTGGCCACATACAGGGAAGATGAGGGACTCAAACAACTCCATCTCACCCCGCCCTTCTCCGTGGTGACAGCATTCTCAGTCCCCATGTGGTAGAAGGTGCCTGTCAGCAGTGCAGGCCTCCGTCTTCTCAGCATCCCATCCCAGGACTGCCACAGGAGTCCTGGGTTCGCTTGGAATCAGGGTCCTTGCCCAACCTTGGGTCAAGTACGTGGCTGGCTGCATTTGGTGCTCTGATAGGCCAGGCACAGGGATGGAAATTTGGGGAGAGATGACTCCCCAAAGGAAAATGGGGTTGTCATCCATTCTAAAGACTTCGTCTATTGAGGCAATCGGCAGAGCTAGGTGTGCATGTCAGAATCACCACTGTAGACAAACTTATAAGGATTTATTGCCCTGTATTCATTTACCTTGTTAAAACCTGAATGCTAGCATGGAGAATGGGACTTAGAACCATTGAGTCATTCTATTTACAGATCAGGAAGTGGAGGTTGAGAAATATGCCTTATCTCCTCAAACCAGTAGGTAGAAGAACTGAGTCCAGAACCCAGGTCATCTGACTTGCAGGCGGAGGCTCTTTCCAGTAGTAAGTGGTGTCTTTTAGGGAGGAGCCCCCATACCCCGGTTGCCCATCCACAAAGTCACTCATCCCCTGGACTGCAAGACAAAGAGTAGACACAGGCAGGTTATGGCAAATGGTCCCTTCCTCGTGGTGGCCCGGGGCCATCTGTCTGAGATGAGGGAGACATTCACTCAGTGTGCGTTCAACCAGGTCCCAGTAAACAGAGGAGGCATTGGCCCAAGTCTGCCCGCTTCTGCCCTGGTGCTCCCCGTCTCCCCTGTCATCTCAGCTTCCTAGATGCTCACCCTCCTCTGTGCTGTTTCCTGCTGGGGCCTAGATAAGGATGTAGCTCTAGGGCTGCTGTGCTTTCTGGATTACGTTGTATTTCCTGCTGGGGAGGGTTGTGCCCCTGTGTCTTCTCCCTTGGAAGAGAATGCCCAGGATGGTGGTGCCAGTTTCAGGTACAGAGAGATGAATAGCACAATTTTGGCCTCAGTTCCCCGTCACCTCCAATTTGTAAAGGGTACAGATGTTTGACCCAGCTTGGCAGAGCCAAGAATGGGGTGTTGTAGAAAGAGCTCTGAGGGAATTTCCTGGCGGTCCAGTGGTTAGGACTCCGTGCTTTCACTGCCAAGGGCCTGGGTTCAGTCCCTGGCTGGGGAACTAAGATCCTGCAAGCTGGGCGGTGCAGCAAAAAAAAAAAAGTGCTCGGGGCTTCGAGCCTCACCTTAGCAGGAGGAGACCTCAAGTTCAGTCTGACACAGGTGTCTTGCCCAGAGTGGGTCACTCCCCTGGGGCCCCTGGTTAGAAAGGGAAAGCTGTCCCCTGAGTGTGACATGTATGTTAATAAGATGCTGGAGGTCCTGGGAGCTTGGGGGTACTTCTCCCCAGCCCCAGGGTGCTCAGTGAGCAAGGCGGGGCTCTTCGGAGTTTGGAGCTGAATTCCTTTTTCATTCTGACCATCTCCTCATGCATCTTTCCTCCTGCCCTTCATATGCTTGCTGACAACCAGTCTTCTCTCCTGAACTGTCTGCCAACCCAGACTGACCAGAGTGCTGTGTCTGCCCTGCATGCTTGGCTCCCGCAGGCTCCCTGGTCCACCTGTTTCTGTCTGGATTCATGTTCTCAGAGATTGGCCAGCCTGGGTCCGGCCTCCTGTTCCCTCAGGCTTAGCCACCGTGCCTACTCTTGTCCCTGACTCCCTCTTCTCGGTGAGGCTGAAATTCACTGGTACCTCGGGTACATAGTGCCTTGAAGCTTATAGTCATTGCTTATTCATCTTGATGGGGACTGTGAGGTAAGCAGGGCAGCAGGCATCATCATGCCCATTTTACAGATGGAGGACCTGAGGCCCAGAGAGGTAAGATTTGCCCAGACATGCAGCTGTCGAAGAGCAAAGCCAGTCCTGAAATTGAGGTCATCTGGGTTTAGTCTAGAGTTCACTGTAAAATGTTAACTCATAGACACGTGTTGAGGTGGGGCTGCCCCAGTCTCACCAGGCAAGGGGCTTGAAAGGAGGCCCTGGGCCCCACCTCTTGGTGGCCCCCAGGTCACCCTGTACAGCCCAAGCCCCAAATAAGCACCAGCATGTTGGCCATCCCCTTGTAACCCCAGGATACATAATAAAGTTAGCCAAAAGATACCACTCCCTGGGGACCATCGTGATGGACCCCAGTCGGTGTATTCCTCCCCTCCATGTTCCCCCAAAGTTGACAACAGTAATAGATGTCATGACAAATATTATCTTAGCAGGGAACATATAATGTAGGCCAGGTCCAGGAGGATGAATCGCTCTTTGAGGATGGGACTGGGGAGGGCTCCTTGCTCCCCCACCCTGGCTCCCCTCACCCAGGGGCGAGGGGCAGAGGCAGGGCAAGGGGAGGGCTGCCTTTGCTCTACTCACAGCAGCTGATATTGCCACTTTCCTGCAGGGAAAGCGGATTACCTGCCTAGCAACCTTGGAGGTGTTCTTTCCTCCCAGGGGTCCCGCCTGAGTCAGTCACAGCATATTATCAGCTCCTCAGTGACGAGGAAGATGGCTTAGCCAGAGCAAGGGGTGAATGAAAGCAGGTGTGCACGGGCCTCTACAGTTTACCAGCCACCTGCTCTCTGCCTCCTGGAGCTGAATATTAGTGACACAGGGATTAGCGGGGGCACAGGGCAGCTGTGCTTCCTGCGGGATTGGTGCTGGCAGTTGCCCTGTGGCACCAGGCTGGGCACTAGCTCAGGGCCTCTAACTGCAATTCCCAAGGTTTCTGTGGGAAAGATGACTCCAGAGGACACAGGCTGAGCAAAGGGCCCACCTCTGGGCTTCTCTCCACCTCCACTCCCGAGGGAGAGAGAGAGGGGACATTACTCCCTTTAATTTCCTGGTCCAGGCATGGATGCAGACACCTCCTTTGGGTTTTCATTAGCATAACTGCCACAGGCTGACCTTTCCCAAAGATGAAAGACGTTACTAAGTATAAAAGGAGAACAAAGGAAAGCTAAAGATAGGGTGTATGAAGAGTAAAAAAAAGTCTGGCTCACAGAGGACAGGTTACTGGTTTGTTTCCAGGGTTTTTGGGGTACTCTCCCCACTGGAGATACCCACCCCTAGGGCCAGCGCACCTCTGTATGCCTTTCTGCCAGAGTCTCTGGTCTCCTAGCGCTGACCTGTCTCCCTAAGGACCCCTGGGACCCATCCTGTCATGAGTCCTCTTCAGGGCAGGTGGGCCACCTCCTCTCTACTCAGGGCTGATTGGCTGTGAGTGAATATAGCTCCTTCCTGAGGTCCCCCAGGGAATTGGCACCTACATGACTGTACCTATAACAGTGTCACCTTATTTATTCTAAGTAAGCCTTGTAACAGGGCCCCATCTCTTGACACAGCACTCAGGCCGCAGCTTAGCCCACAAGCTGCCATAAAGGGTTGGTGGTTCTCCAGCATCTGATCTTGGCAGGAATTATACAAGTCTCACCACCAGCCTCCCTCTTCCCACTGGGCCACAAGAATAGAAACTGATAAGTTGGCCTGGTTGATGGAAGTTTTCGGGTGGGTTGGGGGGAAAGAGTGTTCTGGTTTAAAAAAAAAAAGCAAAAAGAACACTGTGAAGTCATCTAGTCTTGATGAAAGAAGGAGATAAGCGCCTGACCACAAAGCGGAGTTTCCAGCCTGCAGCCCCACTTCTGCATCCTGCCTGGCGTGTAAGTGGTGCCCAGGAGCCAGACGGTGTCCACGCCCCAAACGGCTGCCTGCCGGCACGCAAGGTGCTCCCATTTCGTAATCAGTGTTCAGATGAAGCAGCAAAACAATCAGAAGAACCGCCGCCTGATAAGGAAATGTGGGGGCAGGGTGGATAGAGTAAGGGAGGTTGTCTGCCGACAGTTACAGCCCACTGTTGCTACCCTGCTGAGGTTGGAGCCCTTTAGAGAAATTCGCCCCAGACAAAGTAGGCCTCCGTGCCTGCAGCCTGGACTGTCACCTTCATGATATTGCCTGGTCCCAGAGGCTCTGGCAGACTTCCCACCTGGGTGGCTTGGCTGGGCCATGAGGATTGAAGAGTTCCAGCCATAGGTTATACCAGCCCAGGGGAAGAGGTTTGCACAGTCCTGGCACTGTGGACACAGAGCCCTGTTCTCGCACCTTCAAGTGTGACGCTGGCCCTAGTGGAGTGAGTGTGCGCCCCTGACTTCCACCCGGGGTTGGGGGACGGAAGAACCCCAGAACGGGGGCTGCTGTGCTCCCAGAAGCACTGTTTCTGGACCTTCGCATCTCAGGAGCTCTACCAGCCTTGTCAAGGGCCAGAGCTTGCCCTGTGTATCAGAGCTTTGGGCCAGGTCCATCCCAGTATGCCCCCCAGGAAGGGCTAGTGTCTGCCCCCTGGTTGCTGAAGGCCTGGAGTCCTACTGGGTCGTGCACATACAATAACTACACAGACACCGGTCCTGCAGCCCTCCTTTCCAGCAAAGCATCAGTCACCCTGCTTCCCGGGCCCCTTTCCCGCAGGGTCACAGTGCTGGCCAGTTAGGTTATGACCTCTTCCCCGGCATTCTCTCCCCCATCTCCTCATCCCACAGAGGATGTGGGGATAGATGCCGGAGTTTTAAGTTGAATCCTTCAACTCTGGGCCTGGGCCAAGACCTGGCTGGAGTTGTGAGCCACAGAGATGGTGGCCTGGAAGATTCTAGAAGCACAGCTTCTCCCTTCCCTGGTTGTGTACTGGCAGGACTTGTATAGACCCTAGCTCAGCCCTTCCCCATCAGCTTCCTTCAGGTGGCCAACCTTCCGGTGCTTACAGTATAGGGAGGAGGACCCTGTCCAGAGCCCCGTGCCGCAGTGCAGTGCAGGCTTGGGAAGGGGCGAGCCAGGGCAGTGGCGGAAAACAGAAGCACCAGTCCTGTCGCTTCCCCAGTGGTGAGGGCGAGAGAGATCAGATTCAGGGTTGCTTGGGGTTGCTGTCTAAGAGGGCTGGTTGGGAGTTAGAAAGGGAATGCCCTGCCTCTCTCTGCCATGTGTATGAATCTGCTCTTTTAGGAGAACCTTTGCCCTTGGCCCCCAGCCCCTGGACCTTCCTTCTCAGTCTGCATGCCCTTGCCTGGGAGTATTCCAGGAAGCTGTCTGGGTGTATGGAACAGGTTTTCACAGCCTCGTCCCCTGCCACGTGGGTGTATGGGTTGGGGAGACGGGGGTTGAAGGTTACCTGGAGAAACCATTTACTCCTTTCTTTTCACCCAGTTCTGGCGGGGGCAATGGAATGCAGTGAGACTCTCTTTTAAACCTTCTATCTATCAAACCTACAATAGTCCTCCCACCCCAGGGTAGAGGGTGTGTGCGTTTGGGGGAGCCAACATTGAGGAGGATTGGAGTAACCCATGTTTCTGAGCAAGGAGGACTCCCAGTGATAAGCGTGAGTTGGACAGGAAGCATGAGCCTTCTCCCCAAGGGGTCTGTAAGTTGAGGATTGACTCACCTCTTCCTTCTGGAAGCCCTTGGCTCTGCCCTCCACCCGTGCTCTAGCTGGTGGGTATTGCTCTGGTTATGCCCCTCTGAAGGCCTCTGGGTTATGCTGTCACCAGCTCCCTCCTCTTTAGAGGGAGAGGCTGACAGCTGGGACCTGGGTTGCTGGTCTCTGGGGTCAGCTGCTCTTGGCATACGCTTGGAAGAGCAGCTCTCCTAGGGGGAGCCTGGCCAGCAAAACCAAGGAGCCCTGGGTGGCGGGCAGACTAGAGGGGCTGGTGGGGCGTCCTCAAAACAGAGGAGTCCCATTGCTTTGCTCTTCAACACAGCAGGCGCTGCGAGGCTGGAGAGAGAAGAGCTTTGCTAAGGGGTCAGGGATGCAGCTATACAAGGAGGGAGAGACCTGGGGCTCTTCCCATGCTGTCTGCCACTCCCCGGTAGGATAAATATTTGCTGAGTGAACACATCCTATGCTTTTCTCTTGAGATTCCCTAGGCATCCTGACAAGGTGCAGAAGGAAAAGGAGGGCCCAGCAGCTTTTCTGTGGCTCTTCATTACATCTCTGGCGTGACTGAGATCTGAATCTTAAACGTGAAGAATAGCCAAGCCTCCCACGCTTTGAACCTTATCTTTAGAGGAAATCAGATCAGACTGTAAGCACCATGGTCCCCTGACCCTGGGTGTGGGTGGGGTAGTCAAGTTTAATTGCCCTTGGAAGGGAGAGTTGGGCAATAAGGTCTAGACCTCAGCTTCTCCAGGCTCCTCTCTGACTTGCCTTAGGCCACCATTTAATTCATCCTGCTCCCTGCTTCCTCCAGAAGTCCTCAAAGAAGCTTAGATTTCTTTCCCAATCTCCTACCTTCAGGGTCTTTCGCCTGTCTCCTGCCTCTCTCTCTCTCTCTTTTAGAGGAACCCCCTTATAAACTTTGTCTCTTCTAGAATCTTTTTTTTTTTTTCAGGACCAAGAACAGGTTTATTCAGATCCATGGTCGGTTACAAGTTTGGTCTGATTACTGGTCACAGGCCCCAAATGCCACTATTCTGAGTTTTCATCAAAATACAAAGCCCAGTACTTACAGTTTGAAAACTTAAAAAAAGACATCAAAGACTAAGGCTTTTAAAATTCTCAGTTGAAAAGTTCTCCCAGGCGTGTCATCTGTAGAATGAAACGCATGTGAGATGCTGTGTGTCTCTTCTAGAATTTTGCTGCGAACTTGTGTCTAGAGAGCCACAGAGGTGGCCAAGTATGGGATGGACCTCAGTGAGCTGTTTAGAACCAGCTCAGGGCAGGCCTCTGTTCTGTGTAGTGTGATAAAGCCAGGGAACAGGTGACAGGCTCCGTGACCCACAAGCTCTGCCACAGGATGGACACAGCATTGCTCGCTGTGCAGCCTGGTGGTGGGGGTCATTGGGGCAGAGCTGGCTCTGAGACCTCAGGTCTACGCTGCCCACTCCACCTCCCTGGAAGCTGCCACTGTGGGGGGTCGATGGGATGGGCGGGCGGTGCCTGTGGTTAGGCAGGGAAGGAAGCTCTGGAGCAAGACCCTGGCGGTGCTGGCCTGGGGAAGCCGGGGCTGGAATGGGGCTGAGGGTGCTGAGGAACCTGTGGTGCTTATCCAGGGTCATGGGCCTGCAGCCCAGAAAGCTGGCCAGGCTGGGTCTGGGACTAACCAAACCGTGGCCCTCCACCTGCCCAACCCAGGAGCACAGGCACTGAGGCTGGGAGCTTTCTGGCTCTTGTCCTTCCAGAAACCCTCCAAAATAGATGGTACTCCCATTTTACAGATCAGGGCATGGATCAGAGGGGCTAAATGGTTAATAGCTGACAAGTGGCAAAACCAAAATGTGAAGCCAAGTGTTTCTAAGTGCCTTCGTCATTTTGGGAGGCTTGACTGGAAAGGGACTTTGAGCTGCGGTGGATGGTTGTGAGATCTGACAAGTCCTAGCTAGGGAGGACTTAGCCAGCAGCCTGCGGTGCTTAGGGGAGCCACCAGAGAGAGTACTGTCCCTAGCAGCCCTGGTGTGTCTCTGCTGACAGAAGCTTAAGAGCAGTCCACTTCAGCTGTTCCCACCGTTCCGGCAGCTTCTCTAGCTTTTACACACTCACCCTTCTCATTGCCTCCGATTTGTGAAATCTGGTTTGTACCCGAGGCCTCGTGTTTCTTGGTGGTCCACGAGAAGTTAGAGAAAGCTTTCACTTCTAGAATGTCAAAGCTGAAAGAGTAGGGGCTGATTATAATGATCACTTCCATCTGCATATTTATACAGTGATTTATGAAAGTGGCTTCAAAACATTTTTTCATTACCATTTATTTCTTCTGCTTATTTTTTATTATTTTTTACTTTTTAAAATTTATATGTATTTTTTATTTTGGCCATGCCGTGTGGCTTGAGGGATCTCAGTTCCCCAACCAGGGATTGAGCCCGGACCAAGGCAGTGAAAGCTCCGAATCCTAACCAGTGGACCACCAGGGAGCTCCCCTCTTCTGCTTCTTATAACCCTGGGGTTATGTAGAGAGGTGATATTCAGTTGGACAAAATGTTTTTTAATTTTTATTTTATATTGGAGTGTAGTTGATTTACAGTGCTGTGTTAGTTTCAGGTATAGAGCAAAGTGATTCAGTTATACATATATCTATTCTTTTTCAGATTCTTTTCCCATATTATTACGTAGTATTGAGTAGAGTTCCCTGTGCTATACAGTAGGTCCTTGTTGATTATCTATTTTATATATAGTAGTGTGTATATGTTAATCCCAACCTCCTAAATTATCCCTCCCCGCAATGGACAAATTTTTTTTTTTTTTTTTTTTTTTTTTTTGCGGTACATGGGCCTCACACTGTTGTGGCCTCTCCCGTTGCAGAGCACAGGTTCCAGATGCGCAGGCTCAGCGGCCATGGCTCATGGGCCCAGCTGCTCCGCGTCATGTGGGATTTTCCCGGACCGGGGCACGAACCCATGTCCCCTGCATCGGCAGGCGGACTCTCAACCACTGCGCTACCAGGGAAGCCCGACAAATATTTTTTGATGCCTACTATATGAAGGCCAATGCTAGATAGTGAATTAAATAACATGGTGTCTGTACACTTAGAGCTTAAGTGAAGGAGATAAACATGTCTGTGTCTTTTTAGGTTTTGTGTAGGATATTAATAAATATGGGCCAGATTGGGCCTGTGGTCCAAATTAGCTCATAACCCCTGGAGGGTAGGACATGGTGAGAGATGAGGTGAGAGACGCCTGCGCGTCTGGAGCCTGTGCTCCGCAACAAGAGAGGCCGCGATAGTGAGAGGCCCGCGCACTGCGATGAAGAGTGGCCCCTGTTTGCCCCAATATCTAAAAAAAAAAAAAAAAAAAAATTAAATGAAAACATAGTCATATACTCCCCCTCCCTCCCCCCACAAAATGATAAACATCCCTGTGATGAGAAATAGAGCAAGAACACACAGGGGAGAGCAGAGCAGAAGCTGCAGGCCTGCTGGTCTCTGAGACTGGATGCAGGCAGAAGTGGCTAGAAATCTGGGGTAACAGAGCTATGAAGTGCTCAACACAAAGCATGGAATTAGAGCTGGTCCACTGCTGGAACCCAGGGACTGGGAGAACAGTTGCTGTCACCTATTCCCTGGGGCTATGGCTTATCATGAAGATGCTTACCTAGGGGGACAGAACATTAGAGCCTGGACCTAAGCTGAGCTGGTACTACAAGATATGATTCTAGACCAGGAGACCCAAAGGACCTGGGGAGGCAAAGGTGAAAACCCCCAGATGGGGGAGGGATGAGCTTATATATTCAGAAACATGTGAGGAAAACTAATATGAAAAAAGAACAAAAGCAAAGAAAAAGTTACCCCAGAAGAAATGAAGATAACAGAGTAATCAGAAAATATCTTTAATAGAAATAGGTTAAGGATCCTCAAAGAGATTAGGGAAACAGGAGATTCATTAAAGAAAAGAAAGGGAAGTTGTAAAAGAAATAAGAATATGCGAATATGAAAATTTTAAATTAAAAATTCTAGCAGCAAAAAATAGTGTAATTAGAATTTGAAACAATGGATAGCTGTAGCCTGGACATACAGAACTCATGAATTGGAAGCGAATGCTGAGGAATTAATCTAGAATGCAGCACAGACATGGAGGACATGTGATAGGCTTTAGCACAAGTCTAGTAGGAATTCCAGATATGAGTCAAGGAAATGGCAAAAAAATATTTGATGTGATAATGGCTGAGAATTCCAGAATAGAAGAAACAGCACGAATACCAAACAAAATAAACACCTAGATATAGTGAAACTGCAGATGAGAATAAAGGGAAATTATGGGAATTCCCTGGTGGTCCAGTGGTTAGGACTCCGTGCTTCCACTGCAGGGGGCACAGGTTTGATCCCTGGTCAGGGAACTAAGATCCTACATGCCACGTGGCGCAGCCAAAATAAAATAAAAGAATAAAGGGAAAATATTTAAAACTACCAGAGAAATAAGAGAATTCAAAGAAACAACAATGAGACCGACAGACATTTCATCAACATTAGATGCCAGAGATGATAGAGGACTATCTTAGAGAAACTAGAATTCTATATCCAGTTATCATTCAAGAATGAGGTGAAATAAAGATATTTTTGGACATGCTAAGACAGTTTTATCTATAGATCCTGGCTAAAAGAACTACTAAAGGTATACTTCAGTAAGAAGAAAACTCGGGGGAAGGAGGAGGTTGCTAGCACCAACATTGAGTGCAAAAATTGAAATAGTATGTTGGTAAATTTAACTATAGACAGTCTATCTGGATGCTTAAGTCACTCACAGTGACTTAAACTCTAGAAAATATTTAATTAGCTTATAATGAGAAGTGTGGAGGTAGGGAGTGCCAGGGTTGGGGCAGTGGTCTCATATTGACATGAAGAACCCTGGATCATTCCGTTGTTCTGCTGTGCCATCTTAAGGGTATAAGATCTTTCTTCTCATGGTTGTGAGATGGCTGCTGCTGCTCTAGGTAACATATCATCACCCTATAGCTTCCCAAGCAGGAAGGCAGGGAGATGCTAAGAGAAAAGAAGCTTTCTAATGCGCCCCTTTTTGGGGAAGGAGAATCTGTCCAAGAAGGCCCCAGCAGACATCTCCTTATGTCTCATTGGCCCGAGCCGGTTCGTTCTTACACCAATTCCTGGTAAAAGGGAACAGGCTTGCCTCATCTCCTGGGACTGGGTTCTTTGCTACCTGAGCAAAATCAGGATTCTGTTGGCAGGAAAGAGGGGGGAGTGGCTGCTGGTAGGCAACCAACCGTGTCTGCCACAGATAGCAAAACACACAAACAGAAATCCAGTGTTTAGTTTGTTTTTTAATTTTACAAAAGGAAAACTTTATCAAGGAAGAATAAGGTAAAGTAAGGAAGGGAATTTCATTGTTAAATCACATCAAGTTTCTGCCTTGTTAAACAGAATAGTACTGCTGAAAACTGTAGGCCTCATTAGGACAATGTCTATATGCTAACAATTTAAGATAACCACTAAAAGAAGAGGAATATAATTTCCAAGCCAGGAGAAAAAAAAGTGGTGGGAGTAGGGATAGTGTGTCAGTCCAACAAGTCAGGAAAAGAAAAAAGAACTAAAGGAAAACTCGTGAAGAGAAAACAAAGATAGTAACATGAGTCCAAATACATAAGGGTAAAGGGTTATACTCATGTGTTAAAGAGAAAAAAACTACCAGACTGGATAAAATGCAAATAAGAAGTGGTCTGGAGCCTGGAGAGACTGGTCGGTGGACACAGGGGCTTAACAGGAACCGCCCTGGCCTTCATCCTACAGGTGGTTCTGTTCTTTAAATAACTTTCTATTTATTCCTCGCCCCATCTTCCTGCCTCTCCTCAACAGTTTCTGTCTGGCTTTGCCTTGCTACTGAGACGGTATTTTTCTAGATCGCTCCCTGCCTACTGTAGATATGTATAACAAATTCCTGGGCTCCTCCCCCGCGCCCAACACCAACAAATCACACTGGGACTCCTTTAAGGGGCAGGTGTGGTGCAGAACTGGAACCCCACATCCCAGCTGTCCCCCTGCCCCACCCTTTCCCCGTGCCTTAGAGCCCAGCATTCCTCCCCTGAGAGCCTCTTTCTTAGGGTGCAGCATCGATCCGCTTGCGATGAAGACTGATGGTTTATTTCGCTGGGACTTATTTGAAAGTTAGCCAGAGTGATGATCATAGGCTGGAAGAAATGTTAGCTCTTGCTTTCTGGTTTCCTGGCTGCCAACTCAGGACAGCATCAGAAGTTCTGGAGCTGAGATCTCAGACTCGACATCAAGGCAAAGTGAGGTGTCCTGCAGGAAGACACTGCCAGAGGGGTTGTAACTGGGGAGCAAGGAGGCCTGAGTCACTAGGATAACTGAGGGGTGTGTGCCAGAGGGTGGTGCCAGCATGTTGCAACGTGATGACTTCAGTCAGCCAAACGTGCAGAGGTGAAGCAACCAGTTCTCAGACACATCAAGGATGTGCCTCTCTGGGCTTCAGTTGAGTGTGAGGGAGGGGCTGTCAGGTCTCTTCTTCCAGATAATGACTGACACCCCAGGGCATTTTCTGCTGGTGTCAGCTGTTGCCACACCAGCAAGCAGGGAGTTTGCTGGGTTGCTAGGTTGGCAAGGTTCTGGGACACAGGGAACCCTTTGATGGTTGTACCCCAGTTAGTGGGACAAGCCTCTCTGGAAGGCAGTGGGAGCTTTTGGAAGGAGCACTGGCCTTGGAGCCATCGGACCTGGAATGATATTAAAGCTCTGTCACTTATCGCCTGGCTGACCTGTTTCAGCTGTCTTGGGACTTCTGTGAATACCAAATGAGAAGCTATGCCTGCAAATGCTTAGAAACTCGTAAAACACCATGCAATGTGAGTACTAATCTGTGGTTTGATGCCTTTACATTGAGGCTCTGGGACACATCCTTAGGCTTTGCGTCAGTGGGTGGAAAGAGGGTGCTTTATCAGCGTCTTGGGCTGGGATTTTTTTCTTTCTCTCCACCCCCTCCAGATTCAAGCAGTCTCCCTTCCCCCATCCTCTGCTCCTTATTTTGACGTTTCTTTTCTCTGCCTGCCAAGAAGATTGTGTTCAGCTGCGCTGGTCTGAGGCTGTGCTATATCCTGTGCTTCATTAGGTTAATTTGATGGGTTGTCTCCTGGGAACTGACCAGAGACTGGTTCTAAAACCACACTAGCCTCCAAAACCCAGTTCCGTCCATTCTCCTTTGGGGCAAGCTTTGCTGCTCAATCCCATATGCCTGCTTTTCCTTTCTTCCACCTGCAAGCTGGCCAGGGCCTCCTTTGGTTTCCCTTGTTTCCTTGTATTAGCGTAGTTGTTCAAGCACGCATCCCCTGATTGGTAGAAGGCTCTAGGGAAGACCATCCGTTCTTCAAGGCTGCCCCTGACCTTCTGGATTCTGGTCTCCAGTTCCTCTGTTCAGCCTCAGCATTTTGAGCTCGGCCAGCCATTCAGGGGGTATTTATCGTTAAGTGGTCTCACCAAATTTGCTAAATTTGTGACCACAAACCTCTCAGAAGACACTAGTATTGCCTTGCCTCCCACTAAATTTCCCTCGTTACTCTCCTTCTCTCTTAGAGGACTGTTTCACATCTGATCTCTGTAAATCTCCAACCCCAGCAATAAGGATGCATCCTTCCCTGTGCCTGTGCCCATGCTCTGCTTCAGCTCCTGCTAGGCAGGTCAACCCTCTCCATGCGGGCACTGGCTCCCCCCACCCTCTGCCCCGTTCTTGCTGCTCAAGAACTCTGCTGCTGCTTCTTTTTTATTTATCTATTTATTTATTTTGGCTGCGTTGGGTCTTTGTTGCTGGGCTTTCTCTAGTTGCAGCGAGCGGGGGCTGCTGTTCCTTGCTATGCGCAGGCTTCTCATTGCGGTGGCTTCTCTTGTTGCAAAGCACGGGCTCTAGGCTCGTGGGCTTCAGTAGTTGCGGCACACGGGCTCAGTAGTTGTGGTTCGCGGGCTCTAGAGCGCAGGCTCAGTAGTTGCGGCACACGGGCTTAGCTGCTCCATGGCATGTGGGATCCTCCCCGACCAGGGCTCGAACCTGTGTCCCCTGCATTGGCAGGCGGATTCTTAACCGCTGCGCCACCGGGGAAGTCCCAAGGACTCTGCTTCTTAATTATCCTCTTTTTCCTGCAGCTTTAACTTCTCCCTCTACTGAACCATCCCCACCAGTATACAAACATTCTGTAATATCTCCCATTCTATTTTATCTCATTCCCTTTATTTAGTAACACTTTTATTGAGATATAACTCACATACCATACAGTTCAGCCATTTCAAGTGTACAAGTGAGTTAGTTTTAGTCTAGTCACATGGTTATGCAATTAGACCACAAACAATTTTAGAACATTTCATCATCCCAGAAGGAAACACCATACCCATTCTCAGTCGCTCCCCATCTCCTCCAACCCCCAGCCCTAGGCAATCACTAATCTACTTTATGGATTTGCCTATTCTGGATATTTCATATAAATGGAATCACATCATATGTAGTCTTTTGTGTCAGGCTTCTTTCACTTAGCACCATGTTTTCAAGGTTCATCCATGTAGCACGTATCAGTGCTTCCTTTTTATGGCTGAATAAGATTCCATTGTATGGATATTTGACATTTTGTTTATTCATCAGTTGATGGAACTTTGAGTACTTTCCACTTTGGAGCTGATGTGAATAATGCTCCTATAATCATTTGTGTACGTGTTTTTGTGTGGATATATATTTTCATTTCTCTTGGGTATAGACCTAGGATTAGAATTGCTGAGTCATACGGTAACTCTTTGTTTAACCTTTTAACTGCCAGACTGTTTTCCAAAGTAGCTGCACCATTTCACATTCTCACCAGCAATGTATGAGTTACAGTTTCTCCATATCTTCACTAATAATTGTTATTATCTGTCTTTTTGATTATAGCCATCCTAGTGAGTGGGATGTGGCGTCTGATTGTGGTTTTGATATGTATTTCCCTGATAACTCATGATGCTGAGCACCTTTTCACCTGCCTGTTGGCCACTTCTCATCCAGTCAGGTGTTCACCCCCTCCAAACCTCTGGATCAGCCATTGTGAAGGTTACTGCTGACAGCCTTCTCTTATCTATGCCAGGCCTTCCGTCAATAATTTCTTCTGGTCCTGTAGTTTTAACAATGAACTGTGCTCTGATGACTCTCAGATGTATCCCTCCAGCTCTGACCTCATCCATGAGCTTCAGACATCTGTGTGCTGCTGCCTATTGCCATTTCCACCTGGACATTTAAAGGGCATCTCAAATTTAACCTGTTGTAAACAGAACAAACTCCTGGTTTTTTTTTCTTACCCAAACCCATTTCTTTCCTGACTTTTCTGTATGAAAGAATGGAACCCCCCACCACCACCAGGTTGCTCAGGCCACAAGGCCCTGTGCCCCCGGTTCAGTCTTCCTCTCCCACCCACCACCCTCCATCTCACCCATCAGTTAAACCCTTCAGAACACATGCAGCTGCTTCTCACCACCTCCACTGCCTGGGATATTGAAGTAGCTTCTCTCTGGTCCCCTGCTAGTGTTACACAGCAGCCAGAGTAGTCCCTTAGCAAAAAATGTTTTAACCTAAAAAAAAAAAATTAGATTTCATAATGAAATGCATCACACATTCAGAATAGTATATATCATATAAATTCCTTAAAGAATAAAAATTTTAAATGCTCTGTTTCTACTCTCTGGATTAAGGAGTAATACATTCCCCAGTACTTCTGAAGCCCCTATAGACCCTTCGTCTTGTCTAATTTACCTTCTTCCCGTCCAGGGGAATTTCCTGGATTTTACAGTGTTTCCCTGATTTTATCTGTTGTTTTATCGTCTATGTGTACAGAGGCCTTAAAACAATTCCTTGCTTAGCTTTGCATACTTCTGAACTTTTCATGAACTCATACTGTTAAGTATTCATCCCTGACTTACTCTTTTTGTTCAACATAATAGTTTTTTGGTCATATTCATTCCTGTTTATGTCTGAAACTGGAATTCATTCATTTTTACTGTATTACATGAATGGACTACAATTTATCCATCCTATTCTGATGGACATTTGAGTTGTTTGCAGTTTTCAGCTATTACCCAGTGCTGCCTTGAGCATTCTTGTATGTCTCTTGTTACACGTGTTCACGTGTATCTGGTTGTAGAAATACTAGAGTTTACTACATACCCACCAGGATGCCTAAAATTAAAAAGATAGCAGATATCCAGGACATGGAACAAATGGCACTCTCCTGTGTTACTGGTGGAAACATAAAATGCTACAGCCACTTTGGACAACTATTTGATAATTTCTGGTAAAGTTAAACATACTGGTGTATGTACCCTATGACCCTGTAATTGCACTTCCAGGTATTTACCCCAGAGAAATGAGAGTATGTGTCCACAAGATGACTTGTACAGAAAGGTCAGGGCAGTTTTACTCATAACAACCAAAAACTGAAAACAACTCAACTGTCCAAACATGGAAAAGAATAAACTACTGATATACACAACATGGACGAATCTCCAAAACATCGTGCTGAGCAAAAGAAGCCAGCCAGGCAGGAGTGTTTATATGAAGTTCAAGAACAAGTAAACCTAATCTATGGTGACCGGACTCAGCAAAGTAGTATAGCAGTGAACGATGACCAGGAGGGAGCACAAGGGAACTTCCGGGGTTGTGGGGTGGTGGTGGAAATGCTCTGTATTTTATACTGGGCGTTTACACACAGGCACACGTGGGTAAACATGCATCCAGCTCTACATTGAAAGACTTCTGCATCCTATTATATGTGAATTAAACCTCAATGAGAAAAATAGATTGTCCCAAGTAGGGGCACGATTTTGGGGGAAAATGAAACAGTCTATTCAACTAGTTGTCAGAGTTCAACTTAAGCTTTAAATCTGCTTAATAGGACAAGCAAGCTGAACTCACCAGCTTTATAATTCATTGATTCTAAATATTCAACCTTTGGGTGAGAAACCATTCATTCCCACCCAAACTGGAGGAGGACTCCATTTTCTGAGGATGTCTTCTCACGTGGGACATCACAAAATAAATTAGCTCAGGACAAATGGGGGAACTTTCTAATCTCTCATTGTGTCCCCAGTGTTCCATCTTTTTCTGTGAGAAAGATGTTTTTTAATTTTTCTTTAAAAAGAGATACTGCTGGGATACACTTACGTCCGTATTTTTTCAGTAATGCCAAACTAGCCTCCCAAGCATTGTACCCATTTATTTTCTCACCAGTGGTGCGTGAGTGTTCTTGATACTTTGCATCCTCTCTAAACTCTTAGTACTGTTAGTTTTAAAAAATTTGCTCCAAGGGTCCATTTAAAAATATAAATCAGGTCATGACACATCCCTCCCCCAAACCCTCCCATCAGATTAATAATAAATCCTGATCCCTTCAAAGGCCTCTGTGTCCGGGCCCCTCGTGCCTACCTCTCCGACACCCTCCCCAGTTTTGCTGGACTTCTTGCCATGCTTTCTAAAATTAATTTTGGCTGCGTTGGGTCTTTGTTGCTGTGCGCGGGCTTTCTCTAGTTGCAGCGAGCGGGAGCTACTCTTGCGGTGCACAGGCTTCTCATTGCAGTGGCTTCTCTTGTTGCGGAGCAAGGGCTCTAAGCGCACAGGTTTCAGTAGTTGTGGCTCGCGGGCTCTAGAGCACGGGCTCAGTAGTTGCAGCGCACGGGCTTAGTTGCTCCGCGGCATGTGGGATCTTCCCGGACCAGGGCTCGAACCCATGTCCCCTTCATGGGCAGGCGGATTCTTAACCACTGCGCCACCAGGGAAGCCCCTCTTGCCATGTTTTTCACAGGTCAGGCTGTTTCCTCCTTGTGTACCCTGTTCCCTCTCATAGCACCCTGTAGCTTCCCCATCATGGCACTTTGTAATCCCCTGTGCCTTGCCTTTGTATTTGTCGCTAGACCAGAAGCTCCATTAGGACAGGACGTGTGTTTACTGTCCCACACTAGTTCCCCCAGCCCTGCGCCGGCCCATTAAGTATCTGTCGAATGAATAAATAAGCCAGCACCAGCCAGGTGGCCCTGGAAGACTGGCCTGCTTCCCTCTGTGGGCAGCAGAGGTGGGAGCTGATGCCCAAATGTGTGCCCTTCCCCGGACTCTTTTACATTGGGGTTTGCATGGGCTTAAAGTGAAAGATCACAGCAGCTGTGAAAGGGAGAAATGAGAATTAGGCATTGGCAACTGGAGGGCATGGGGAGTACCCCAGAGCAAGTGACGTGCATAAAAGCTCTTAACCAGGTGACTTCTGGGATTCGGGGTACATGTCTGGGGCCTCTGACCGTTCTTGCTCCGTTCTGCCCTGTCCCTCAGTTGCCCTCAGCACACGTTCCCAGAAGCAGCCCAGACTTGGGATTCCCAGAGCAAGGGCTTTTGCCGGTGACCCTTGTTTGGGAAGACCCTCTCTGCTCTTCCTAAACACAGTGACAAAACTGGGGCTTTTCCTCCCCCTGACAAGGCAGCCGGTTACGTCAGATGCCCCCTTTGTTGAGACTGCAAGGAGTTAAAGTCTTCCCCAACGTGAGAGATGTTTCCTTCAGAGCCTCCTGTGCCGGCTTCTGCCCAAGTCCGCCTTCGGGGGCCACAGTGGGCCACGCACCAGAAACCAGGTCTCCCCAGCCAGGCCCCTCGCACCATCCCTTGCTCAGCCTGGAAAGTCACCACCTCCTGGGCCGCTTGCCTCATGGCTGGCTCTCCTCAGGTCACAGGATGCTGGGAGCAAGACCCTGCAAAACGGAGTTCTTTTCCTTAGATGTTGGTCACAGATACGAGCAAAGGGAGGCCTAGAAGAGACAGTGACCTGGCTTCTATTTACAGACAGCGCCATCAAAGGCTGTGCATGGAGTCTGGCACGCCAAAGGGTGCAGTAGAACCTTGGGAAGGAGCACACTGGACCAGTGCCACTGGGCCCGTGGGTTAGAGCTGGGAGCCCTGGTGAGGCCTGTGGGCGGAGCTTCACTCTTGACCCTGGGAAGCCGACTTCTGTGTCTCTTTGCCTCTTACCCTGGAGCCTCTGGGTAGTTGAAGGAACCCATGGGCTGCTTTCTACGCCCTGGCCAGTCGCAGGCTTTGGAACTGGATAGACCTGGACTCAAATCTCAGCTACACTCAGGAGGTTGTGACTAGGCAAGTTCCTTCACGTCTGTGAGCATTGTTTCCTCCCCCAGAATAATGTCTTCTTATTGGAACGTGTTAGTTCTGTTCCCTGATGGCTTTGTGGTTTGGCTTGGCCCCAGAAATCGGAGCTGCCATGAATGGAGGGGGCGGCAGAGGTTCTTGAACACAGAGCCTGAGATGCCTTCTGTGCAGCTCGTGGCAGCAGCCAGAGTCGCTGGAGGAGCTGGCTGGAGCTGGGGCTTTCCGAGCGCAAATGTGAGGCCCAGGGGCCGGGTCAGAGCCAGGGTTGGCTGGACTTGGAGAGGAGCTGGTGGGGACAGGCAGGCCTCTAGGATTCAGTGCTCCCCATGGCATGGAGCCAGGGCCCGGGGGCTCCACTCCCAGCCTTGTCCCTGACTCTCACCCTGGCTCCCTAGCACGAGGCGTGGATTCCGGCTCCTTTCCTTAGGGTGGGTCCCCACAGCACCCTGCTGCTTCTTCTCCCTGCTCTTGCCCAGGGCAGCACAGGGCCTCGGGCTGTCAGTAGCCCGTGGCATTTATTGGGTAACCTGCAGAGGAAGGCAGCTGTCCAGAGGGCTTGAGTGGTGGTGGTGCTGAGCGTCCTGACACGGTCAGGTTCTCTCCCTGACACCAGAGCTGGAAGGATTGTTAATGAATCACCCAGCTAACCCAGGAATGCCTCATCTGTAGCCCGCACTGCAGAGGGGAGAGGGCAAATCCCAGGGCTCAGGTCAACCACCCCCCTCACTTTGGGGGGGCTTCTCTACCTCTTCTCAGGGGTCGAGAACGCCCAGGCAGGGGGTCATATCTGCAGTCCCCTACGATCTTTTCTCTGGGCCATTTTCTCTTAAGTTTCCTGAAATTAACCTCATATAGCTGGAATAGGAACTTCTTAAACCTGGCTTTTCCAGTGACTTGCCCTGTGGCTCTAGGGAAATCACTTTCCGTCCTTGTTTACCTTCTGGCTAATGAGTGAGGGTGGTGGGCTAATCTGGTCTTTAGAGGCCCGAGTTAAGGAGAGCAGAGTGATGCTATGTGCAGTTAGAGGGAAGAGCCCTTTCGCTTGTCCACCCTTCAGTTAAGTGGGCATCTCCTCTACTGCCAGCTCTGGCCCCTCTGGGACTTGGGGGCAGGGCTGGGGGAGAGCACGTGTGCATGTGCGATCTGTCTGCACATTATTTTTCCTTTCTGCAGTTTCAGAGTCATGCTGCAGCAGCCTGGCGCCTGACGAATGAGGGGAACCTGCCAGGGGATTATTGCTAGCTCAAGGCAAGACAGAGGCCTCAGGGGAGCGGAGATGGGCAGAGCAGCCTCCAAGCCTGGGCCAGCAGCACTGAGACGGAGGCCTGGGCCCTGGCCTGGAGCTCGGTTCACACTCGCTCGGCTGACCCTGATGGCATTCGAAGCAACACCCTGCTGAGAAGCGGCTGTTCCCAGGCCCCAGAGGACCTCAGAGCAGGAGTCGGAGTTTGACCACCCCTACACAACTGCAGTTGGGGCTGCGACCGTCGGGGGAAGGGGCTGGCGTCTCGGATGGGAAGTAGAAGGGCAGAACCTAACGCCAGGAGGATCTTGGTCTCTGAAGAGTTTTCTGGAACCCACAGAGCTTCCTGGGTTTCTTCTCTCTGGGTCGGGGCTTGGTTCCCTCTCCTCCCCTGGCAGAGGGGTTGGGCCCTGAGGGCCAGCTGAGAGAGGGAAGACTCTTAAATGAAATTCAGGCTGCTTGAAGCCCACGTGCTCTCTGCTGTGATTGGGGTTCAAGGGCTTCCCTGCTGCAGGGGACGAGGGGCCGCCTCGGCATCTGCTCATGAGCCACAAGGACCCCGAATGCTCCAGACTGGATCGTTTCAAGCCGCCAAAGAGGGGGACCCCCAGAGCTGGCAGCCAGCAACCCCAAGGGACTAGAGGGCTGGGATGGACTGACCTCCCCCTTGCCAGGGCTCCGGGAGAAGCAGAGCCTCTGTGGCCCAGCTAGTGACGGAGAGACCCAATGAAGCCATAAGCAGGGCCAGGCGGCTCAGGGACAGGGGGGGCCACTGCTGCCGACGTGCTTTCTCCTGACGCTGAGGGAGGGCGTGGTGTGGGACCTCTGCCCCGTCCCCTCCTTGGTTGGCACTTGCCCATATGCCATTTGCGCGTGGGACCAGAACAAGCAGGCGACGCTGTGGCTGGCCCATCAGCGGGCTGGGAAAGGAGCGGCCACGGTGACACCCACCTGACTGCCGGGCTGAGGCCCCGGCTCCCCGGGGTGCCGAGCCATGAAGTGCTCCCTGCGGGTGTGGTTCCTCTCCGTGGCCTTCCTGCTGGTGTTCATCATGTCACTGCTGTTCACCTACTCCCACCACAGCATGGCCACCCTGCCCTACCTGGACTCAGGCGCCCTGGACGGGACCCACCGGGTGAAGCTGGTGCCCGGCTACACCGGCCTTCAGCGCCTCAGCAAGGAGGGGCCTGCCGGCAAGAGCTGTGCCTGTCGCCGCTGCATGGGCGACGCCGGCACCTCTGAGTGGTTTGATAGCCACTTCAACAGCAACATTTCCCCGGTCTGGACCCGCGAGAACATGGACCTGCCCCCAGAGGTCCAGAGGTGGTGGATGGTGAGAAAGCTGTGGCCCTTCCTGCCTCCTCTCTGGGGGTCTGTCCCCCGGTTTGGGAGTCACCCTTAGAGCCCCCTCTTGGATTGGGGCTGTCTGTCTTCTGGCCCCCAGAGCCTTGACAAAGTGTGAGGCTCACTGGACCAGAGCCAGCTCCTAGGATCACAGATTGTGAAGCGGGGAGCGAGCTTTGCCTGGAAGGAAAGAGAACTAATATTTTCTAGCGCCTGTAGCGGCCAAACATAGACCAGAGATGCCTTGCTGGGCCAGGGAGGTGAAATAGATAGGAGAAACAGGTTCCCCAGGGAGAAGATGGCGAGAAGTGAGCATGGCATCAGGAAGAAGGCCTGCCCTTTATAAAGGAGGCAGCGGCTCAGCTCCAGTGATGGTTGCTATGCAGCCAGTATCCTAATTTGTAAATATTTGCTCAGAATAATTTGAAACACCATGCCACTCATTTGGTTCCTTCCAGTTGCTGGAAAAGCCTTTCTTCTGGGTTGGGATAGGAAAGCATCAGCAACTCCTCTGGGGGCTAAGGGAGGTGACGGGGAGGGGATGGGGGGACAGGTGTGCCCAAGCCTCCCCTCTCTTCCAGATCCTGTCACCTTGCTGCTGCTTTAGCTCCCTTCACCTTGTCCCTGTCATCTCTGGAGCGCCACTCCCTAGGCTTTGCCAGGGCCATCTGGTTGCCACACATGTCAGAGGTGGAACAGCATCAGTACTTGACCCAGGGGGGCCTGCAGGCTGCAGGCATTTCCTGCTGGGGGACTTGGGAGGCAGCTCATGGCCCCTGGTTTCCCCAGCTGGCAAATGGGGAGGGTGATGACTCTCCCTTTTTCTCACAGTTAGGACAGCTGTGAGGATGAGCTCTTGCAATCAGGCTTATCAGAGCAGCTCAGAGATCCTGCTTCCCAGCCCGGACTGTCAGAGTCCCTAAGGATGGGGAGTGTACAGAGCAGGAGTCACCAGGAGCCACACACACCCTTCGCATGACAGCCTGGAGCCCTTGAAGGGTCCTGCCCGTTGCTCATAGTCACACCCTTCATTTTACGGGGAAGATCGAGGTTCAGAGAGTGCCCCGGGCTTGCCTTGGTCGTAGGTCTCAGTGGTGGCCACGAACGGCCAGAACAGGCCTCTGGGCAGGGGTGGACCGAGAGGCAGGCCAGGCCCCCTGCTCACGGGGGTGGAACTCAGGGCTGTTTAAGCCCCAGAAGCCACCTCTCTGCTGCTCCCCACAGCCACCCTCTTTTGCTGTGAACTTAGAAATTCTTGTCTCAGGGCTAAGCTGCTTCTCCACACTGAGTTCATGTTCTTGTGCTCAGAGAAGAGGCAGAGAAGCAGGCCCACCCATCCCCTGCATGCATTCTGTCCCCTGAGCAGCTCCTGCTTAGCCGCAAACCCGCAGCGTTACCGTTACCGCTCGGACCACAGAGCATTTTAAAGCCCTTACAGATGGTGGCCCAGGGGCCGAATCCAGCTCACTCAATGTTTTTAAACTATTTGCATGAGTTACCATCATTTAGGAATCAGGATATTTCACATGACATCTGTTTTTTCAGCTTCTCTTGAAAAACCAGAAAATCTGGTCCTCTGGGCTGACAATCCCACAAGGCAACAATTGGTTGAAGTCACCCCTTTTCGATGGGAGCTCCTGTTGGCTGTAGGCCCCACCTGCCTCTTCACTCCTGCATGTTACCTGCCTGGCACTACAGGCGTTTAAGTGCTGCCCTGGCCTCATTTCATGGTCTCTTGCATCACTGGTGGTGGGAGGTGCGGGGGACCGGTTTCATTCCAGCTGTTCTGACTTTGAAAGAGTATCTGTGCCTCTTTGCCTTTTCCCCAGGGCTCAGGGCTCCTGATATCCTGTGGATCTTGCCTGGAGTTTCAGGCTGAGTCCAAGGGGCGCCCCCTGCAGGCTGCTTGGGAATAAGCCCCTGAAGCTCCCCGGGGCTTTCCACGTTAACTGCACCTCAAAATGACTCTGAGACTCAGAGCTGCCCCGAGAGGACAGCAGAGCAGGGGCCTCTCTGCTTCGCGGCACAGGCCTGCAGATCCCTGGAGAAGGTGTTGACTAGCACCTTGACCCCCAAGCCCAACCAGTACCTTAGAGCTACTCCCGAAAGCAGGGCCCTCCCTGGTCTGGTCTCGGTAGGGAGACTGCGCTGTTGTTGAACAAGGGGAGGGTCCTTACAGCTCAGGGAGGACTTCCGCCCCCTGACAGCCCGGGTAGGAGGCCTGCGCTGCTTGGACCCTGGAGGGTGAGGGCAGGGAGGGAGCAGGTGGGAGTCCCCTCCCGATCACACCCCTCCTGCTTTCTTCTCCCCTCCCCTCCCCAGATGTTGCAGCCCCAGTTCAAGTCACACAACACCAACGAGGTGCTGGAGAAGCTGTTCCAGATAGTACCAGGCGAGAACCCCTACCGTTTCCGGGACCCCCGCCGGTGCCGGCGCTGTGCTGTGGTGGGGAACTCGGGCAACCTGCGGGGCTCTGGCTACGGGCCGGATGTGGACGGGCACAACTTCATCATGAGGTAAGTCCCAGGGAGCTCAAGGCTGGACCCAGGACCGGCCTCCAGGAGGGGGCCCTGGCCTCCTTGGCCTTGTCCGGCCGGCGTAGGAGCGGCCAGCTGCCGGGGGTGCTGTGACAGAGGCTCAGATCTCTCACTTGTGTTTGTCGGGTGGCTGAGGAGGCAGGACTGTCATTCTGAACTTTGCTTGAGGCCCGCGCTCAGCTTCCAACTCTGAATGCCTCTGTAAGGAGCTGAAACTAGACTCCTGGCTGATGTCTTGTGAAAACTCCCCCCAGAGGCCCTTTCACCTGCCTGGTCCCTTTTAGCAGTTGGGCCAGGAGTGTGGGCCCCAAACTAGTGTCTTGCTTAATAGCCACAGGTGATGCCTCTGCCAGAGGAGGGGCGTCCTAGGCAGAAAAAGGAGCTGTCGGTGCCTGCTTTGGGCTCCCATCCCTTACCTTTACCTCATAGCATTTCGATTGTGCAGGGGCTCATTCATTCTACAAACATCTGTGCCCAGCGTTGAGGAACAGAGAAGGGCCGGGAGGGCACTCATTCCAGACGAAGACAGGAGCAGGGAGCCCGAGTGTGAGCAGGGACAAGAGGTAGATTTGTGACCCGGACATGGGCTGCTCATTCTGCTTCTGAACTTCCTTGTTTTCTGACTTACCTCCCTAGACTTGCGGCAGGAAATGCCACAGTGGGGATCCTTCCATCCCACTCCTTGGTGGAGGAAGAGCCCTAAGAGTAAAGATACTGAAAATGCCCAGTTTTCACTAAGCATCTCTTTAAGATGAGCACTGCAGAAAGACCAGGTTTCCCAGGAGGCAGGGGGAAGGGCTTTGTCTTAGAAACTGTTGCTGTCTCCATAGCAACACCAAGGCAGCAATATGTCTCTGAGGCTTTCAACATTCCTTGCAGAACCTTTCTCATGTTGAGAATGGTTGAGGGGTGGGGGGAGAGGGGGATGCTAGGCCAAATCCAGGCACCCACAGCCACCAGCTGAGAAACACCATCCCCATTAACGCTTCCTCTCCAGCTGCTCTGTTCCTGCTCACAGACCCCAGGGCTGTCATGGCAGAGGCAGATCCAGACCGTGGCTTTGGTGACAATAGGACCAATGCTGTGTGTGGAGCTGTAGCAGTCCCAGCAAACTGTTATTAATGAATGGGAAAAATACTTCTCATCCCCTCTAGGAGACAGTATTTCTGAATCCTAAAGACCAAGACATCAGAGGAGTACCCAGACGGTAGGCAGACTGGCAGTTCTAAAGAAATGGATTTGGGAGAAGAGAGGCAGGATCTTAATCCCTGTTCGGGGGCCAGAGCACAGTTGGTGCTGCAGGAAAGTTTCTAGGCTTCTGCTTGAAGCAGACTGCAGCTGAAGTGGCTGAGAACAAAGACTCACTCTCTAGTTCCAAATCAGGCCACTCCTGGTTTCCCAGCCCAAAGTACCCTCCAGTCCCTCAAGGGAAGGGAACCAGAGAGGCATGAGGTACAGCACATCGACCAGTGGCGGGGGGGGGTGGGGCAGGCATCCTGGACACACTGTCACCACATCATGCCATCAATGGGAGATGGGCAGAAGGGAGCCAGTAGGGGGACCCCTGTGACACAGGGCCCAGCTAGGGGGTGCTGGCCACTTTATGGACAGGGAACGTTCGAACGGGCATAAAAAGCTGGGAGAGCACGTGGAGGAGACTTTGCTCCCTCTCTCCCAGATCCCTGTGTCCCCAGTGGAGGCCCAGGTTACAGTCACCCGCCTAGGTGGTATGATTCTGAATTGGGATCCACACAAGATAGGAATGTCCTCAGAATGCGTCACAGCAGAAAAGGCCAACAGTTTTGTGTTTAAAGCTGGATCACTTGTTTTTAAGATGCTCACCAAAAAAAAAGGGAGCTTTGATCCTGTTTTGCACCACTTGAAAGGAGTTAGAAGCCTTCTTGGTGTGTCACAGCCTGGGGAATGGGCAGGGGGGGATTGCTCTGGGGTTCCAGGTTCTTCTAAGACAGCAGAGGAGAGACAGCCCCACACTGCACGTCTGCCCGGGACAGCTGAGGGCGGGCTCTGTGAGAACGCAGGCATCCCTCTTGGCCTTGGAGTGGAAAGGGAGACAAGAACTTAAAGTGCAGGGACAGGGTGGCTGAGACGGGCAGAACTGAGCCATCCGCCCGGGGGCCGAAGGGGTGCTTCAGCTTCTTGTCTTGCTTCCATATCTTCTAGGAAAGAGGACAGAACAGCCAGGTGAGCTGTAAGCTGTGAAAGGCTGTCTTTTCTTTTAAAAAAAAATTATAAAAGTAATATGTGCTTGTTATTGGGAAAAAAAAACCCAGAAATGTACGCACTAAAAAGTGAATTATCCAGGACTTCCCTGGTGGCGCAGTGGTTAAGAATCCGCCTGCCCATGCAGGGGACATGGGTTTGAGCCCTGGTCTGGGAAGATCCCACATGCCATGGAGCAACTAAGCCCGTGCGCCACAACTACTGAGCCTGTGCTCTAGAGCCCACGAGCCACAACTGCTGAGCCCACGTGCCACAACTACTGAAGCCCGCGCACCTAGAGCCTGTGCTCCACAACAAGAGAAGCCACCGCAGTGAGAAGCCAGCGCACCACAGCAAAGAGTAGCCCCCGCTCACCGCAACTAGAGAAAGCCTGCACGCAGCAACAAAGACCCAACGCAGCTAAAAATAAAACATACACTTTTAAAAAGTGAATTATCCCATTCCCTAAGAGTAACCATTGTTAAAATTTTAATACTCTTCCATTTTTTTTCTATTCATTTACAAAAGTTAGTTTTCTTCCTCCCTTCCCTCCTTCCTTTCTTCCTTCCTTTCTCTCTCTCTCTCTCTACCCCTCTCCTTCTATCCTTTCTTTTTCTTTTTTTTCTTTCACAAAAAATGGAATCACACTATCTAATTTTCAGTTTTCCTTTTCTGTGTTGTAATTTCCTCTGACTGCACAGGTATTCAAAAGATATGTGTTAAAAGGAAAGAAGTGAGATTCCTCACGCCACTTGGTTTTTTTCACTCAATAGCTCTAGGACATATTTCTTACCAGCACATGTAAATCTACTTTGTTCATTCTGATGACTACATGCTATTCTGTTACATGAATGTACCAAAATGTATTAACCAGTTCTCTAGTGTTTGATTGGTTTTCCTTTTCACTATTGTAAATAATACTGCAGTGGATATCCTTTGCACACTTATGCAGCCATTTTTATAGGATAAATTTTAAGAATGGAATTGCTGGGTAAGTGCACACCTATTTACATGTTTGGTGGCCAGCAACAAACTGTCCTCTAAAACTCTTGTACCAGTTTTCCACAGTGGTGTCTTCTCATGCCACCCTCTTGTCCCTGCAGGATGAATCAGGCGCCAACCGTGGGCTTTGAGCAGGATGTCGGCAGCCGAACCACCCACCATTTCATGTACCCCGAGAGTGCCAAGAACCTGCCCGCCAACGTCAGCTTCGTGCTGGTGCCCTTCAAAGCCCTGGACCTACTGTGGATCGCCAGCGCCCTGTCCACGGGGCAGATCCGATTGTGAGCTCCTCTGCTGGCTAGAAGTGGGATATGGGTGACAGGCCCACCTTGGGAGGAGTTGTCCAGGGAACGGATCTTAGAATTCCTTTAATTGAATATTTTGGCCAAGAGGGGCAGGTGAGGAGAGAAGCAGTGGTAGGGAGGGCCCAAAACGGTGGTTAGCCGAGGCCACAGCTTGTTTTGGGTCACTCCCTGCATGGTGGCAGCCAGCACACTGATGGTAGAAAGGTGGAGAAGGACACTTTTCCAGATCTCCTTTCTAGGAGGTAGCTCCTACTGTGGGAGCTCTGCCTTCTGAGAACTTTCTTTGGAGGCAGTTGCCCAATCACAGCTGGGAACCTCAGGAAATTCAATTCACCAAGTAGTTTTTTTTTTAACAGCTTTATTGAGATATAATTCACATACCATACAATTCACACATTGAAGATGTACAGTTCAGGGGCTTTTAGTATGTCTACAGAGTTGTGTAACCATCACCACAATTAATTTTAGAATACATGCATGTTCTAAAGATGAAGATAATCTGAAGGTACTCCTGTACCCCTTAGCCATCTCCCCCACTCCCTCCTCCCTGCCCCAGCCCTAGGCAACCACTAATCTACTCTCTTGTCTCACCAAGGTTTGTGTGTGTGTGTAAAAATGTATGCGTGTAACAAAATACACCCTTTTAACCACACAGTTCATTAGCATTAAGTACATTCACATGGCTGGGCAAACCTCACCACAGCCCATCTCCAGAACTTTTTCATTATCTCAAATGAAAACTCTACACACACTAAACAGTAACTCCCCATTCCCCCCTCCCACCAGCCTCTGATAACCACTATTCTTTCTGTTTCTATGATTTGACTATTCTAGGTACTTCATACAAGTGGAATGATACAGTGTTTGTCCTTTTGCGTCTGGCTTATTTCAGTAGCATAATGTTTTCAAGGTTCATTCATGTTGTAGCCTGTGTCAGGATTTCATCCCTTTTAAAGGCTGCATAGTATTCTAGTGTATGGATATACCAGATTTGTTTATCCATTCATCTGTCAATGGACAATTGGATTGTTGCCACCTTTTGCCTGTTGTCACCACGTATTTTTTAAACATGGAAGTATAAGTATAAAGTATAAAGTTTTCTGACTTTATCTTACGTTTGCGAGTCATAAGGGCTAAAATAAGTGCTGTAGAGTTTAAGTCCCGTGGATACTCAGAAATGGGAGTGTAGGTTACAGGCACCATGGCTGACTAATAGGGAAGGAGGGCTTTGTGCCAAATATGAGGAGAGTAGCAAGAGGGCTATTGTGGGCAGAGGTAAGAGCACAAACATGGTGGGTGTGAGATGATCACAGCAGAGCCTTGTGGGAAGAAAAGTTGGGTCTGGGTTATGGAAGGCCCCAGTGCTTGTCTAAAACATCTTTATTTCATCTTGAAGGACATAGGGAGCCACTGAAGGTTTCTGAGCAAGGAACTGCAGTGATGTGCTATGGGACAGCAGTCTGGAAGCAGGGGAGCCTGTCGTGAGGCTGTCATCACTTGGGCCTCAGTGGGAGAAAAGGCATCCCTGGGTCCACGGATCCATCTCAGTGTTATTTTTCTTTCTGCTTTCAGCACCTATGCCCCAGTGAAGTCCTTCCTTCGAGTGGACAAAGAAAAGGTAAGTTTCCTCCTCCCCCTTCTTCATCCCCACCCCAGAGGAAACAGTGCAGACCGGCCTTGTGGTTCAGATACCCCCCAAAACCCTTCTAGAACCTTCAGAGTCCCCATCTGCTGGTATGCCTGACCCCACACAGAGGCTGCGGGAACCAGAGAACCCTGATGAACAGGTCCACTGGCAAGCATGGAGGGACCAGCAAAAGCTGCTCAGAGCCTGGCCTGAGCCTCCAGGCCCCAGAAGCCCTCATGTGCTCATTCCATCTTCTCCTCCCAGGTCCAGATCTACAACCCAGCCTTCTTCAAGTACATCCACGACAGGTGGACAGAGCATCATGGGCGGTACCCTTCCACTGGGATGCTGGTACTCTTCTTTGCTCTGCATGTGTGTGATGAGGTGGGTAGTTGATAAAATAGCGGGACTCATAGACGAGAGGGAGTCAGCCCTTGTCGGGGCTTAGCAGTGCCTCAAGGGGAATGTGTTTTTGCAGGGAAAAACAAAGTGGCTTTCATTCCCCCAATCTCTAGGTTGTAAGGTATAGATCTGCATTTCCCAGACTTAACTACTTTCATGATCTTACCAAGTCTGAAACCATTTAATTGAAACGTTAAATTTATTTAAAAAGGAAATTGAATACTACTACCATAATTGATATTACTTGCCGTAAACAATAAGCATAAACGTAAGTGGAATGGAAACAACGTAGTTAAGTTTCAGCAGGATGGTGTCTTCCACAGCTGTGGACCCCCCAGGCCTACTCTGTGTTAAAAATGTAGGTCAGTCATTCAAGGAGACCATCTCTCCTAGCAGGGGGAGCTACTGTGCCATACACGGTAGTGTTCATGCCCAGCACACCCACTTTTGCCAGTAAACTCTTCAGTGTATGGTACTGGGTACTTGACCAGCTTTCAATAAAAGTACTCCATTAAATTTTAAAAAAACAGTTAGCAAGGGTTGGAGAGCTGTCACAGACTAGCCCCAAACTGAGGTGTTCTTGATGTAATCAGAGGGTGGGTGGAAGGAGAAGCGGAAGGGAGCAGCAGTCTCCCTCTGGGACAGTGTCCTTAGCTTCAGGGCTGGGTGTTCCCGGTCTAACCGCGCGCTGTAAATTGATGAGCTGCCGGCCTCTGGCTGGGGGCGGCTCGTCGCGGCTCCCCTCTCCTTCCGCACCACGACCCGAGGCTCTCCCGCGCCCTCTGCTCCCTGGTCCCCGACTTGGGGTGACCCGCGCCGCCCTCCCCCGCAGGTGAACGTGTACGGGTTCGGGGCCGACAGCCGGGGCAACTGGCACCACTACTGGGAGAATAACCGGTACGCGGGCGAGTTCCGGAAGACGGGCGTGCATGACGCCGACTTCGAGGCCCACATCATCGACATGCTGGCCAAGGCCAGCAAGATCGAGGTCTACCGAGGGAACTGAGCCAGACCCAGCCGTGACTCTTCCGGCCCTACCGCGAGGCGCCGGGGAGCGCTCCAGCCGGGACTCAGGGTCAGCCCGGGGGTGGTGGCCTAAGCGCGGGCGCGGCGCCCTATTGGGCGTCAGCAGGCAATCGGGAGCGACGCCGCCGCAGTTGGACCAATCATGCTTCAGTCTAGCGAGCGCCGGCTATCCTCCGCCAATCACGAGACTCGGCGCTGCCTGGGCCTAGCATCAATCAGCGCTGCCACCGGCCGGAGCCTCTGTTTCTCCCAGCCAATCATGCGACTCAAGGAGAACTTCCGGCGCTGGGGCCCGTCTCCTCCAATCAATGGCCTTCGGAGGCGGGCCGGCGGCCGATCAATCCCCACTCCCGTATGCTTTTGGGTAGGATTTTATCGATAGTTCACGCTTTCAAAGTTTGTTCCGGCCCCAAGAAGTACTTTCCTCAGGCTCGGCCGGAGGCGGCTCAGTCGCCGGCCGGCCTGACCCCGCAGGGGGCGCGGAGGAGGAAACGGTGGGGAAGGTGCGGGACAGTAGCGGCCCGGCCTCCCCTTCCCGGGGGTCCCTCATGGCCTCGGGGCGGGCGGAGGGGCGTTCGCGGAGGCTTGCGGGTGGTCGGCGGGTGGTCAGGTGGTTTCCAAGGAGCGCGTTTTTCCCCAGGGGAAAAGTTAGAGCCCTCCCAAACCGCTCTGGACCTCCGAGAGAACTAGACCCTACATTTCCTTTATTGGTCAGGCGCAGATGGGTGAGTGCAAACCCACCAAAGAAATGCGGTGAGAATCCAGAGGGTACGTGGGTCCCCTCCTCCTGCCTCCTCCCCTCCCGCCTTTGGCCACCCTATGGAATGGCCTTTCTGACCATGGCATTTAGTGTCTCACCAGAAAACTAGAATTGTTTTCACGTCTTGCTGGGGGCGGAATTCGCTTAGGGCTTAACTCTGGAGCACAGGTGTAAGAATAGGGCAGGAGACAAGGAAGCCCCGTCACATCAGATGTAAGGTACACTCACGAGTACCCTCGGTCCCTGTTGTTCGCCCACAACCTTTTTAAAGTGTCTCTCCCTAGGCCCTGGGCCCCCTCACCAGCCTACTTGTTGCTCTGGGGGAAAAAAAAAATCAAAACTTGCCCTGTGATTGGGGCACTGCTGCTCCCTGCCCTTCCCCCTTTGTCTGGCTTTAGGGAGAGGGAGCAACACGTAGGAAAGAAGGCTGGAGATGCTTTGGGCTCATGATTTAGCTAACCTGAAGTTACTAGGGGTGGCTGGCCAACAGATTCTTTGCAAATAGTAAGCTGGCCATGCAAATAGCTGGGGAGGAGTAGACTTGCCCCTGCATGCCTCCTCCCCTGCCCACACATCCCTTCCCCCTTGCTCACCTGCTGCCTTTTTCCTCTAACCCACTTTCCATTTCCAGCTCTAGAAGGGCTGCGAAGCTAACAACCAGAGGTTACAGCTGGAAGCTACTTGCATGACTGAACCCAGCTTAAGTCCCTAGAGGAGGCTGCTGAAGGTGTTCTCACCTTTCAAGGTTGGGGAAGTGAAAGGGCTTCTGTGAAGCTTCCAAACCACTAAAAGGATCCCCCTTCCCAACAGTGACGAACACAAAAAGCACCCTTTTTTCTTGGTGAGTTGATACCACCCGGCAGCCTCCTGGCCATTGGTGTAGTTCCTGCAGCTGGCTGGGGGAACAGTAGCCAGCGGGGGAGTGTATTAGAGGGTATGGGCAGGGCACTGGGCACCCCCAAAAGTTAATATATTGAGAACTTAGCTTGAGTCTGTCCCTTCCCAATTCCAGAAGTAGGAGGAGTAAAGAATGCGGGTGGGTTAGGGGGGCCTTTAGCGGAACGCCTCTCTCACCACCTCCCGCTGTCATTGTAGAGTCAAGGTACCAGGTATTCTTGCCAGTCTCATCTCAGTGCTTCCTGAAGAGGCTCTTTTGAGTGTTTCAAAGATGAAAAAACAATGCAATATGCCAAACAGTATTGAGCAGAATAATTTATTTCTTTTCTGTTCCTTTTTCTCCTTTTGTTTGGATTTTGTTTTGTTTAAAACATTAATAAATCCCCATTCTGGAAGAGGTAGGTCCCAGCATCCGGCCCAGATCTTCTTTTCTACAACAATTATTTAAACAAATGTTGTTTTATTTTCTGCCCTTTCTCTTTCTGAATTAAAAAGAGCAAAGAAACTATATAGTCGTTTGTTTGTTCTGAAATGTGTTTGCTGGTGAAAAGGTGTATCTGTCAGTGGGAAGTTGTGATCACGTAATGGCTAAGACTGTTGTGGGTGGATGTGAAGAGGGGAGGGCACGACTCCCACCCTTTCCTTATACGTGAGGCTTCCCAACCCCCAGCTGCCAGCTATGCCTTCTGGGAAGGTGGCCTTCACCACTGTCCTTCAGGGCCCCTGAGTCGATCAGCAGGGCAGACACTGTCCACTGCAAGGCGCCAGCACAGCATGCAGATCCAGCAGGCACCAAGATGGGGCTTTTCCCCCCTCCTTTTCCAGGTTCTGTGGAACTTACCATGATGCCATAGGTGTGGGTTGGCAGGGAATTGGCAGAATGGTAGGAGCTGGTGCCACAGGGCTCTGTGGTAACTGCCTGTGCTGTTAACTGGGCTGTCTGGACCCACTCAAGCCCACTTCCATCATGCAACGGAATGCCACTGAATGTACAATTTCATAGTCTGGTGGATCAGATAATGTGGGCCTCACGATGGACCTCTCTTAGAGTCTGTAGTCACTTGGTGTCCTGCAATCCAGTTTCTGTCAATGCTCAAGAGCAAGCCCAGAGTTGCTTTTCAAATGGAGAATACTTTTTGGTGGAGGAGGGCGTAGGTCTTTTTCTAAAACCCTAGGACTCTGGGCTGTAATTCTCTTATTTGGAGTTACCATAGGCTGCATATGACATCTCTCTTTGCCACAGACACTCTCCAATAGCATTTGGTTGGCTGAGTGCTAAGGTCCAGCGTCCAGATGACGTGCACATAGCCTGGGCTTCCGAGAACTGTTTCTTATCTGGGCCCCAGTCTTATGGGTTGTGGGTCACCACACTTTGTGGGAGCAGCACTCCAGATGTTGTACCTGTTACCTCCAGAATCAGGAGTCTCACCAAATCATGTGTCTTTTTTTTTTTTTTTTTAATGTTGGCCAAGGACTGTGTTGCTTTGATTCAGCAAAGATATCACATCTGGAACCATAGGTTAGCATTGCCACTTGTTTACCTTTGCAATAAGCTACTGTCATTCTCCATGATTCAGATGGTGAGTGAATGAACCGAGGAAGAAGTCACCCACCCTTCCATAGCTCAGTTTGGATGGCAGCACCAATCTCTGCAAATCCTGCTGGAATGTGGTATTGAGTTTGACTTACCATGTTGGAGATAGTTCCAGGAACTTCTATTAGGCCCATCCCATCATAATCACCTTCCCTCCACGGGTCTGGTTGTCAATACAGTGATTTTGCCAGGTAGTAAATATCTCTCTTTCCTTTTGAAACTAAGGAAATTACCTTAAAATGGGTCTGTGGTCTCATTGGACCCACCATTAAATGGACTTGGACCAGAGCTCCATCTATCATTAGGCAGAGTAAGCTCCAACTCTCATAATAAGGTGGACTACGTTGGCATGTGGGTCTCAGAGCCAGTGTCTGATAACTCCTGATGGTCTGGGTATTTTCCTTTCCCCAGTGCACTGTCACTCCAGGAAATAGGTTCCTCTGGAAAAGCTTGGGGGATGAGCCACACTACATACCTGCTACATCAGAGAATAGTTCCTCAAAGGACCCTGAGATCGCCTTGAAAAAGACTCCAGGCCTGTGACCTGATTTGGTCTGGGAACTGGGTAAGAAGCCAAAAATTCCCATCACTGTGACTCAGGTTTCTTCTCGGCACTCCTAGAATGTTCCCTCCCATACACATCAAGCTGTACCTTAGTAGGCTGCCCAGCATCTGTTTTACTTCTGGGGACCTTAATGGTCGATTAACTGTTGTCCCAAATGTTTATAGGTCAGAACTCTAATTGCCAAACTGGATTGTTGTGGTAAATGTGCCTCCCTGTGTCAGGTGGGGAGGCACGGCTTTCTCGTCTTTGTCAGACTGAGATCCATTCTTTTCTGACCCTCACATAACAGCCACCAGAATTCTTTAAAGATGGTGCCCCAATCACTACTACATTAAAAAAATTTTTTATTGAAGTATAGTTGATTTACAATATTGTGTTAATTTCTGCTATACAGCAAAGTGATTCAGTTATACATATATATTCTTTTTTTAACATTTTTTGTTTTTTGGCTGCTTTTGGGTCTTTGTTACTGTGCATGGGCTTTCTTTAGTTGCAGTGAGCGGGGGCTACTCTTCATTGCGGTGCACGGGCTTCTCATTGCGGAGCATGGGCTCTAGGCACATGGGCTCAGTAGTTGTGGCACACTTGCTTAGTTGCTCCGTGGCATGTGGGATCTTCCCGGACCAGGGCTTGAACCTGTGTCCCCTGCATTGGCAGGCGGATTCTCAACCACTACGACACCAGGGAAGCCCTACATATATATTCTTGTTCATATTCTTTTCCATTATGATTTATCACAGGATATTGAATATAGTTCCCTGTACTATACAGTAGGACCTTGTTGTTTATCCATTCTATATATATAATAGTTCGTACCTGCTAATCCCGAACTCCCAATCCTTCCTTCCTCGCACCCCACCTCCCCCTTGGCAACCACAAGTCTGTTCTCTACGTCTGTGAGTCTGTTTCTGTTTCGTAGATATGTTCATTTTTGTCACATTGTAGCTTCCACATATAAGTGATATCATACGGTATATGTCTTGCTCTTTCTGATTTACTTCACTTAGTATGATAATCTCTAGTTGCATCCATGTTGCTGCAAATGGCATTTCATTCTTTTTCGTGGCTGAGTAATATTCCACTGTATGTACCACATTTTCTTTATCCATTCATCTGTCGATGGAGATTCAGGTTGTTTCCAGGTCTTGGCTATTGTCAATAGTGCTGCTCTGAAGCATAGAGGTGCATGACTAATACATTTTTTTTTTAAAGACATTGTTTTGAAATGATGGGGGTTTTTTAAATTTTTGTTTTTTGGCTGCATTGGGTCTTCGTTGCTGCATGTGGGCTTTCTCTAGTTGTGGCAAGTGGGCGCTACTCTTCGTTGCAGTGCACAGCCTTCTCATTGCAGTGGCTTCTCGTTGCAGAGCATGGGCTCTAGAGCGTGCGGGCTTCAGTAGTTGTGGCATGTGGGCTCAGTAGTTGCAGCATGCAGGCTCTAGAGTGCAGACTCAGTAGTTGTGGCTCACGGGCTCTAGAGCACAGGCTCAGTAGTTGTGGCGCATGGGCTTAGTTACTCTGTGGCATGTGGGATCTTCCCGGACCAGGTATCGAACCCGTGTCGCCTGCATTGGCAGGTGGATTCTCAACCACTGCGCCACCAGGGAAGTCCCCCGACTAATACATTTTTTGTTTGTTTGTTTTGTTTTGTTTTGTTTGCGGTTCGCGGGCCTCTCACTGTTGTGGCCTCTCCCGTTGCGGAGCACAGGCTCCGGACGCGCAGGCTCAGCGGCCATGGCTCACGGGCCCAGCCGCTCCGCGGCATGCGGGATCCTCCCGCACTGGGGCACGAACCTCTGTCCCCTGCATTGGCAGGTGGACTCTCAACCACTGTGCCACCAGGGAAGCCCCTGACTAATACATTTTTAAATTAATTTTTTAAAACTATTTTTGTTGTGGGATATAATGCATAAACAGAAAAGAGCATAAGAATAAATGTACAAAAATATATAGCTTCATGAATTATTATTTTTTAAAAGCTCCATAATGGACATTTATTTCGTAAAGCAAAGATGGAATATTATATAATACATATAGATTATAGATTATAAATAGATAGAATTATATAATTCCTGTGGTAAAGGAAAAGCAATTTCCACTGGCATTTGGATATCAAAATGGACTGAAGAAAAAAGAGGTGACTGAACATGTTATATGGAAGAACTGGAAAAGCTAGAATTTTATTTTTCCAGCTTTATTGAGATACAATTGACATAGAAATTTATATATGTATGTAAGGTATACACATAATGATTTTATGTGTGTGTATATTGCAAAATGATTACCACAATAAGATTAGTTAACACATCACATCATATAGTTAAAATATTTGTGTGTGTGATGAGAACTTTCAATATCTACTCTCTTAGCAACTTTCAAACATACAGTAAAATATTGTTAACTATAATCACCACACTGTACATTACATCCCCAGAGCTTATTTATCTTGTAACTAGAAGTTTATACCTTTTGACCACCTTCACCCGTTCCCCCACCCTGGCAAGCACCAATCTGCTCTCTGTTTCTGTGAATTTAGTTTTTTTAGGTTCCATGTAAAAGTGAGACCATACAGTATTTGTCTTTCTCCATCTGACTTATTTCAGTTAGCATAATGCCCTCAGTGTCCATCCATGTTGTTGCAAAAGGCAGGATTTCCTTTTTTATGGCTGAATATTTCATTGTGTATATGTGCACGACATTTTCTTTATTAATTCATGTGTTGATGGACATTTAGATTATTTCCATGTCTTGGCTATTGTAAATAATGCTGCAGTGAACATGGGGGTGTAGATGTCTCTTCAAGACAGTGATTTTATTCTTTTGGATGTGTACCCAGAAGTGGAATTGTCGGATCATATGGTAGTTCTATATGCACATGCAAAAGAATGAAACTGGACCCCTATCTCACACCACTCAAAAAAATTAACTCCAAATGGATTAGACTTAAATGTAAAACCTGAAACCAAAATATATAAAGAACTCATATAACTCAATAGCAAAAAAACCCCAATCTGATTAAAAAATAGGCAGATATGAATATCTCCAATGAAGACATACAGATGGTCACCAGGTACATGAAAAGATATGCAACATCATTAATCATCAGGGAAATGCAAATCAAAGCCATAATGAGATATCACCACACTCCTGTTAGAACAGCTGTTATCAGAAAGACAAGAGATAACAAGCGCCGGTGAGGATGTGGAACAAAGGGAACCCTTGTGCCCTGTTGGGGGAAATTGAAATTGATGCAGCCACTATGAAAAACAGTATGGCGGTTCCTTAATTTAAGATGAACACTCATGTAGCCACCACTCAGGTTGTGCAAGCACCCCAGAGGCCTCCCTGTTCCATCTTCCTTGCCAAGCACAGCCCCCTTCCTTCCCCTGAAGGTGACCACCACCCTGTCAAGTGACATTCCATATTCACTTGAGTATTTCTGGATACTCAATTCTCTTTCATTAGTCTGATTACCTAGACCCAAGTCTGCATGGAAATTTGGTTTATAATAGAGATGGTCTCTCAAATCACTTAGGAAAAGATGATTATTTAAATAAATTTTATTGGGATAACTAGATAACCATCTGGAAAAAGATGAAATTAGATCCATAGCCTAAACCATTCACCAAAATGCCAAGTGAACAGAGCTAAATGTTAAAAATAAAACCCTAAAAGTAGTAGTTCTTTGATATATTCAAACAGAATATTATCAGCTTTGTAGCTGGTTTTTGGATTGGAATTTTTTTCATGCTCTATATAGTTCCCTGTATTACTAAACATTGGAGATTTTTCATTCATTTTTCTGTGTGTTCTAAACATTTTGTTAAATTCCCTCTTCCAATGTAACTGCTTCCATTTTATTTGTCCATGTGAGTTTATACCTTTTTCCTTCCTTCCCTATAAATTCAGTGAGCTCTTGGAAAGGAAAGTTAGGTAAGTGTGGTGTTTAATCACATACTAGCAGACACCTTTTTCTTCCTCTGTTTTCCTCTGTCTCCACAGAGCTGATTTTTTGTGGTTGTTTATTTAACCCTTCTCTGTCATGATGCAGGCTTTTAAAATAATTGGGAATTGGAAATTGTTCTCTCCTCTGAAATAGTGGATCAAGAAGCTGCTTGGGAATTTTGTGTACCTAGATGGAGCGTATCTATGATCTGGGTTGACCTTAGGGTGACGGGACAGGGAACCAGCCGTTCCAAGGCAGGGAGGGTGGTCAGGATAAGCTAGGTTGTGCTACAGTAACAAACACCCTTCAAACTCGCAGTGGCTTAAAACAACAAAATTTGTTTCTCACTCAAGCCACTTTTCCATCACGGGCTGTGCTCATCATGGTCACTCTGGGACCCAGACAGAAAGGAGTGCCGTCTGTGGTGGATCTGTTGTTTCAGGGCCAGGAAAAGAATATCTGGTGAGCCACAGGCTGACTCTGAATGCTTCTGTCAAGAAGTTCACATTTCCTTGATGTCAGAGAAGTCCCACGTCCATGCCTCAGGCTAGCAGGGATGCGTGTTCCTCTGGAAGAGGCACCATGTTTGAGTGAGCAGTAATACAGTCTGAACACAGAGGGCTCTTTGGAGAGAAACATTTCGATTTATGGCCTGACCAGGGGTGGTGGATACACACTTGGCTGGCACTCTGGCTGGATGCTAGAGGAAGGGCAGGAAGCAATTAAATATTTTACCCATCAGAGGAATGAACGGCTGAGGGCTGCCATTCAGCAGTCAAGGAACTGCTGCCTGTGACATATTTGGCAAAGTAGGAAAACATCATTCCTGGCTTGGTGAGGGGAAGGGTGAAATCCTAAAACACTTTAAAAAATCAAATTATTCCTTTCTGAGTGAATTAGGAATCAATGCTCCTTGTCACTACCCTTCCAGAAAAATCACAGCTTCTGCGGTGAGTTTGTCTGTGTGACAACTAACGCACAAAAATGCAAGATGGCCCCTCCCCTTACACTTGCTGAACTGTGGGTATCAGGACCAGCCTGCTCCCCGTGAATATAGAAACAACACCTTTCATCTAACAGCTGTTTCTGCTCCTGAGAATAATACAGGCTCTTTCTGGCAACATGGCTTCTCTCCAGGGAGAAGGCTTGGTGACGTAGAAAGAACATATGGTGTCTGCATTCAGAAGGATCTGAGTTCAATCCTTCTATTGCTATGAGGTAACTTTGCCTTTTCTTTCTATAAACTTAAAACTGTTCTTAAAAAATCAATTCTATTAAAAAAAAAAAAAACCCACTCTTTTCAATGGAAAGAGTCAGGAGAAAGTGTCCAGAAGAGCCAACCAATCAGAAACATCCAGTTTAGAGTTTATGGGAGCAAGAAATAGTTTTATTGTGTGAATCTACTGAAATTCGGTTGTGTTCTTATTCTTGTCCTTGAAGTGAGAGTATAATTAGGATTTAAAATCTAGGATTCCCATTTATTGAGTTTATTTCAATGACTAACTTTCTCATTTCTAAAATTTCTAATCTTGTTTTATTTCTGCCCAGTGGTATGCTGGTAAACTGTCTCTGAAAACAAACTAAAACCCCTGATTTATAGTGTTGCTGATTTCTGTGGTATAAATATTCCCAGCACAGCCAGTTTCAATCTGCCAGTGATTTACCAGCCAGCTTGTGTGAGTTTCAGCACACCACTGTTCTGTCCAAATTTACTTCATAGTTTCTTGCTCTTTTCAGTGAAATGTAATCATTTCGCTTTCTCTTTGAGCATCCAAACATACTCTAAGCGTTTTATGAGGCCATTCCATAAAATAAATTTTATTTGGGGTGAATTTGATACCTTTTTTTTAAGTATAGTTGATTTACAATATTAGTTTCAGGTGTACAACACAGTGATTCAATGTTTTTATAGATCATACTCCATTTAAAGTATTTCCCTGTGCTGTACGATATATCCTGGCTGCTTATTTATGTTATACCTAGTAGTTTGTATCTCTTAATCCCATACCCCTATCTTGCCCCTCCCCACCCTCCCTCTATTGTTTGCGTCTTTCTTTGCATTCAATTTCTTCTCTCCCCACAATCCACAGGTGGGTTTGCTTTTTAAAAATTATTTATTTATTTATTTTGGCTGCATTGGGTCTTCGTTGCTGCGTGCAGGCTTTCTCTAGTTGCAGCGAGCCGGGGCTACTCTTCGTTGCGGTGAGCAGGCTTCTCATTGTGGTGGCTTCTCTTGTTGCAGAGCACGGGCTCTAGGCGCGCAGGCTCAGTAGTTGTGGCTTGCGGGCTCTAGACCACAGGCTCAGTAGTTGTGGCTCACGGACTTAGTTGCTCCGCGGCATGTGGGATCCTCCCGGACCAGGGCTCGAACCCGTGTACCCTGCATTGGCAGGCGGATTCTTAATCGCTGTGCCACCAGGGAAGCCCCACAGGTGGATTTAGCAATTGGCTCCATCCAGCTCCCCGCCCCTCTCTCCCTTATTCTAGAGCCAAGTGTGCTGATTCAGTGAGATCAGAGGATATCAGACCAGGCAGGCAGTTGACAGGATGGTGTGGGTTACCGGTTGCAGGGGGATCCGCATCCTCCTGTCTTCTTTCTGGGCCTGCGTCTTGATGAAAGTCTCTGTCCAGCTGGTGTGCAGGCGAAGCTCCAATCCAGCGCCCTCCAAGCGACGAGGCTGCCTTGAGTTCTGGTCTTGTGTGCAGCGCTTCGCTTCCCGGCCCCTCTGCTGAGCGGGACCTAACAGCCTGCAGCTGCTCGGTCCCCGGACGGGAGCCCAGCAAGCTTTGGCTTCAGCCCTGCTCGCAGCTTTGCATTTTTCCCCATTACTGGTCCACAGAAGTATTCATCTTGTTTTTCAGGTCAGGCGATGTTTTGTTTTCTAGTTTTACCTTTTCTGTATCACTATTGTGTTTTGGGGTCAAAGTGGGTGTCGCTTATCTGGAATGCTGGCACTGCACACGACCTCCTCTCCCTCTTTGCCTGTCTCCCGAGCACCCCTCGCACTGCTTCCTCTCTACCCCACCTCGCCTTGTCCCGGCCTCTCTGGAAACTTGCTCCACTTCTCGCTCCCACTTTTCTTCTCAGAACCCCTTCCCGCACCAGTGGCTTGCATGCGCCCCCGACACACCTGCAGTCACCGTACCTGCTGCACCCCCAGGACAATCAATCTCACTTTCTCTCACACCCGATCCCAGCTGGACCCTGTCGCTCAGTCTTGGCTCCAGCCCACACACCTACTCACCCGCAGGTAACCGTAATCGCTCACAGCAAATCAGGCAGGCAAAACGACACTTCAAAACCTACAAAAACATGAGTAAATAATTTATAATACTGAGATGAGGAAAAGTTTTCTAGCCATGGCATGAAATCCAGATTTCTTAATAATGAAGTCTGAGCAATATTAAACTTTTTGTTGTTGTTGTTTAACATCTTTATTGGAGTGTAATTGCTTTACAATGGTTAGTTTCTGCTGTATAACAAAGTGAATCAGCTATACATATGCATATAACCCCGTTATCTCCTCCCTCTTGCGTCTCCCTCCCACCCTCCCTATCCCACTCCTCTAGGTGGTCACATAGCACGGAGCTGATCTCTCTGTGCTATGCTGCTGCTTCCCACTAGCTGTTTTACATTTGGTACTGTATGTATGTCCATGCCACTCTCTCATTTTGTCCCAGCTTACCCTTCTCCCTCCCCGTGTCCTTAATTCCATTCTCCACATCTGCGTCTTTATTCCTGTCCTGCCCCTAGGTTCTTCAGAATTGAATTTTTTTTGTTTAGATTCCATATATATGTGTTAGCATACAGTATTTCTTTTTCTCTTTCTGACTTATCTCACTCTGTGTGACAGACTCTAGGCCCATCCACCTCACTACAGGTAACTCAATTTCGTTTCTTTTTATGGCTGAGTAATATGCCACTGTATATATGTGCCACATCTTTATCCATTCATCTGTCGATGGACACTTAGGTTGCTTCCATGTCCTGCCTATTGTAAATAGTGCTGCAGTGAACATTGTGGTACATGACTCTTTGAATTATGGTTTTCTCCGGGCATATGCCCAGTAATGCGATTGCTGGGTCGTATGGTAGTTCTTTTAGTTTTTTTAAGGAACCTCCATACTGTTCTCCATAGTGGCTGCATCAGTTTACATTACCACCAACAGTGCAAGAGGGTTCCCTTTTCTCCACACCCTCTCCAGCATTTATTGTTTATAGACTTTTTAATGATGGCCATTCTGACCAATATTAAACTTTTGTGCAGTATTAAGAAAAAATGATTTTGTAAAGACAAACTTTTGTAAAGACAAACAAAAAGGAAAACGTCCACTACTCAAGACAGTCTAATTTTCCTAAAATAGAAAGGTGGCTAAAATTCAATGAAGACTAACAAGCCAGTAGCAAAATGGTGAGATAGGAATGGGCAACACGCCAAAACAGAAAATACAAATACCAATAAACTGAAAATTTGCCAAACATCACTAAATTTAAAAAAAAAAGCAGTTATATAATCTATTTTTGCTACTCAGACTGGCAATTTTAAAAATTGATAATAGAGGGGGTTGGTAAGCACGTACTAGGTATCTTTGTTATCACTGCAGTAACAAAAAGTGGTAAAAACTTCTCAGCAGGCTATATTAACAATGTGTTAAAATGTTAAGGGTCCCCACTCTGACCCAACAACTCTACTTCCAGGTATACATCCTGAGTGAGTCTCAGCTGGGCTCAGAGAGGAGCGGGACTGGTATTTTCACCGTGGGCAGCAACACAGTGGAAGCCCCCATGTGCCTATCACTAGGAGCCATGATGTAATGCTGGGGCAGCTACACACTGGAAATATGCTTGTTGAGAGTGAGGCACATCCATGTCACATGTCCAAGATACACGGGTAAGTGAAAAGGCAGGTTGCACAAGAGCGTGAGTAGAATGTTCATTTTTGTAAAAGAAAAGTGGGGTGATATATGCAAACAGAAGGCAATATACTGAATGTTCACCAAGCTGCTAGCAATGGTGATCCCAGAGAGGTGGGGATGAGCACTTACACTTTATATATATACACATACACACATTTTTTAATGAGCATATATTAGTCTAATAAGCAGAAAAATACAAGTAAAAACAAATCATGATTAGGAAAGCATTTCATAATTATTTTTAAATTTCTTAACATGATGAATGATGGGTATAGCTCTAATTTTCCATCCTTATTCATACAGACAATGATGAATTAAAGTTCATCTACTGTTATGGAGGAACAGCATAATCAGAGTTTTCACTTGATCATAACTTCCTTTCCAAACTCTGCTGCTCGACTCCAGGCACAGTGTGACATCCATGGGTGAGAATCAACTCTCTCGGCCAGACGTGTGTCAGAAAACCACCCGGTGTCCCTTGGCTTCTGTGACACCAGGTACCTGAGCAGACAGAACAACTGTGGGAGGAGAAGGCAGCCCCAGGTCATGCACTCTTGCCAGAGCAGCCCCTCTGAAGATTCACTGGCTTCCGTGGTTCTCCCCAAATCTAGGGTTTACAAGGTAGCCAAGATGCTCACACAGGGAGAGAGAAGGATATACTCTGCACAGAGAACAGAGGTAAAAGGGATCAGCTGGGACGTCTCTGGATTTGAGGAGAAGGAAGGCGGCCAAGGGCAAGAGACATTCGTGACGAGTCTCAGTCAGGGATGCGGGTGCTGCTCACAGGCCTCTCTGCCGCCGCCCGCACGCTCCACCCACGCACAGGGCTCACACGGCTGAGCTGCCCGGGCCTTTCCTGTCCTCTGCCTATACCTCTATCGTTTCTTCAGCGGCTAGAGGCTGGTCTCAACACCCCTAGCCAGAAAACAGGCAGGGGATCCTGGGGCCAGCGATTACCAATAGTGAGCACGTTATTATAAAGACGGAGGAAACCGTGGCTTTGAAAAGGGATGGGGGGAAAAGGACTAAATTTTCCAAAATGCAAATTTTTTCTTCTACCTTCCCCCATCATTTGCGCAATTTCTGTCAAGTCCAAACGTAATTTAAAATGAGGTAGGTAGTTTCTCTCTCCTCGTGCCTTCATCTTTGTCTTGACTGTTGAGGCCTGTGCCGTGAAAGCACTCGTGTCCCGTGCAGGGGGAGCACCAAGGGTGGCACCAGTGACTGCAGAAGCTTCTCAGTTGGCTATTTTCTCAATCTCGTCCAAGTCATCTGTGTCCAGTCTTTCTATCTTCTTATCTGGGGGAAGGAAAAGAGAATTCAAAGAGACCAACATGGGGTTACAGAGACACACACTCAGGGAAGGAACAGCACAGCAGGGAGGGAGGAAACACAGGTCTCTGCTGCCTAGGAACGTGCTGTGCCTCTGGCCACAGAGATCCTTCACTGAACCCCAAAGGCTTCCAGTGACTGAGCAAGGGACACGGACAGCAACAGCCAGAGCCGCAGGCCCCTCAGCCTGGCCAGGGGGGACTGTCATTCAAGTCCCTGAGCCCTGAGCTCTCCAGGTGTGCATTTGAGAACTTCCACATTGTAGGGAAGGAGGGGAATGGGACAGAGACAAAGGCCTCTCTCGGGGCCACAGGAAAACCTACCCTTCATCCTCCCCTCCCCCCCTGGACTTGCCCCTGTAAGGGAAGGGCCCAGCAGGGGACACTCCCAGGGACTCACTGAAATGCTCCTGGATTCTGTTCAGGATGTTCATGCTGTGCTTGCTGTCCACCATGTTCACGGCCAGGCCCCTCTTGCCAAAGCGGCCGGTGCGCCCGATCCGGTGCAGGTAGGTCTCGTTGTCCGGGTTCCCATCCTTGTCCACGGGAAGGTCAAAGTTGATGACGACAGACACCTGTTCCACATCGATACCTGCATGAAGGAGAGTTGGACAGGAGTAAGGATGGGAGACAGAAATCACTGTCGTCCACAGTCAGGCCTACACACACCAACCTCAGGTGGAAGGAACAGTCTGGGATGGGCCAGCTCTGGGATTCAGACAAAGGGGCAGGTAGCAGAACCCAGAGGGAGAAAACAGAACTGTGGCAGGTGCTGACCAAATTATGAAATCAGCCATCAGGCTCCAGAGAGCCTCTGCTGGATACCAGTATCTGGAGAAGCAGCTAAAGCCTCACGGGGGGCCCCAAGAAGAGCAGGCGCCGTTCTAAGCCACCAAGTCAGGACTCCTGGCTTCTGTGAAAGTTCTCCTCTGCCTAGGGAATCCAAACAGGCTCTCCTAGAGAACAGGATCTCCCGCAAACCACCGGAGTGTGCCCCAGACGAGGATCCCTCTCGCTACCCTGAGCCTGCAGACCAGGACACAGTCTCTGCTCACCGCGGGCACACACGTTGGTGGTGACCAGCACCTTCTCTTTGCCCTCTCGGAAGCGCTCGATCACTGCAGCCCTCTGCTCTACCACCATCTCACCACTCAGCAGAGCCACCTGGTGGCCTTCCTTTGAGAGCTCTGCTGCCAGCCAACTAGCTGTTTTGCGGGTCTGGAAGGAAGAAAACATTTCAGAAATGCAAGTACCTTAAGAGAATATTCTTGATATGGAAGACTACTAAAACTTAGCAGTTAAGCATTAAATGTCTTAAAATTGTTAACATGATGGGGTATAAAGAAGTAACCATGTCACCTGGGTGCTAATCTTAGAAAAATATTTAATCTTAATATAATCACAAGGGGGGGGAAATCAGAGACATTCTAAAGACTACTTACTAGTCTGAACTCTTTTTTTTTTTTTTTAAGATTTTTTGATGTGGACCATTTCCGAAGTCTCTATTGAACCCGTTACAGCATTGCTTCTGTTCCGTGCCCTGGCCCCTTGGCCCCGAGGCATGTGGGATCCCAGCTCCCTGACCAAGGATCGAACCGGCACCCCCTACACTGGAAGGCGAAGTCTCAACCACTGGACTGCCAGGGAAGTCCCTAGCCTGGACTCTTCAAGATGTCCATGTCATGAAACGTGGAGAAACTGTTATAGATTAAGGGAGTCTCAAGAGAGACTAAATGCAACAGACAATCTCTGATTGGCTCTTAGGTTTAACAGCAGCAGCCAAAAGCAATAAAGGCCCTTTTGGTACACATGGGGAAAGTGGCATATGATGGACTACAGAGAGGACACTCGCTGCATCATTGTGAAAGGTGTGACAGTGGCCCTGTGCTCATGCAGGAGCACGTCTCATTCTCAGGAAGCATTTAGGTGGGAAATGTCCTGATATCTACAACTGACTTTAAAATGCTTCAGCAAGGGACTTCCCTGGTGGCGCAGTGGTTAAGAATCCACCTGCCAGAAACTGACACACCACTGTAAAGCAATTATACTCCAATAAAGATGTTAAAAAATAATAAAATGTGCATAAAACCCTTACCCTAGAAAGGGACACAACAAATTTAAAATAATTACATTAGGCAAGATTTGTTTATATTGAATTTCTAATTCTTACTGTTTAAAACTGTCAGGTGCTTTATCGATACTTTCACAAAATGAGAAATGATTAATTTCTTTGATGGAAAATCATGAGTGCTACATGGTGCAAATCACCTGATAATTTAATAATGTAAGGCATGGCTTCTATCGAATTACATTTCAGTAGACAAATAACATGCTTACAAAAGGTTTTTTTTATAGTAAGTATTTATATACACTCATACTTTCTAAATATACTGAGTTACATTATGTCTGGAATAAAACAGTGAATCAAAAGGATCTATACTGCAGTTTTCTACCATATATGGCATTAGATATATATCCCAAAGCAAAATAACTGAAAGTATTTTATTAAATAAAAAAAAAAGAATCCGCCTGCTAACGCAGGGGACATGGGTTCAAGCCCTAGTCCGGGAAGATCCCACATGCTGCAGAGCAACTAAGCCCGTGCGCCACAACTACTGAACCTGCGCTCTAGAGTCCATGTGCCACAACTACTGAGCCCATGCGCCAAAAGCCTGTGCTCCGCAACAAGAGAAGCCACTGCAATGAGAAGCCTGCGCAGCAAAACGAAGAGTAGCCCCCACTCGCCACAACTAGAGAAAGCTGGCATGCAGCAACGAAGACCCAACGCAGCCAAAAAAAAAAAAAAAAAAAAAAAAAGATTCAGGAAAAAGTACAGATATCTCACACACAAAAGCTTATGGATAAAGCAAATGTTGACAATAGGTGAAGGGCATGAAAGTGCTCATTTCGTATTTTCTTCATCTTTTCTGTAGGTTTGAAAGTTTCCATTTGAGTTTGGGAAAACAATGCCACTCTAAAAAAATTTTTTTTTTAATCTACAAGTATTCCAATAATAGAGTAAGAGTTCTCTTATTCTTACATCAGTTAACAGAATTTTGATGTTTTCTTCAGCGATCTTAACTATTCCTGAAAAATTATTTTGGCTATTATAAATGGGGTCTATCCTTCCATTTTCTAAGTGTTTGTGTTTGACACTGGAAAACTACTTATTTTCTAGTAATTTTCTAACCAACCATCCTGTTTAGTTTCTTATTTTTCCTACAAACATCAGTTGATTTACTTGGGTTTTCTAATGTATCACCTACAAATGATATAAAGTTCAGGAGACTCTATGCTTAGACTATATATATGCCTCAGGATACTAAGAAGAAATTGTTTCTTACATCTTCACAAACCACTTCCTTTCCAGCCACAGGGAAGGAACCTGGTGCCCCAGCACTACGTGGCGCTGGCTGAAAGGGAGGGCGCGGGGCCACACCCTCCAGTGGAGCTCCTCCCCCGCAGGCCTCCTCCTGCTGCTGCTGCTACTCACATGGCAGAAGATCATGGCTTGAGCAATGGTGATGGCCCCGTAGATATTACACAAGGCCTGGAACTTCTCATCTCTGCTGTTGCACAGGACATAATACTGCTTGATGGTGTCCAATGTCTCCTCCTCGCGCTTCAGTTTGATGATGTTTGGGTCTGGGACCACTTTCTGGGCAAATTTCCAGACAGAGTCTTCAAAGGTGGCAGAGAAAAGCAGCATCTGGCAGTTCCTGGGAAGCATCCTGCAAGGGAAGGCCCAGGTGTTCGACATGACCCCGACCGAGTGTTTCACTGGAAGGAACAGAAGCACAGCCTCCCCAGGCTTGGATGACCTGCGTCCCCAGGAAGGTGGCAAAGCAGGGAGGAGCACTGCAGGGAGGAGGGAGGAGCAGACGTGGGGCAGGGACGGGTGGTGGTAGAGTCCCTAAGTCTCCTTCCTCAACGCAGGCTGGGGGTATGGTCAGTGCGACATGGAAACGGCCCACCAAACAAATGCCTCTGAAAGCTGCAGAGTAAAGAACCTGGCAGGGGCAAGAAGAGGAGGGTGAAGGAAAAGGAGATGACGCTGCAGATCAGGAGGCCGAGAAGTTCCTCCTGGCTCAAGAGTTCCTACCTCTGGATGCGGATGCTCTGATCTTGGTGGCCCTGAGTAGCTATCATCACGTCAGCCTCATCCAGAACAAACACCTTGATCTTCTTGGGGTCAATGAACTTGAGCTTGGAGCACCAGTCCAGAACGGTCCCAGGGGTGCCAATGACAATGTGCTCACTGATCTTCTGACCTCTTTCCACTGTGGAGACAAGATGTGTTCTGTGGGTATTTCCATGGCTAAACCTGCTTTCGAAATGAAAGCCTCCTTGCCCATCCTTCCAGAGCTAGAACAAGTTAATTCCAGATTTCAAAACACAGGAGTGTTACCCAAAAGTTTTGTGTTCTTCTACTATAAAATGGGCATAATGACACCTATCTCACTGCACTGTGGTCAGGATTAAATCCTACACAGTCAGCCCTCCATGAGTGTTAGTTTCCCTTTTTCTACTTTCTCCTGTAATTCCCCATCACCCAATTCTTTTTCTTTAGCATAACACTTATTCTTTTTATACCATCCCTTCACTCATGGTTCATTGATTTCCTTGTAAATTGGTAGTTTTGAGTCCTAGGATCCTGGCCCAGTGATTTTTTGCTTTGTTAGACATTCTAATTGTGCAGACAGTTTTCCTAAGTACAAATTCTCTTTGATTGAAAAAAACACATTACTCTCAAACTATAGCTGGTGGGAGTTGAAACTGATATAACCATCTATCAAAATTACTAATGCATGTAGCCTTTGACCAGTGCTTCCACTATTACAAATCAATCCTGTATGTACATGAATATGTGTGAAATAACATATATGCAAGGATATGCATGCATTAAAACATAACTAAGCAAAATACGACACACCGAATGCATGACACCAATGAAAGTATAAAACTGGGGGCTTCCCTGGTGGCGCAGTGGTTGAGAGTCCGCCTGCCGATTCAGGGGACACGGGTTCGTGCCCCGATCCCGGAAGATCCCACATGCCGCGGAGCAGCTGGGCACGTGAGCCATGGCCGCTGAGCCTGAGCGTCCAGAGCCTGTGCTCCGCAACGGGAGAGGCCACAACAGTGAGAGGCCCGCGTACCACAAAAAAAAAAAAAAAAAAAAAAAGTATAAAACTGTTTAGGAACTGATGTGGAACAATCTCCAAAATACATTATTAAATGTGAAAAAGAGGTTGCAGAGCAATTTGTATACCAATAGGGGCAAAAAAGAATACATGTAATATAGGTACATGCGCGTGTGAGTGTTCTATCTCATCTATCTCTATTGCCGTGCCATGAAGGATGCAGGATCTTAGTTCCCCGACCAGGGATCGAACCCGTGCCCCCTGCAATGGAAGCGCAGAGTCTTAACCACTGGACTGTCAGGGAAGTCCCTACACGTTATCACATTATCACTTGCCTGTGGCCACACAGACTATCTCTGGTAGGACATGTGAGGAACGGGTTAGTACTGGGTGCCTTTAGGCAGGCAGAACCAGGCGGTTGAAGGGTATGGGAAAAGAAGAGTTTCTACCATATATCCTTTTCAATTTTGAAACATGTGAATGTCAATTATTTTCAAAACAAAATTTAAAGTTCGAGGAGAAAGGGACTTCGGTCAGGAGTTCATTAACTCCATTGGAAAAGTTTTAAATGAACTCTTCAATACACTGTGGTTCTCACTGTCCACTGCCCATCAATCTAAATTGAACTTTAAAAAAAATGATACCTTAAATAGTTAATATACTAATCCTTCACACAGTGAAGTCCCCTGTTATTATAAAACAATCTAGAGAAGATCCATGTTGTCACAAGATTCTGGTACACTACACTTAGCTGCACCTATCAGTGTAAGACATCAAACACACACAAAAATACTAATAATTTCTGGTTAAAGTACTCTTTCTGCATGCTGAAACATGATGGTTTCCTCCAGGAAAAGCCCTTGTGTGGTAACTGTACTAGCCGTTTTTGTTTGTTGACTGACAGACAAACTACAGAAAATCAAACAGGGGGAGTTCCCTGGCGGTCCATTGGTTAGGACTCTGCGCTCTCACTGCCGAGGGCCCAAATTCGACCCCTGGTCGGGGAACTGAAGTCCCACAAGCCGCACAGTGCAGCCAAAAAAAAAAGAAGAAAGAAAATCAAGTAGGGAATTTGATATACACTTTGTTGAAAATGAACAAAGAGAGCCTATCTCTAAATGAAAACAACTGACTGTTACTTGTTGTCATGATAACGTTTCAGCTTAAGGGAAAATTAGAATTTTGGAACACTTCTATGTGCTGCTGTAGGTTTGAGAGTTTCTCCGTGTATAAACTCCTCTGAGTTGGTTGGTGGTGATATTAATGCACTTTAAATGCATTTAAAATTCTGTATTATGAAATATGTCAACATTTGGAAGATCAGCGTAACTCAATAAGACAGTATTTTCCAAATGACCAAGGTATGATGTTAGAAAATCACAGTTGGGCAAAAGATGCATTCAAAGTGCAAGGGAGACCAAGGAATTTTAATGTAACAGTACGAAGAATTCATTAATATGATTTCAAATATCACATGGCAACTAACTTTTAAGTAATTACCATTTGTTAATAATTTTGGTATGGCATCCAAAAAAACAATATCTAAAATTATAAGAAAGGCTAGATTTTCTTCATATCCTTCCAAAGTAAGTACTTGGGGTCCTCAATAATGTTTAAGAGTGTAAGAGAGTAAAAAGTTTAAGAACCGCTGCTCTAGGCGATTATAAACTGCTGGGTTGAAGGGATGTCTCTCTTTTCCATTTTTCTAGGTAATGCCAACTGCTTCTGGAAGTCAGTGTGCCAATGTATACTCCCCACTGGAGCACATGAGCCTTCCAGTTCTTCTACATCTTGGTCAACACTTCGTTTGTCAGACTTCCTCATTTCTACCACCTGAGAGGCATACAGTGGTTTCACCTGACGTTTCCCTGATGAGTAATGAAGCCCATCATCTTTTCATGTTTACTGGCCGTCTGAATTCCTTCTTTTGTGAAGCGTCTGTTCAACTGGGCCTCTCTCATCCATTTTCCTATTGGAATGCTTACTTTTTTCTAATTGATTTGTAGTTTTATATATTCTGATAACTTCTCCATTACCCATTTTCTACCTGCCCCTCCTCCCATTTTAACCCATATTTTCTACATTCTGCAGAACACATGAAAAAAGAATTGGTGCAAGGATTTCTGATTTGGTAAAAGCAAGTGAGCTGTACGTGCTCTTAGATTACTCTTACTAAAGCTGTGCTTTACTTTTAAGGAAAGGGAACTGACCCAACCTACCATCTTCAGTGCTCATCCCTCCCTTGTAAGCACCTTCCAGCACTCTGGATGCTGAATTCAAACCCTGGCTCCTCAGTGAAATACTCCACACTTTAAGAACCCCATGACTCATGCAGGGATTTTTTTTTTTTAACAACTTAAAATCTTATTTTAGGAGTGGAGAGAATTGTTAACAAATCAGCAAGTATTTAAGTAGATATGCTAAAGGCAACACTGGGCTCCAAGGTCAGACTGAACTAGAAAGTTGAATATCATCACCTCATCTTCAAAATTCAGATACCCAACCACCCGCCCCAACTCACGGCTTAGGTCTTGCCCCTTTATACTCACATTTATTGCCTCGAACAGCATAAGCAAGCTTTAGTTCTGGATGAAATCTGCCCATCTGCTCAATCACTTTTCCTGTCTGAAGCGCCAGCTCATATGTTGGGGAGAGGCACAGACACTAATGGGCAGATCATAGAAGACGAGTTTAGGAGAGGCTTGTAGTAACAGACAACAGGCTCTAAAGCAACAAGTACACTGATGTCATTACCACTTGAACAGTGTAGGAAACCACATCCTTGTCAACCAGGCCCACATTTCAGCTGTAGACAGAAGCCTTCAATAGGGAGCCCTGTCTTGGCAGATGCCTTCAGAAGCCACTGTTTAGGGCTGCTGCTTCCAAATCAATTCTACCCAGGTAAGGGCCTGGTGCACCATTGGGCTCTGCCTGAGCAACAGTCTGAGGCATCAGACGCATTCAGACTGTACCAGGGGCACCCTCGTTAGACAACCCCCCCAGATGGCGCAGCCATTCCCAGGATGAGCAAGCCAGGGGCCCCAGGATTCCACCCCCTCACCTGGGGGTATCTCTCTGCTGGTTCCACTCGGGTGAGCATGGCCAGGACGAAGGCAGCTGTTTTACCAGTACCAGACTGAGACTGGGCAATCAGGTTCTGTGGGCTGGATGAAGGAAGAACAGAGATGAAAATAATATTGGTTAATAACAATCAAGTGTTGGGACTTCCCTGGTGGCGTAGTGGTTAAGAATCCGCCTGCCAATGCAGGGGATACAGGTTCGAGCCCTGGTCTGGGAAGATCCCACATGCTGTGGAGCAACTAAGCCAGTGTGCCACAACTACTGAGCCTGCGTTCTAGAGCCCATGCTCTGCAACAAGAGAAGCCACGGCAATGAGAAGCCTGCGCACCACAACAAAGAGTAGCCCCTGCTCGCTGCAACTAGAAAAAGCCTGTGCGCAGCAACGAAGACCCAATACAGTCAAAAATAAATAAACAAATTTATTAAAAACAAAACAAAAAACAAGTGTCCAAACGTTCTTTCTGGGTGGTAGGAATAGGGATTTTCCCCCTTCATGCTTCTATTATCCAGGTTTTCTGCACTGAGTACAATGATAAACTTTTTATATGTTGTTAAAAAAACCCTGCTTAAATATTAAGTGAAATGATGATTATTTTAGATGGGCTCACACTAAGAAATCTTCATTCTAGACTCTAGCACAGCTAGAGTGCCCTAGTTTTATACCCCAAGGGGCCTGTGGAAATAAAGACTGCAGAGTAACATCTGTGCCCAGACAAATCCCTGAGCCATGTGTCTTCAGGACTCGGCCCCTACTATGTGCTCCCTTTTCTCATCTTTACAGAAAATTTAAGAGAACAAGTCAGATGCTTTAGAGGGAACTTTCACATTTCACTTCAGGTAACCCAATGTCATGGGAATAGGTGGCTTTTTTTTTTTTTAATTTATTTATTTTTGGTTGCGTTGGGTCTTTGTTGCCGCGTGTGGGCTTTCTCTAGTTGCGGTGAGCAGGGGCTACTCTTTGTTGTGGTGCGCGGGCTTCTCATTGCGGTGGCTTCTCTTGTTGTGGAGCATGGGCTCTAGGTGTGTGGGCTTCGGTAGTTGTGGCATGCGGACTCAGGAGTTGTGGCTCACGGGCCCTAGAGCGCAGGCTCAGTAGTTGTGGCGCACAGGCTTAGTTGCTCCACGGCATGTGGGATCTTCCCAGACCAGGGCTCGAACCCGTGTCCCCTGAATTGGCAGGCGGATTCTTAACCACTAAGCCACCAGGGAAGTCCTAGGTGGCATTTTTATCATTAAAAAAGAGGGACTTCTCTGGTGGTCCAGTAGTTAAGACTCCGAGCTTCCACTGCAGGGGGCACAGGTTTGATCCCTGGTCTGGGAACTAAAATCCCACATGCTGTGTAGTGCAGCCAAAATATAAACAAACAAACAAAAATAATACAGTTGAATGAAAAAAGTTGCTAAAAAAGTATGATACCATTTATGTAAGGTTTAAAAATATGCAAACTTGGAATTCCCTGGCAGTTCAGTGGTTAGGACTTGGCGCTTTCACTACCGAGGGCCGGGGTCTGGGTTCAATCCCTGGTCAGGGAACTAAGATCTCACAAGCCACGCAGCGTGGCCCAAAAAAAAAAAAAAAAAAAAAAAAAAACAATGAAAGCAAACTACGTAGTAAAAGGATAAAGAAACATGAGAGAATAATGACCCATATCAGTGATGCTCACTTGGGAGGGGGAGGGGGAGGGGGAGGGGCTGTGAATGGAGGGAGTTACATGGGGGCTACAACTGCCAACTAGATTAATGGCAGCTTTATTTCTTGGCAGGATGGGGTTACGGAGATGTTCCTGGTATTGCTCCTGATATTTTTTGCAGGTCTCAAAATTTTCAAAATTATTAAAAAACAATAGCAACAACAACAACAACAAAAAAAACAGTTTTTAAAACTGCATAGAATAACAGCACTAACTTTTTCTATCAGTTTTTATTAAGTGGAAAAGGCAGAAACTGTATTGAATTGCATCTGACTCTCTCTGCACCTGTCTAAGCTGTTCCCCTGAAGAAGCACGTTGCTCTGAACAGCCCATCTTGTGCTCAGGAACACTACAGCTCTTGGTGGAAGACGTTGAACCCAGTTCTGAAGAGGTGTACCAGGGTCCATATACTTACGGCTCAGCAAGCATCATGGGTAACGCATTCTCTTGTATCTTGGATGGTCGATTGAACCCCATGGCATAGACTCCCTGCAGAAGCTGTGGTTTCCTAGGAGGCCAGGGAGAGAAAGATGGATTCCTGGTTGTTGAAACTGTTTTAAAAGCCTAGAATTTTATTTTTCCCTATATCTAGCAAAGAATGATACTTCCTGTCAGACATATTTTCCTGTGCCTTAAAAAATACTAACTAAAACAAAACCAAACCAAAATCTTTCCCTAGTAAATCTTAATCTGAAACTATTATGCAATTTATAAAATCTGGGCTAGTTTCCTTTCTTGGAGAAATTCATCTTTCAGGAGACCCACAAATTTGGTTGGCCTTGGATGACAAACATTCCCAGGATACTGGAAGAATGGTACTTATTAATTCATAGTAGAAAATAAATTATAAAAGACATATCTAAAAATAAACACTGCTTACTATGCCGCTAAGATACAGAAGTCCCTTTAGGGGATGAGATTTCAGTTTTCATTTCTCAGTGCAGATGCTCCACTGAACCACAGTCATTTTGTGTTCCATGGGCCTTCCAAAGCCAGCTGTTCAAGAACTCGGGACAATTGAGAGGTAAGAAAATTGATTCAGCCAGTTTCTAGTAAATAGGTAAAGGGAGTTCAGTTATCATACTGAACTTTACAAGTGATTAGATTTACTTATTATGTCTAGTCAAAATCAAAACTAGAAAAGCACCAACTTTTTACATAAGTAGCCACACAACAAATATCAAATAAAGCTACTTTTGTAGTACATTTATAATAAGCTCTCTGCTACCTCTAAATTGACAGGGTGTTTGACAAAAATCCCACCACACTGTTTTTAAAGAAAAGTCAAACCAAGTCAAGAGTGTTCTCTAGGCCTCCCTTAGAGTTTAACAGGCTCTCTAAAAGGCAATTCTTCTGGCATATGGTGGTTCTCAGACACAAAGAACTTTGAAAAGTAACATCCATTTGGAAGAAAAGGTTGTGAAGCTTCGCAGATTCTGATTTGGTTGCCAAGGAAACAAAGTCACTACTGAAAGAGGACTCAAGTGATCCAAGAACTTTCAGTGGCTCGTTATTTTTCTTTTATTTTGCAGATCTTCTCAGTAAAAAGTAGACCAAGTGTATTAGGTGACCTAGGTTCTATTCTCTGTTTCCTTTGGCTACTAACAATTAAATCAGAAAGAACTTGCCTTTTCAAAGAGGACAGTTCATCACTGGTTGACCTGAGAACTCCAGTCCTTTAAATGAAAGGAACTTAAAGAGACCAGTGATACTTGGAAAAGCAACTAGCTGCTCGGACAGAATTTATGAATGGAAGCAGAGATGACAGACTTGCTGAAAAAAGCCTTTGACAGAGAAAATACACACAGAAAAGTATAATGTCCTGAAAATATTCACAAAAAAAGGCCACACTTTAAAAACCTTGCTCTTAGCTATTGCTGCATTAACAACTTGATTTGGTTCTAGTTAGCTCTCTTATTTTAAGTGTCCCTTACTCTAAAGTGGTGGCAATAGTTGGCAGAAACGTGGCCCCTATTTGCCTCCAGTGGGCATATGATAGATTTTGCTGAACCAAGGCAAAGAATCCATGCATTCCACCACTTTCTTATTCACTAGCTATTTTCTGTCGATGATTGGAGTCCTGGCAGGCAGCAAGAATGGTAGCTATGTCTTGTGTTACTCGTAACACCCAGCACAGTGTCATGTACATAAACCAACGACCCTAAATACCTCTTTACTAACTTACTGAAGGAAACGCAAAACTTGTCATAACATTACATAATTCTCTGCCTTTAAAACAAGGACATGTTAGAAGTCATTCTCACCACAGTGCATAAGTGTGCACACTTGAGGCTTAATTCTGGGTTCTGGATTTTTTAAAAAATTCTGGAACACTGAAGGCTGATTTCCACTGCAGTTACTGGGAATCCTGCACAGGCTTCTTGGACAGATTTTATGAAAGCAGATAAACTGTTCTTAACACTGTAAACCCTATAGTCTAACAAAAGGGCTTACCTAATAAGAAATGTTCCTGACATCCAGAAATCACCTGTCAGCCAATATTTTATTGAAAGTTCTAAGAGCATAAAAGAAAAAAGACTTTCAGCTATGATGAATAAATCTGTGGCATTTAAAAATCCCTAAGGAGAAGAACTGGGTAGCCAAGAGACAAGGGTGGAGGGAGACCATCACTTTTTCATACTTTTAAACTTTTGAATCATGTGAATTTATTAATTAGTCAAAGAAAGTAAATATACTAAGATTTAAAAAAAAAAAAAGTAGAAAGTAAAATTCCCACAAGATCTCTGATATGCTAAGTCTTATAAAGGAGGGACTAGCAAGGAACAGTTGTTCAAAGGAACGGATACTCACAGCCGAAGCTCCTCGAAGGACTTCACCGAGTAGAGTGGGGAGTTTGGATCTCGCTGCAGGACTTCCACTTGGTTGGTGTTATCGACAAGGTTGCTTCTGATCAGCTTGTTGAGTAAGGACTGGGCGGCTCTGTCCTCTGTAGGAAAAAACCAGTAGATCTTCCTCATACTCACTGGGCAAACCCCACCCTTGTGAAACCTCTCTCCCCATGTCTGCATCACACCTGAATGGCCCAGCAAGGTGGGAGAAAAACATAATCACACCAAAAGCTCTCACTTTAAACTCCTGACTGCTAGACTCAAGTGGGCTGAGCTGCCCAGCAAGACTTTATGTTTCTATACGCCAGTTATTCACTCTTCTCTCTTCAACTTCTAACCTCTCCACACTCTCACTCATCTAATGACCCTGCTACTCACTTCCCTGAGAAGTGAACGTAATCAGAAGCGCCTCCAAGCGCTGCCGTGACAACCCACACACCCACTTGCGTTTGTGAGCGTCCTTTCCACCTTCCCTGCTGTAACTATGGATGCACCGCCATGCTCCTGAGGCTAGCCCCTCTACTTATACAATGGGTCCCATTCCGTCTTTCAGACAAGGGCATTTCTCCCAGCAGTGACCTTCTCTCTCGCATGATCAGTTTCTCCCTCTAATGGATCATTCCCACCAGCATGTATACACGTTGTAACACCTTTCATCATAAATGTGCTTCCTCCTTTATCCCACATCCCCATCCAGTTACTGTCCCAGTTCTCTGCTCCCTTTTATGGAACATTCCCTGACAGGGCTGTCTATACTCATGTCTTCACTTTCTCTTTACTGAAGAGGTTTTTTTAACTTAACCTCCCCACCTGACCTCAACAGCCCTTGTCAAGCTCATCAATGACTCTACACTCTAAATCAACTGAACAATTTTTAGTTCTCTTAACCAACTTATTACCTATATATGACTCCCTACTTTTGAAACACTTCCTTCTTTTGGTTTCTGGGATACCACTCTCTTTTGGTTCTTCTTCTATCTCACTGTTTTCAATTTCCTTGGCTGATTCCCCTCATCTCCTTGATCTTATAACTCAGAATGCCTCTGGCTCCAGAGAGGCACGTCTTAGGTGATACTATGTCTCTTGCTACAGGGTTTCAAAGATTAGTTACCTTTATCTTCTTCATCTGTTTTCTCTGGAGTGGCATTAGTTTTGATAACACCTACACAAGAAAAGTTACCATAATCAGAAAGGCAAGTATCAAATCCACTCAAAAGGGGACCTCCCTAGTGGTGCAGTGGTTAAGAATCTGCCTGCCAATGCAGGGCACACGGGTTCAAGCCCTGGTCCAGGAAGATCGCACATGTGGTGAAGCAATTAAAGTGGTGTGCCACAACTACTGAGCCTGCGCTCTAGAGCCTGCGAGCCACGACTATTGAAGCCCGCGTGCCTAGAACCTGTGCTGCACAACAAGAGAAGTCACCACAATGAGAAGCACGCACAATGCAATGAAGAGTAGCCCCCACTCACTGCAACTAGAGAAAGGCTGTGCACAGCAACGAAGACCCAACACAGCCAAAAATATATATAAATAAATAAATTTATTTTTTTTAAAAATCCACTCAAAAGGTGGGACAATATAAATATCAAACCTTATTTAAGTGATCAAAATTTAAATAGTTGGTGTTTCTATACGTTTAATGGATTTTTATTCCTAGGAAGTTTAGTGCATAAGAAAATTTCAAATTTCTAGCAATGCTGGCTGACTTCAGAGTGATCAGATATGTCACCTCTGACTTACTTATTAAAATAGAGCATTAGTATAACTATATTTAAAATATAGCATTATGTTAGCAGACACAATTAGACATGAGAAAGAAAATAAAGTTATTAAAAATTAAAAGGAAGAGGTAAAATGATCACTTTTTTAGATTACAAAAGATTGTAAACTTGCAGGACTAAGAGTATCAACTTAAAAATGACTACAAAATAAGATATCTCAGTAAAAGATAAAAGAGCTAGGTACAAAATAAATAAATAGAAATCAGTAGCTTTTATAAATAGAGATATTATTGAAAAGATCCTCTTTATAACACCAACTAAAAAGATAAAATATTGCACCTAGAAATAAAATTAACAAAAAATATGTGAGACTTATATGAAGAAAACTTTAAAACACTCATAAACTAATGCAAAGAGATAAAGCTAAAAAGCTCATAAATAAATTAAAATGGAACTCTAAGATATTCAATTAACCCAAAAGAAAGCAGGAAAAGAGCCAGAGAAACAAAATATAAGGGGACAAACAAACAGTAAAATTGCTAACCTAAACCCAACCACATCAATAATTACATTAAATGCAAATGGATAAAATACTCCAATTAAAGACAGAGATTATTAGAATGGATAAAAAAGCAAGATCCAACTGTCAGCTGTCTACAAGAGGCACACTTTATTTATTTATTTTATTTTATTTTTTTGCGGTACCTGGGCCTCTCACTGTTGTGGCCTCTCCCGTTGCAGAGCACAGGCTCCGGAGGTGCAGGCTCAGCGGCCATGGCTCACGGGCCTAGCCACTCCACGGCATGTGGGATCTTCCTGGACCAGGGCACGAACCCGTGTCCCCTGCATCAGCAGGCGGACTCTCAACCACTGCGCCACCAGGGAAGCGCCACATTTTATTTTAAAATTTTTTAAAATTGAGGTATAGTTAATTTACAATATTGTATTAGTTTCAGGTGTACAACATAGTGATTCAAAATTTTTATAGATTATACTCCTACAAGAGACACACTTTAAATATAAAGACACAAATAAGTTGAAAGTCAGTGGATGGAAAGAGATACATCACGCAACCAGTAAGCATATGAAGGCTGGAGTGGCTCAGGTAATGCAGATTTTAAGACCAAAATCACCACCAGAGATAAAGGAGGATATTTCTAATAAGAGGTCCATTCATCAGGAAGACATAAATGTGAATGTACCTGGCAACAGATCTGCAAAACACAGGAGGCCAAAACTGACAAAATTAAAGGGAGAAATAAGACTATTCCACAACTGTTGTTGGAAATTTTAACACTTCTCTTTCAACAACTGGAAGAACTAGACCAAAAAGCAAACAAACAAAAAACAGTTAAGACATAGAAGATCTGAGTTAACACTATCAACAACGGTGGCCTAATTGACATTTAGAGGACACTATATCCAGTAACTGCAGGATCATATTTAATGGTTTCTGATCAAAATGGAGTTAAATTAGAAATTAATAAGATATCTAGAAACCCCCCAAATATCTGGAAATCAAACAACACACTTCTAAATTATCCATGGGCCAATGAAGAAATCAAAAGGGAAACTGAAACTATTTGAAGTGTATGATAAAAAAGAAGAGGAAAGTAAACCCAAAGTAAGTAGAAGGAAAAAAATACAGAGTAGAAATCGATGAAATAAAAGACAAACATTCAAGAAAATTAACATTGCCGAAGCCCAGCTCTTTGAAAAGATTAAAAAAACTGATAAGTCTCTAGGTAGACTCATCAAAAAAAAGAGAACAGGGCTTCCCTGGTGGCGCAGTGGTTGAGAGTCCGCCTGCCGATGCAGGGGACACGGGTTCGTGCCCTGGTCTGGGAGGGTCCCGCATGCCGCGGAGCGGCTGGGCCCGTGGGCCATGGCCGCTGGGCCTGCGCGTCCGGAGCCTGTGCTCCGCAATGGGAGAGGCCACAACAGTGAGAGGCCCACGTACTACAAAAAACAAAAATAAAAAAACAAACAAACAAAAGAGAACAAACACATACCACCAGTAATAGAAATGAAAGAGGGGACATCATATATGCTACAGTCATTAAAACATTCCTAAAGGACACAAAAAGGGATGTGAAAAAAATGGAAAGACTTAATCATAGGTTTTATAAAAAGACTTAATAGCATATAGATGTTAAGTTATAAATGTAACATGGTCCTAGGAGAAATACTAAAAGATTCTTTGTCTTCTTAGAACTAGTCAAGTTGACTATAACAGAATACGTATGGAAAATAAGAATAGCCAGAAACACTCTAAAAAAAGATCAATGGGGACTTCCCTGGCGGTCCAGTGGTTAAGACTCTGCGCTTCCACTGCAGGGGGCATGGGTTTGATCCCTGGTCGGGGACCTAAAATCCCACATGCTGTGCGGCACAGCCAAAAAAAAAAAAAAAAAAAAAAAAAAATCAATGAATGGGGACCAGCACTCACAGATATTAAAGCATGTCATAATGCTCCAGCAATCAGGAATATGATCCTGGTACATGAATATGCAAAATAAACTTGATAGGATAGATGAGAAAATGCAGAATTTGGTATATAATACAGGTGGGATCTCAAACTAGAGAGGAAGAATGGACTATTACAAAAGTGGCACTGAAACAAATCTGTAGCCATCTTGAAATTAAAAAGGTGAAACACACTAGAGAAAACACTTTGGATCCATACCTCGCAATCCACACCAGGAAAAATTCCAAAAGGATCAAAGACTGAACTACGAAAACTGACTCAAATTCCAGAAATAATAATGTAAAAGACTGATATGTCTGACTACATAAAAATGTTTGCAGAGGGACTTCCCTGGTGGTCCAGTGGTTAAGACTCCATGCTCCCAATGCAGGGGGCCCAGGTTCCATCCTTGGTCAGGGAACTAGATCCCGAATGCAGCAACTAAAGATCCCATGTGCTGCAACGAAGATCCTGCATGCCGAAACTAAGACCCAGCGCAGCCAAATAAATAAATAATTAATAATAAAAAAAAAGTTTGCAGAGCAAAAATACACAAGAAAAAAGTCAAAAGACAAAACTGACTGAAGTATTAGCAACTTCTATCACAATCTTAAAATATGAAGTTCTTCATATTTAGAAAAAAGATAAAAAGCTCAGTAGAAAAGGAAACACAAATTCCTTTATACTTATGAAAATATTCAACCTTATTAATGAAATACAAAATGTATTACACTGATCCACCATGTTTTACCTGTCAGATTAGCAAAATTTCAAGTTTTTGACTAAAAATTCTGTGGTGGGGCTGTAGGGAAACACTTTCATGCTTTACTGATAGAAATATAAATTAGTATAATACTTATGGAGGGTACCTTGAAAAATACTGATAAAAAGTACAATTGCATATGCCTTTGACCATGGATATCCATTTTGGGGGAATTTATTCTACAAACGTATTTGCATACATGTAAAAAGAATTAAGTTCATGGTTATTCCATGAAACACTTTATAACACCGAAAGAATGTGACCAACCCAAGTATCTATCAAAAGATGACTGGTTAAATAAATTATGGTCTATCAACACAATGTAATACTATGCAGTTACAAAACTGAGTGAGGAAACTCCATTTACTGGTAAGGAAAGCTTGCCAAGGTATGTTGTTGAATGAAAAAAAGTAAGTACACTGTGTATACTCTGCCATCTTTTGGTGAGAGAGAGAGAGAGGGAGAGAGGGAGAAAAATCTGTATTTGTTTTGCATAAAGAAACATTGGAAGTGCAACTGAGATTATCATACTAAGTGAAGTAAGTCAGAAAGAGAAAGACAAATACCATATGAGATCACTTATATGTGGAATCTAAAATATGACACAAATGAAGCTATCTATGAAACAGAAACAGAGTCACAGACATAGAGAACAGACTGGTGGTTGCCAAGGGGGAGGGGGCTGGGGGAAGAATGGAGTGGGAGGTTGAGGTTAGCAGATGTAAGCTATTATACATAGAATGGATAAACAACAAGGTCCTACTGTATAGCACAGAGAACTATATTCAATATCCTATGATAAACCATAATGGAAAAGAATATATAAAAAAAGGATGTGTATGTATGTATAACTGAATCACTTTGCTGTATAGCAGAAATGAACACAACATTGTAAGTCAACTATACTTCAATTAAAAAAAAAGAAACTTTGGAAGAATATTAAAAATCCAAAAACAGTGGTTACTTATGGCATAGGGTGGTATATGGGTTGAACTCTGTCCCCCTCAAAATTCATATGATCAAGTCCTAACCTCCCAGTATCTCAGAATGTGATCTCCTTTTGAGATAGGTTCACTGCAGATGTAATTAGTTAAGATGAGGTTGTTAGGATGGGCCCTAATCCAGTATGACCCATGTTCTTATTAAAAAGGGAAATTCTGGATGTAGACATGCACAACACCATGAAGGCAGAGACTGGGGTGATGATGGCAGAAATGCCTATAAGCCAAGGAATGCCAAAGATAGCCAGCAAACCATCAGAAGCTAGGAAGAGACATGGAATAGATTCTTCCTCACAGCCTTTAGGAGGAACTAAACCAGCTGACACCTTGATCTCACATTTCTGGCCTCCAGATCTGAGACAATAAATTTCTGTTGTTAAACCACCTAGTTTGTGATACTTTGTTGTGGGAGCCCTAGCAAAGTAATATAGGTGGGGAGTGGGATCTGGGTAAATGGTGGTCCAGGATGGGAAGGAGGCCTTTCACTTACTTATACTTTCTGAATTTTGAACCCAGATTAACCTTTCAAAAAATTAAACTAAAAAAAAACTTAAGGAAACATTATCAAGTGAACAGTGACTGTACAATCCAATAGTGATTCTTGATTTTAAGGAGTCAGAAGCTAGATAAAATGTGGAAAACGAATCTATCTCCATCATTAATGAAACCGAATTTACTGGTTCTCAAATCCAGTGCTGACATTTGCCAAATGTGCTAAATGAAAGCTCCTTTCCACGTTGCACCTATGGGTGCAAAGCAGAAGTGCACATGTAACTTGTAGTTACTAGTGACTCACCATTGGTATCTGGTTTGACTTTCTCCTCCTTGATCTGCAAATTAGTCATCTGAATGGGAATAAAAGGAAACACTTAAGAGTAGAGACACCTGATAACCAAATACCATGAATTACACAATTGACCATTAAACACAGGTTTGAACTTCAAGGGTTCACTTATTCAAGGATAAATGCTACTGTATTACTCAACCCATGGTTGGTTGAATCCAAAGATGTGGAACCACATATACGGAAGGACAGTGTTAGTTATTTGGGGATTTTCAACTGCAGGGAGGGTTGGGGGCTCATAACCCCCAAGTTGTTCAATGGTTAACTACATTTATTAAGCTCATGTACACAAGTCTAAATGGTAAAACAAAAAAGGGGGGAGGGTCTTACCCAATTGTTAGGAAGCAATATTTACTTATTTTTAATTTTAATTTTATTTTTTTGGCCATGCTACATTGTGGGATCTTAGTTCCCCGACCAGGGATCAAACCTGTGCCCCCTGCAGTTGAAGTGCGGAGTCCCAACCACTGGACCGCCAGGGAATTCCCAGGAAGCAACATTTTAAAACATTTACTTATATCAGCCACCCAATAAGCAGAGTGGTTGAAACTAGATACCAAGTATCTTTAGGTCTATATTTGTGTTATTCATAATAACACAGCTACATTAGGGTTGTAGGTTAAAAAAAGATTTGAAACCAATTCTCAGTAACTGCCTTTTAGGGAATAGCTGATGCTAAATACTAGATTTAAATTCTGGAGTACAGAATCATATCCTTTATAATACTTTTTGATTTATTTGTGGCTGTCAATTTTATACTTCTGACCTGATTCCTCCTGAACTCCAGTGCCACGTTTCCAAATGCTTGATGGGCACTGGATAGAAAAGAGTTAACACAGCAGGTCTGACTGCTATCCTTAGGAAAGCCAGCTTGCAAAGTTGGCCCCTGGTTGGCATCTGGAAACTTGGATTTGGAGAGAGTTCCCACCATTCCCAGAACCACTGAGGGGTTCACTAACTATCTTTCTAAAAACATGTGGTTTATGATAACACCTGGTTTCCTTCCAGGGGTCTGGAATTTTGGTACCTGCTAGGCAAAGAATGACGATGTCATAGACCCCTAATAAAAACCCTGAGCACTGAGTCTCCAACGAGCTTCTCTGACAACACTTCATATGTGTTGTTACAATCTGTGGCTAGAGGAATTAAGCAGGAATTAAGTGGAGCTTGTGACTCCTCTGGGAGAAGATTCTTGGAAGCTTGTGCCTGGTTTCCTCTGGACTTTGCAACACAGGCCTTTTCCTTTTGCTAATTTTGCTTTTCATTGTAATACATCACAGCTGTGAGTACAATCATATGCTGAGTCCTATGAGTTCTCCCAGGAAATCATTGAACCTGGACACCTCTTGGTGATTCCCAACACAGGTACTTACCAAGTTGTCCTCCTTACCTCAAATTCAGAACAGCCAAACATGAACTCATCACCCTACATATCAAATCTGCTGTTCCTCCCACTCCCCTAACCCTGTTATTAGCACTATATTAATACCACCTTGTGGGATCCAGGTTGAAAACAGTCATCTTTGCCTTCATCTCCCTTCTCTTCTTTTTTTTAAATCTTCATACCTCCACAATTATCTCTTGAATCCATCCCCTCATCTTCACTTTCATCATTCAACATAGGCCCCCTATCTCTGGGCTATGAGAGTAACTTCCACATTGATCTCCTTTCCTTTAGACATCACTCCTAATATATTCTGTTCTCTGCGGTCCAATAAATCTTGCTAGCTCTCAGATCTAATCTTGTCAGTATCCTTCTTAAAAACCCCCAAACCAGCCAAATAAAGCTTTTCATATTCAAGTTCTTTGTTAAGGGCCAAAGGACATTCCTACGATATTTTCAGTACTACTCCTACTACAGCCCGATGACCTTAAGCTGTGGCAAAAATGAGTTCTGATTCCTGTTCTCTAGGCAAGTCCAGCACTTCTGTGCATTCTATTCTAAAATGCCGTTCACCTTCATCTCTATCTTAAATGATTATTTTCTAATATCCAGCACAAATATAAACTTCTTCACAAGGAATTTCCCTGACTTTCCTACTCATAAACATCCTCTCCCCATTCAAAGTTCATTTCTCACATTATTCTTACCATTTTCACAGCACCTCCCACATTCTAAGCTTCCTAACTAGATTGTAAAGCTTCTTCCTAAACTTCCCTGGATTTAGCCCATTTCAACTATCTGCTGAGAAACTGACAATCCTCCCAAAGCAATAAAAGGTGACTGGAGAAGAAATGTAATTTAGGCATTAAAAGGTTACATAAGACTTCAGACTACATGGGACTTCCCTAGCGGTCCAGTGGTTAAGACTCCACGCTTCCACCGCAGGGGGCACAGGTCGATCCCCGGTGCCGCACCGAGGGGGGTGGGGGGAGAGACTTCTGACTACAGAAAAACCCTATATTCTTAAAATCAATGGTCCATTACCACCAAAGGTAACTTAAAGAACGGGGAGTCACAGTTTACACTATAGTTAACTTCCCACTGAATGGATCTTCATTAATCAAAGAACCAGTATATGAAATTAAATGTCTCTTTAAACACACATGAAACAATTTGTAGTGCCTCCCCCCGTTTGCAGTAGATTGAAACACTAAATATAAACCTGAATCTGTTATTCTGCAAATTGCTACAAACCGCCAACCATGTTAAGCATGCATCTAAAAAATGGTAAAATAAGAGTAGCAGAGAATCACTCAGAAACCAGATGAAAAAGAGAATCAGCACTGCGCCTTTTCTTACAATCCCCACTGAGGAGGAGGTGCAGTGCAGAAAAGACAGCATATATAGCAGGGACAGATTTGCCACAGGATAAAAGTCTTTAACTGGCCCAGATCAAAGGAAAAGACTCCATACTGGTCTCTTCTGCCTTAGCCGCAAATCAAGGCTAAGAGATTCCTCCCAGCAAACCTTTAGGGGTGTGTGGGCCACGGCCTGCCCAACCCAGGGAGCTCCCTGGACTCCAAGCAGGGTCGGCTTGGGCCCTCCTACTACGCTCGCCCCGCCTGGAGCTGAAGCCACTGACCGACTTGACAGCCGCTTCCTGCTCGTCCACTGCCAGGGCCCACGAATCGGTGGCCATGGTCCCGGAGGAGGAAGGCCGACTGGCGAAAAACACAACCGCACGCACGGCAACACCAGCCCCGAACTCTCTGCAGGCGCAAGAATCACACTCACGCGGACCGGAAGTGGCGATGCGCGAAGGTGACGTCAGTTTCCGTCCGGGGCGAGACGTCACCGTCCGCGCGGCGCCACGCAGGGCTTAACACCTGGTTTCGCTTCCACTCTTCGTGCCCACACCCGCTTTTTCCGCGGACTTCCCTAGGAGCCACCTCATCGTGCCTGGAAATCCGTAAGTTCTGTGGGGTGAAACTCGTAGACCTCACTTCTTTGCCTTACGTCACTCTGAAGTAACCTAAATTTTATTTTTACGTCTGCCACGTCTCATAATAAATGTGTAAGTCTCTGAGCTGTAAAGCCTTGCGCAAAGGAAAGTCCTAGGAGAAAACTATATGATTCCAGTTTCTGCTGTTAACGAACGAGATAACGTGTAAGACAGCAAAAAAGAAAGCGAAACCAAACGCCCTAAACCCCCATAATTCCACCACAAAAACCAAAAACAAAACCAAAAAAGCCCCCAGCGTTTTCTTTACCTTCTGGGTCCTTCTAATTTCTGTACATATGCATCGTAGCACAGGTGTTTTACATAGTCCTAAACAAAGTACACATACAATTTTAAATTTGACTTTTTATACGGCTAAGTATTTTTTAAAGTCAGTTGTCGATTTAATGTCATTGTAGTCCGTCAGTCTCATATCACGTAAATTATCTAAGTCCCCTTTCTCCCCCGCCGTTAGGGATATAGGTTTTTTCCATGTTTTATTATTAATTGATAACACTTCAGTGAGCATTTCCATCCTATCAAAAATCATATTACTTGTTTGCCTCCAGTTTACTTTTTGTCTCTCCCCACTAAAATATTAACTCTTCAAACAAGAGCAAAGACTTTATCTGTCTTAATCACAGTTGATTAAAGCACCTAGAAAAGTTCATGGCACATGGTAGACACCCAATAAATATTTTTTAATGTATGGCTGAATAGACTAATGAAGATTTTAGTTAAAATGTGTTACTCTAGGACACATTTCTAAGCATTGCAACATTTATGTCAAAATGTATGAATGAGGGACTTCCCTGCTGGTCCAGTGGCTAAGACTCCGAGCTCCCAATTCAGGGGGCCAGGGTTTGATCCCTGGTCGGGGAACTAGATCCCACATGCATGCCGCAGCTAAAAAAAAAAAAAAAAGATCCCGCATGCTGCAACAAAGATCCCACATGCCACAACTAAAACCTGGCGCAGCTAAAATAAATAAGTAAATAAATATTAAAAAAAAAAAAAAAAAGGATTGGGCTTCCCTGGTGGCGCAGTGGTTGAGAGTCCGCCTGCCGATGCAGGGGACACGGATTCGTGCCCCGATTTGGCAGGATCCCACGTGCCGCGGAGCAGCTAGGCCCGTGAGCCATGGCCACTGAGCCTGCGCGTCCAAAGCCTGTGCTCCACAATGGGAGAGGCCACAACAGTGAGAAGCCCGCGTACCGCAAAAAAAAAAAAAAAAAAAAAAGGGTAAATGGTCAGTAAGCACAAGAAAAAGAGCTCATTAAAAATCATTAGTTATTAAGGAAATGCAAATCAAAGTCACAATGAGATACCACTGCACACTGGATAGAATGGCTAAAATTAAAGATTGACCCACCATGTGTTGGTAAGGTTGTGGAATGTTAAAAAAAAAAATCAAAGGCACTTGTTAAAGATGATAACGCAAACTTTACTTAGGACCATCGCCATAAGTACAGGGATGACTGCAATGGGATTTTGCACCAGAGGAGAAAAATTTGGCTCAATTCCAAATACAGCATGTGCAAGTGGGAATTTATAGCCAAGGAACAGGGGAGTGGATGGAAAATTACTAAGAGGCAACATCAGGGTTAAGGAGAGTTTTTGTTAAACTGATGTAACAGGATTCTTGCTGAAGACAGGCCAGGATGATCAGACAACACCTGGGAGATGGTGGAGGATGAAGAACCTGACCAGGTAGTGAGGGCGGTCAGATATCAAGGGTGGGCAGTTCTTGTTAAAACTAGATTTTACAAGTGCACAGGTGGTCCTAGGAGACGGTTCAGGAGCCTGACTAAATGTTGGTCAAGCAAGGAAACTGTCAGGAGCAACTGGAACTCTCTTAAGCCTCTGGAGAGAAGGTAAAATGGTATAATGGTTTTGTATAACTGTTCTGCAGTTTCTCAAGAAGTTAAACCTATACTTACTCTGTGATCCAGCAGTTCTACTCCTAGTTACTATCCAAGAGAAATGTAACATAAAGACTTGTACACAAATGTTCACAGCAGATTTACTCATAATAGTCCCAAACTGGAAACAACCCAAATGTTCATCAGCAGGAGAATGGATAGGGGCTTCCCTGGTGGTGCAGTGGTTAAGAATCCACCTGCCAATGCAGGGGACACGGGTTCGAGCCCTGGTCCGGGAAGACCCCACATGCCGCAGAGCAACTAAGCCCGTGCACCACAACTACGGAGCCTGTGCTCTAGAGCCCATGAGCCACAACTACTGAAGCCCGCACGCCTAGAGCCCATGCTCCACAACAAGAGAAGCCACTGCAATGAGAAGCCCGTGCACCGCAACGAAGAGTAGCCCCCACTCGCTGCAGCTAGAGAAAGCCCGTGCGCAGCAACGAAGACCCAACACAGCCAAAAATAAATAAATAAATAAATAAATAACAGGAGAATGGATAAATAAATTTTGGTATATTTATTAAATGGAATACTTCTCAGCAATGAAAAGGAACAAACTACTGATACACATGATGAAATAGATGAATCTTACAGACATTATGTTGAAGGAAAGATGCCAGACACAAGAGATGCATACTGTATAATCCATTTGTATGAGAGTCAATGTAAGCAGCTCCTTGCAGGAGACCGCCCTCAGCAGGAGGCCCCTTTTCTTGTCACTTCAGTAAAGCTGTATAGTAACTAACTTTTAAGCCCAGCACCCCCATGTTCTACTCATCAACGGCCCAAGCACACCTTTCAAATCTTTTAGTCACACAAAGCCTTGCCTAATTTGTTGGTCCTTTCCGCAGATGAAAGAAGTAGAAGAGAAGAATAAGTGATGAACAGATGACCAGATCTCTTCCCTAGCTTCCCCTTCAGTAATCTCCCAAATAAACTCTGTGATCAAACTGTGTGAACATGATCACATCTAGAGGAAGATCACAAGAAGTTGAGGAGCCTGCACACAGTGGGGGATGGCGACGGCTCAGACCCCCAACTCAATGATGAACTGAGATTACTTCCCTCCTTCCCTTTAAAAGTTTCATGAGCAGAATCTTCGGAGGTGGTTTTTGGGGTATGTTGAGTCCACCATCTCCCCAGATTGCTGGCATTCTGATTAAAGGCACTTTTCCTTTTTACCATTTGTGAGTATTGATTTTGTAAGCAGCAAGCAGCAGGACCCCCATTTGATAACAATGAAAATGTTCTGTATTTTTTTATAATGTTCTGTATCTTAATTGGAGCGGTGGTTACACACGTGTATACAATTGTCAAAACTCAGAATTATACACCTAATATTTGTGCATTGCACGTCTATGTATATGTCAATTAAAAATAAAACAAAGCAATGTAATGAGAAAAAGTGTAAAAAATAGAGGTAGTAATACATTTATTTTTACTTTTAAAAAGTGGGGGGAGGGTAAGAATGTTTTCTCAGTTCTTAACTACTGATCAAAACAGAGGGCATGCATACATTATGCTAACAGAAGTAAGAATGCCGAATGCCATATTGTCTTCCCAAGTGACTAGTCTAATTCCCAGCACATCACCAATGGAGTTACTGCTTAGAGACTACATTGTTTGTTAGGAGACAGCGCCACAGTCTAACTCCACGTAGGGCAGCAACACTGAGGGAGACTGCTAGTTGGTTATCTAAGGGAAAAATGCTCCTTCTGTCTTACTGTTATAACAATCGCTTTAAAAAAATGTAGATCTTGAGGCAACTATCCCTCTTTTTAATCTCAGACACAGCAAAACTTTTCATGACAGTCAAAAGCAGCAGTATCAAGACTCCATTTAAAGTTATTATGGAGGCAGAGGATCTTGCTTAGAGCAAATATTGAAGTCTGGGTGCCCACTACCCTCTTTCCACTGCTGTTTCATTACGAAGTGCAGCTGCTCTAGCACTGAGAGGGTGATTCCTACATTGCTTCCACTGAAACACAATTCCTAGAGATAAACGTGGTCTCTGGGGGAATTGAGGATAGGATTTTTCCTTCCATTTGATTTCAGGGTGCTTACTAAAAATTTTTAAAATTTATTTCACTGCCTGCACCTACTGGAAGGGTGATTGGCATTTGTTTGATCCAGGTGAGTGTTCTCAGGGAGGTGCAGGCTGAGGCTCCAGCTGGGACAGTGAAACCAGCCAGCCTGTTTGGAGCAGCTCTGGGCAACAGGGAACCCTCTGCCAAGGATGCTAATACCCTCGTCAGCTGAGGTTTATATCCCTAAAGGACAGCATCCCGCTGGTAGCCACTGAGAATCCCATTCCTCTTCAGATCTGAGACCAACGAGAAGGGCACGTTCTCATGAAGCTGCGAACTCGACAGCCTGCCCTGAGTCGTATTCAGTTAAACTGGGCAGATGACAACAAGAGCTAACATTTTAAAAAATGCATCCTACATGATTTACTTGAATTTTCACAACAATCCTGTTTTCTCCATTTTACAAATAAGGAAATTGACTTTCAGAGAAGTTGACTTTCCAAGACCATATGGCTTAATAAGCGGCAAATTTGGGCAACCGAATTCCAGAAAACTCTCAGGCGACAAAACCCAAAACCAAGGGCGGAGTGAGGGGCCGGCTTTCCTGGGACCTCTTTACTTCCAAGTTTCGAGCCGTGACGGTATCCGATTGGCCGAGGCCGGGCGCTCCAGCCAATCAGAGGTGGGCAATAGCCCTGCCCCGGGCACTTTCTAACTGGCCCTTTGGGCCCGAATCCCGGCTTAGATGCTGACTGAGTGAGCTTGCACTGCGCCTAGTTTGGAAGTGCCGGATCACATGATTTCGTCTATATCAGTGAATTGTATGTCCCATTGGCAGGGACCTTACCTCTTGATCCCGAGCATTTCGCCCATAGCAGAGACACAATAAACAACTGTTGAATTAGGGAGTGAACGTATCAGTAAGTCAATTAAGGGTCGGCAAAGAACATATCACGATCGTGCCTGATTCTGTGGCGCCATCATGTGTTCTGAGCCGAGGCGTGCGGGCACTCGCATTGCTTACGCTTGCGGGGGGGGTGGGCACGATAGGATGGCGGCTCTGCTCTCAGAATGACTGCTCTTTCTCCCTCGTGATGCCTCTGTGTACCGGAAGTGACGGGAAGGGGAAGGGGAATGCCGTAAGATTCAGAAAATAATTTAGCAATAGTGGCAGGAGCCAGATCAAGTTTGTATTTGGCCCGCAAAATTCTAATGACTAATTTATAAAGATCAATTTGTAAAAATTGTATGAAAAAGTGATTGGGGATTTTTTTTTTTTTTTTTTTTTTTGCGCTACGCGGGCCTCTCACTGTGGTGGCCTCTCCCGTTGCGGAGCACAGGCTCCGGATGCGCAGGCTCAGCGGCCATGGCTCACGGGCCCAGCCGCTTCGCGGCATGTGGGACTCCCGGACAAGGGCAGGAACCCGTGTCCCCTGCATCGGCAGGCGGACTCTCAACCACTGCGCCACCAGGGAAGCCCCCGATTGGGGATAATTTTTACAGAAAATTTGTAAAACATACTCCACTGTTAACACACATTAACACAGCAGCAACACGCCTGCTGACAGCGAGGAATTCAGTGATGACTGATTACACACCTCCTACCCTTACTGGACTTCACCTCAAGGGAAGACAGACAGTAAACAAGCAGTCCCAAACATATACATATTTGTATATGAGGCAAATACAGCCTAGCGGTTAAGAAGGTGAGTCCTGGAGCCAGACTGCCCAGGCGTGTAGCCTGCCTTGCTACTTCTGACCTGTATGTAGTAGAACACATGACTTAACCTCTCTGTGCCTGTGTCCTCATCTGTAGAATAGGAATCATAACACATTTGTTGTCAGGAGTAAATAAGTTATCTATGTAGACCTTTTGAAGGTCACCTGAGAAGGTAATGTCAATAAGGGAAGTGGAGACTCCCCTTGTGGTCCAGAGGTTAAGACTCCCGTGCTTCCACTGCAGGGGGCACGGGTTTGATCCCTGGTCGGGGAACTAAGATCCCACGTGCTGTGCAGTGTGGCCAAAAAAATAAATTAAAAAATAAATAATAAGGGAAGTACAGGCACCTGTACTGGGCACCCTGGAGCTGATGACAGGGGACTGAGGCACACATTCCTGAAGAAGTGGTTTTTACCATTGAAAGAGGAAGGACTAGGAGGAGTGAGACAGAAGGGAGGGACGAACTGGGAGAAGACTCCCAAGTAGAGGTGTAACCGCGGCAGTTGATGCACCCGGTCACTGGTTGTTTGGGGCCCACTTGGCAGAGGGGAGAGGTTCCCCCTCCAGGCTCCTCTCACCACACGGAGTACCGAAATCTCTGGTGCTCTGCTGAGAGGGGGGACTTTAAGAGACAAGGACTGTTGAACAGGAGGTTGGCCACAGGTGATGCCCTGGGGTGGCGTGAAGAAGGTATCCTCTGAACTTCCGTTCTGCTCCCTGAGCACCTGCAGCCTCTGAGGACTCCCGTTTTGAGTTACCTTCTTTCTTTCCTCATGCCCATCTTAGCTAGAATCCTGGAGGTGAAACATCCTTAACCTCATCCATAAGTCCTGGCAATTTCTTTGAATTTTTGTTCCTGCTTCAAAGTGGGCTGGCTCGGGGAGGAAATAACGGTCTCAAAATGATAAACTGAAGAGGGAAATGCACAGGATCACCAACCTCTCCGCGGCGTGGCCCAGCACAGAAGCAAATTTTGGCGAGGGTGGGATTGGAGCAGAGTCCAAGGGGGAAGTAAAGCAAGTGAGCCTTGAGGTGCCTTACCTGGAATGCCTACTACACACACGTGTCAGATGTACATACACAACATGGTACACGGTTTGCACTTCAGGAACATGGAAAGTAATGGGGGGCTTAAGCAGGAGAGTGGGAAAATCAGACTCAAATGTTACAAAGATCACACTGGCTGCTGTGTGACAAATGAACTAGAGGAAAACCCAATTAGAGGCAGGAGCACCTGTTAGGAAGCCAGTGCAGTAGAACAGATGACAGTGGTGATCTAGACCAGGGTCTAAGCTAACTTAAGACTATTTGGCATTTCTCCAATTGCAGAATTCCAAGGATGCTGGAAGCCTATGGATGAGGATATAACAGTTGTAAAGACTCACAAAATGTGTACTAGTACTTCCAGGAGAGTTCCATTTAAACAGCCCCCCTCCCCAACCCCGCTTCCTCTGGGAGTAGCTAGCTGTAGTCCTGCATAAAAGAAAGATCTGCCACCCAAGCACCTCTGCCTATGAGATATAGAGAAAGCAGAGACTGTAAGTGTCTCATCTGAGCAGCTGACATCCTGGACAGTGACCACTCTCAGGCTTCATCTAGTATTTTTTCTCCACCTACTCCTATTCCCCATTTTACAATTAGGAATACTAAGGAGAAGCCCCTTGCTCTGCTGAATACTAATGCCAGAACAGTTTCTAAGCCAAAGCAGAAGCATCCAACAACAGGGGCTGGAGAAAGAGGACAGAAGGTAGGAGTGTGACAAATATCCTCCAAGCAGAGTCCCACCTGCCCTCTAACTTCCCACTAGGTGTTTGAAGCTCTTCCAGGAAAGCCCTGTTCCAGACTCAGGATTAGGAAAGCAGGAAAGCAGGGTACTGGAGCCTCCTAGCATCAGCCCTTCAGGTTCCCTCACATCCACTGTGTCATTTTTGGAAGATGCTGCAACCTGAGTCAGACAACAGAATAAAGAACATTTATTCCCAAGCAGAAAAGCAAAGGCAGATAAAACTGCAGGGGGTTCCTAAGAACCTGTTTTCTATGTTTAGGATCAAGAGAAACCTGAAGAGGGCCTCTGAAATTTACAAAGCTTAGGGGTGTTAGTGAAGAATGGCCAGTCCCTTCTTGCAAAGGTGACAGGCCTGACATCATTCATGAGTCATTCATTCATGACTCAACCCTGATGTCATTTGTTCTTTCCAAACCTTCCCTTTGGATTTCTCCCCAGAATCATTTGTGTATAGTGTGTCTAAATTTTAAGAGCCACAGATTCTTTTCGGAATAACAACAGTAAGAAGGTATAAAAGTCTACCATTCCTCCTCTGCAGCACCCCTCCAGTCCATTTCTTCTTCTTCATTTTTTTTTTTTTGGCCATGCTGCCTGGCATGTGGGATCTTAGTTCCCTGACTAGGGATTGAATCCACGCCCGCTGCAGCGGGAGCATCAAGTCTTAACCACTGGACTGCCAAGGAATTCCTCATTTCTTCTTTTGTGTTCTCAATACAACCAGTGACATCCTGGCACTTACTGTGTGATGGGACCGATGTAATAATCTTCTAACTGGTTTCTCAGATGCCAGCCTTTTCCAGCTCCAGTATATCCTGTATATCTCTGCTAGACCATTTTTCCCAAAACCCCATTTCATCACTTCCTGTGATCTAAGAATCTATGACAATTCACTACTAAATCCAAACCCTAATATCCAAACCCAGATATGTTCAAATAATCAAATCTCATTTTCTACCTAACAAGACTCTTCTCTGCCCATGTGGCAAGGCTGCTCCCTTCACTACCCTTCCAGTGTACTGCATTTATCCTAGTGAAGTTGCTTTGGTCTTAATAGGGTCTCATCTGCCTAGGCCACTCTTCTTGTCACTTGGAATCCCACCACTTTTTCTCTCATAAGCAAACTCAACCCTTTCATGAAATCTTTTCTAACCTCAGAAATCCTTACCTTCTGAATACCAGACACTGTGAATGAAACAGCCTTCACGTTAAATAATAAGATGGGAACAAAAAAGGGAGAAGACCTGTTTCCAAGCCCTATTTGTATTCCTTTCCTAGGACTAGAAAATCGAATGTAAGGCCTTTGTAATGCAGGCATCTACCTTCTTTCTGATTAGTTAGCCAGCATACGCTGGTTTACCAGCAGGAAAAACAGGAATGTAAGGAGCCCTGGCAACTGAGTAGGGCCCTTGGCCTCTGGTGACATCCCAACTGCTTATGTTGGAGCAATGTCAACTCTGAAATGGAACAGTAGTATCAGGTGATGACTAGTCTATGGAATAATACATAAATCTTCACTAATACCAGCAACCAAAACATGCTGTTTTCTTTTTATACTCAGAAATGATGTCTTAGTAACATGAACATGTCAATTCAGTTAAACATCAATAAAGAATACATTAACGACTGATTAGTTCTTATGCATACAGCCAATGAACACTCCAAAAAAACAATAAAGTCCATTGTTTATGGATAATTAACATATCCAGAATTTTCCACTGGGCCCAAATCTCCTTTTCTCAAGCGAGTTTCGTTTTGTAGGGCACAGTTTGTCATTCCATACATAGGAACTTAACTAAAATCAGCAGAAGAAACTCTGGGGACTGAAGCTCAAGGCCTCCATACATTTTTACATCACTGATGTCTCAAAATGGCACAAGGTCACAGAAGCAGCTACGGACCATTACGCCCAAGAGGCTAAGCACTGGCAGGAATGAACATGGACTGCAGTGACACTGGGGGACTTTCCAGAGCCATCCATACAGTGAGTCTTTCTTACCTTTTAAAAAGACACATACTCCTTTGGGAGTTTCTCCCCAGGAAAATACATTTAAACTCAAAACACTGCATAAACTTCATCATAAACTCCATAAAACCCATCCAGTGAGTTCTTAGGGGTCTAGCCGCAGATAAGGAACTGTTAGTCTAGATTTCTACCAGATACCCATTTATTCCTACTACTGAAGAGTCTGAAGCACATCGCTTCCCATTTTCCTGCTCGGATTTAGGGCTACTCAGTAGATAGGTTACACACATTGTGAGAAGGCGGGATGTACTCAGCCTACAGCCTCAGGAGTCCACACTCACTTAATTATTGCCTTTGTTTTAAGTTATTTCAGGGTTGGTCCACAGGACTTTGCAGGGGCTGGGGGGGGCATAAAATTTCTTCCCTTCTTACAAGACTCCCAAGGTGGGTCAGAGTTGGCCACAAGTACAAACAAGACTCAACACAGTCAAGTGCCCCCAGGGGAATGTGGCAGGACTGACAGTCTGCGGTTCTCTCTGTAGCAGCTGTAACGTCAGATTAGGGAAACCACCTGGGGGGCTAACATTGGCCCCTTCCCTTCCCAAGAGACAAATCTGGCCCTAAAACACAGAAATGCCTACAAGGAAGGTCTGGGATTGGAATAGTTCTCATCACAGAAAATCCCTCTTCCAGGCCTGGTCCTAGATAAAGTGGCCCTTCCGTATCTAAGTCAAAGAGCTGAAGAGGACTCTCAGCTGGGGTTTCCTATTGCTCTTATAACTCAGTTTCATCTCATCTTTGCTTTGTTGCTCTGTGGGTGCCAACAGCTTTGGCCAGGTGTGAGGAAGTGTCCATTACTATTATTTGCTCTGACTGCTCTGCACAAAGATGCCAAGTAAGGATGGAGCAAAGGCCTTGGCAGTTACTCTTGCCTTGGACAGATGAATGGCTGTAGTCCACCTTGTCCCTAAGTTGCACCTGTTTGTATTCCAAGTACTGTGAACGCAGATATTCAGAATTCCTTTATAATCAAGATGCCTAAATTCTGAAATCATTCCCCAGCTCTGATAAAAAACTTGCCTTCTGTGATCTGGAGGCAAAGCAAGGATTTCTGACTACTGCTGATCGCTTCTGGAGCCCTGAGACTGGCCATTAGCAACTTGAAACCACAATTTTCACTGAGGATCCAAACCTCAGAGCACCTTTTATTTGCTTAGGGCTACTAAACGGTCAAGGTGATGTTAGGGATGTAAAAAAGATGCTGCAAGTGCCCACAAGATCAGGTTTTGTGGCAAGCCAGGACCACCACTAATTCTCCACGATGACTTCTCCACAGGACTTGCTCAAGCACAAGCACAGTTATCAGATGTGCATTCTACACAGATTGCACCCGCTGAGAAGAACAAGTCATGGTCTGCAACACAGACTTGTGTACACCAAAGATCCCAGGTTGGCATTTTGGTCCATGCTTAGCAAATCTTCCTGCTCTGGCCATCAGGACAGCGGGGACCGACAACACTCAGATGAGCTGTCCCAACCCAAATCCAAAGCAGCAGCTAGCAGGTCTCCTCTGCTGCTTCATGCCACACTCCAAACATGATGACTGGCTTACACACCAAACCTACTCGGTCTCTCTCTCTCTGTGTTCCCTCTTCACCTCTACTCTGTCACTTTCACGAGGGCTGGAGGCTGGCGTGAACAATTCTAAGCAGAGAACAGGCTGGGGCTGCCACAAAGGCTCCTGAGCAAGTGATCAGCCACAACAACTACATTAGCGTAATGATGTGGGAAAACGCTGGCCAAAAAAAAAGACGGAATTTCCAAAAGGTAAATTTCTGTGTATTCATGCCTAATCTTCAAAAGTTGTGTAAACAATTTTTTTCTACCTTCCCCATCACTTGTACAATTTTTGTCAAGTCCAAACGTAATTTAAAATGAGGTAGGTAGTTTCTCTCTCCTCGTGCCTTCATCTTTGTCTTGACTGTTGAGGCCTGTGCCGTGAAAGCACTCGTGTCCCGTGCAGGGGGAGCACCAAGGGTGGCACCAGTGACTGCAGAAGCTTCTCAGTTGGCTATTTTCTCAATCTCGTCCAAGTCATCTGTGTCCAGTCTTTCTATCTTCTTATCTGGGGGAAGGAAAAGAGAATTCAAAGAGACCAACATGGGGTTACAGAGACACACACTCAGGGAAGGAACAGCACAGCAGGGAGGGAGGAAACACAGGTCTCTGCTGCCTAGGAACGTGCTGTGCCTCTGGCCACAGAGATCCTTCACTGAACCCCAAAGGCTTCCAGTGACTGAGCAAGGGACACGGACAGCAACAGCCAGAGCCGCAGGCCCCTCAGCCTGGCCAGGGGGGACTGTCATTCAAGTCCCTGAGCCCTGAGCTCTCCAGGTGTGCATTTGAGAACTTCCACATTGTAGGGAAGGAGGGGAATGGGACAGAGACAAAGGCCTCTCTCGGGGCCACAGGAAAACCTACCCTTCATCCTCCCCTCCCCCACTGGACTTGCCCCTGTAAGGGAAGGGCCCAGCAGGGGACACTCCCAGGGACTCACTGAAATGCTCCTGGATTCTGTTCAGGATGTTCATGCTGTGCTTGCTGTCCACCATGTTCACGGCCAGGCCCCTCTTGCCAAAGCGGCCGGTGCGCCCGATCCGGTGCAGGTAGGTCTCGTTGTCCGGGTTCCCATCCTTGTCCACGGGAAGGTCAAAGTTGATGACGACAGACACCTGTTCCACATCGATACCTGCATGAAGGAGAGTTGGACAGGAGTAAGGATGGGAGACAGAAATCACTGTCGTCCACAGTCAGGCCTACACACACCAACCTCAGGTGGAAGGAACAGTCTGGGATGGGCCAGCTCTGGGATTCAGACAAAGGGGCAGGTAGCAGAACCCAGAGGGAGAAAACAGAACTGTGGCAGGTGCTGACCAAATTATGAAATCAGCCATCAGGCTCCAGAGAGCCTCTGCTGGATACCAGTATCTGGAGAAGCAGCTAAAGCCTCACGGGGGGCCCCAAGAAGAGCAGGCGCCGTTCTAAGCCACCAAGTCAGGACTCCTGGCTTCTGTGAAAGTTCTCCTCTGCCTAGGGAATTCAAACAGGCTCTCCTAGAGAACAGGATCTCCCGCAAACCACCGGAGTGTGCCCCAGATGAGGATCCCTCTCGCTACCCTGAGCCTGCAGACCAGGACACAGTCTCTGCTCACCGCGGGCACACACGTTGGTGGTGACCAGCACCTTCTCTTTGCCCTCTCGGAAGCGCTCGATCACTGCAGCCCTCTGCTCTACCACCATCTCACCACTCAGCAGAGCCACCTGGTGGCCTTCCTTTGAGAGCTCTGCTGCCAGCCAACTAGCTGTTTTGCGGGTCTGGAGTGAAAAGAATTGTTTTAAGTGAAGATACCTGTAAAAAAAAAAAAAAAGAAGACACCTGCAGAAAAGTGGCTTGTTGCCATTAATATATATGAAGGCTCTACTGAGTTCAGTCAGCAGGTTAGGCTTAAAGTTTCTGAATATTTTTTAGCCATGTGATTTTTTTTTTGAATAAATTCCTTCAATGATCTTAGTGTTTACCTATAAAGACTGGTTTGAGCCAAAGGGCTTCATTCCTAAGTACTCTATATTACTAAAACTTTAAAATTATTTTCCTGGATGTTATTTGGAGGTTTTTTTCCCAAGTTATCTCTAAGAAGTGGGACCAAAGAAGGTTTAGATCTTCAGTCTTCCCCTTACAACTCATTACAACCTGCGAGAATATGTCCTGGGCAGATGGAGGTGATTCATTTCCTTTCCAGCCACAGGGAAGGAGCCTGGTCCCCCAGCACTACGTGGCGCTGGCTGAGAGGGAGGGCACAGGGCCACACCCTCCAGTGGAGCTCCTCCCCCGCAGGCCTCCTCCTGCTGCTGCTGCTACTCACATGGCAGAAGATCATGGCTTGAGCAATGGTGATGGCCCCGTAGATATTACACAAGGCCTGGAACTTCTCATCTCTGCTGTTGCACAGGACGTAATACTGCTTGATGGTGTCCAGTGTCTCCTCCTCGCGCTTCAGTTTGATGATGTTTGGGTCTGGGACCACTTTCTGGGCAAATTTCCAGACAGAGTCTTCAAAGGTGGCAGAGAAAAGCAGCATCTGGCAGTTCCTGGGAAGCATCCTGCAAGGGAAGGCCCAGGTGTTCGACATGACCCCGACCGAGTGTTTCACTGGAAGGAACAGAAGCACAGCCTCCCCAGGCTTGGATGACCTGCGTCCCCAGGAAGGTGGCAAAGCAGGGAGGAGCACTGCAGGGAGGAGGGAGGAGCAGACGTGGGGCAGGGACAGGTGGTGGTAGAGTCCCTAAGTCTCCTTCCTCAACGCAGGCTGGGGGTATGGTCAGTGCGACATGGAAACGGCCCACCAAACAAATGCCTCTGAAAGCTGCAGAGTAAAGAACCTAGCAGGAGCAAGAAAAGGAGGGTGAAGGAAAAGGAGATGACGCTGCAGATCAAGAGGCCGAGAAGTTCCTCCTGGCTCAAGAGTTCCTACCTCTGGATGCGGATGCTCTGATCTTGGTGGCCCTGAGTAGCTATCATCACGTCAGCCTCATCCAGAACAAACACCTTGATCTTCTTGGGGTCAATGAACTTGAGCTTGGAGCACCAGTCCAGAACGGTCCCAGGGGTGCCGATGACAATGTGCTCACTGATCTTCTGACCTCTTTCCACTGTGGAGACAAGATGTGCTCTGTGGGTGTTTCCATGGCACAGCCAGCTCTACTCTCTGAGCAATTCTAAAGCTATGATGTATTTTAAAGCAATTGTTTTGATGTTTGCGTTAATATTTTAAGGAAAGGTTAGGATAGCACTACAGGATTTAATGGACATACACACAAAAAACAGTAATGCCGAAAAGATTTGGTAAGAGTATAAACAATGAGATGAAAATGGTATTCTTTTACATTCTCTATAATCATCAATCCTCTTTCAAGGATTTCTTATCTTTATTTCTTCTCTGTCAACATCATTCTCCCTTGCCCGGGTTTGCATTTCCTCACAAGTAGACTTTTTCAAAGTTCTCACTCTAGTATACTCTGCCTCTCAGTTCTCCCAGCGTCTAAGATGTCAAATGAGTCAGTCGCCTTTATGTGCCCCTTTCCCAGGTCAGTAAATAAGATTCATTATGAAAGGTTTTGTCTTTTCCAAGAAACAAACTGCCTCTCTTAGAGTGCTTCCCCAGACTAGGCCTGGCACAGCATGGCACATTCTTGGCCCTGTGCAGCCTGAAATTGAGAATTTGGCTCATTTTGGGTTAGATGGTACTTACTGATTCAATTTTTAGTCCTTTAATTACAGTATAACCTTAACCAAATACATACAAGCTCCCATAGAAGTCACAGCCAAGGGACTTCCCTGATGGTGCAGTGGTTAAGACTCCACGCACCCAATGCAGGGGACCCAGGTTCAATCCCTGGTCGGGAAACTATATCCCACATGCATGCCGCAACTAAGAGTTCACATGCCACAACTAAGGAGCCCATGTGCCGCAACTAAGGAGGCTGTGAGCCGTAACTAAGACCCAGTGCAACCAAATAAATAAATATTAAAAAAAAAGTCACAGGGAAAATTTTGCCTTAACATGAATGTTGAGTCAATTTAAAGCTAACAAATGCTCCTTTTTACTTCAGTTAACAAACCAATTACTGCCCTCCACAAACAAATGTTCAGAATCCTCTGCCATTCTAACTCAAATACAAACTGCAATATTTTAGATGTCTTAAGACAATTAGGGGGAAATGAAATGGACTAGATGTTAGTTATTAAAAATGTGTTATTTTCTTGGTTGTGGTAAGGGTATTGTGGATATGCTGCAGAATGTTCTTACTATGAAGTGCACACTAAAGTACTTAGGAATAAAGAGCCACAGTGTCTACAAATTACTTTCAAATGATTCACCCAAAAAAAAAAAAATACGGACATATATACAGATAAAGCAAATATGGCAAAATGTTTACTTTTCGAATCTAGGTGGAAGGCACATGTGTTCATTGTATTATTTCAACTGCGTACATTTTGAAATTTTTCAAAATAAAAAGTAATTAGCTTGATTAACAAGGATCACATATTCATACTCACATTTATTGCCACGAACAGCATAAGCTAGCTTCAGTTCAGGGTAAAATTTGCCCATCTGCTCAATCACTTTTCCCGTTTGAAGAGCGAGCTCGTAAGTTGGGGAGAGGCACAGACACTGGTAGGGAAAGAATGCAGAGAGAGGATTCAAGACACTCACTATTATGCAACAGGGAATTACCATTAGAACTTAATGATTCCTCCAGCTGAGGCTGAAGCAAAGAATATATAAAGTGCACACCATTTGACTCTTTAAGCTGCAGAGTCATAAGCTATAATTCTCAGGGGTCAGAACTCTGGCTGGGTAAAGACACTTGAGAACAGCTATTGGCCACTGGTATACCAAAAGCCCCATGTGAGTAGGGATCTGAAATTCCAATTGGAGATAAGCTTCCTTTTCTCTTACTCAGAAGGTTCTCAGAAGTTCCTAATGGATGATAGTTGTAGATTAAGGAAGTTTTTCTTGCAACTAAAGAAGCCAAGCCTATCAGATCAGCAGTATCCCAGGCCTGGCAAATCATTGAAAGGGGAACAGGATTTTTGTTATTACTGGAAGATCAACCATGTTGTTTGTGCTCAACTTACGGGGTTCTAGTTTATGTGAAAAGTAATACAAAGCTCGGCTTTTAATCCATCAAATGGCATTTCCCTTCCAGCTATGAGTTAGAAAACCCAAATTCACCAAGCCCTTACCTGGGGGTATCTGTTTGCAGGTTCTACTTGGCTAAGCATGGCCAACACAAAGGCAGCTGTTTTACCAGTACCAGACTGAGACTGGGCTATTAAGTTCTGTGGGCTGTACAAGAAAACAAACTGTTTAGGAGTATAAATCTCATGCATTCTTTCAGCGAATAAAAATGAAGCATAAAGCTTAATTAAAGAATGAATATTCCGACTTAATTTACAGAAGGAGGCCTTGGATTCTGTAGTAAAGTTACATATGCTAGCTTCACAAATAGAAGATTTTATGGTTTTGATTTGAAGTACTCCTTCCTTATCTTTTATCTGTTCTTGACATAGCAGTGAGTGATTCTTCTAAAATGTGAGTCAGCTCATGTCACTTTTCTGCTCAAAAACCTTCCAATCACTCCAGATTTCATTCACAGCAAAAGTTAACATTCTTCTAATGCCCTACAAGGTCGCGCCTGGTGTGGCTCCCCACTAGCTCCCTGTTCTACCACCTCACCACTGCCGGCCCCCTTCCTCACTCCACCCCCCTACAGTGGCCCCGGCGCTGCTCTGGAAACATGCCAGCCATGCTCTTGTCTGAGGGCTTCTGCACCGGCTATACAGTGCCTGCTACTACTGTCCCCAGACGGTAACATGACAACTCTCTCCTCTCCTTCAAGTCTTTGCTCAGATATCACCTATTTAATGAGATTCTACCCTAACTACTTGATTTAAAGTTGCAACCTACTTTGAAAAGCCTTAAAAAAGATGTACTGGTAGATGGATACATGATAAAGCATAGTAAATAGTCACAGTAAAATGTCACTGAAAGAATCTAGGAGGTGGGTGTATAGGTGTTCACTATAAAATCCTTTCAACTTTTCCATAATAAAACGTAGAGAGTCAAACTGCAGTCAGGTCCTTGGTATTCCCAATCCCCCCATCATGCTCTATTTTTCTCCTTAGCACTTATCACCTTTTAAAAAAAGAACTTTATTGAGATATAATTCATATACCATACAATTCATCCATTTAAAGCATACAAGTCAATGCTTTTTGGTATATTACATTAATGATATTTTAAAATTGTGGTAAAATAGATAATATAAAATTTGCCTTTTTTTTTTTTTTTTTTTTGTGGTACACGGGCCTCTCACTGTTGTGGCCTCTCCCGTTGCGGAGCACAGGCTCCGGACGCGCAGGCTCAGTGGCCATGGCTCACGGACCCAGCCGCTCCTCAACATGTGGGATCTTCCCGGACCGGGGCACGAACCCGTGTCCCCTGCATCGGCAGGCGGACTCTCAACCACTGTGCCACCAGGGAAGCCCAAAATTTGCCATTTTTAAGTGTACAATTCAGTGGCATTAATTATATTTACAATCTTATCACCTTTTAACAGACTATATATTTGATTTATTTTTAGTAAAAATATATCATCTATACTCCAAACTAGAATGTAAGCTCCTTGTGAGCAAGAATTTTGGTCTGCTTTGTTCACTAATGTATCCAAGTGCCTAGAATAGTATCTGTTACAAACCAAGCCCTCAATAAATATGTTAATGAAGAAAAAGTACTAGAAAATTCTCCCAGATCTCTTCTAACATTGACAATCTAACACTGAGCATCTATGAAAGCATCAAGATCCATAAATACAAGTGGCAAATGTGAAACAATCTAATAAGCAGTCAATTTATTCATTTTTAAGTATGCTCAAAAGACATTATACATCTTGAAAAATACATTATGACACAGAACAAAAAAAAACTTTGAGAAAATACAGACCTAAAGCATCTATTTTCAGACAAATAGGGAAAGGGGGATTTAGGATTATATGCAGTACAAATTTAGATAATCATATGTGATGTAGGGATCAGTTTTTATAAACAGTTCCTCATGCTCTAGAACCTTGTTCCTCAAAATGTGGTCTGACACCAGCAGTACTAGCAACACCGGGAAGCTTATTAGAAATGGTGAACCTCAGTCCCCACCTCAGACTTACTGAAATCAGAATCTGCATTTTAATAAATTCCTATGAGATTCAAACGCCTATGAAAGAGTAAGAAGCACTGCACCAGAAAATGACCTTAGCAATTGTACTATTCTGGTCTCCTAGAACCCTGTTTGGTTTTTGTCTTCTACATTTGACACATATATTTTACTTATCCATATAATGAAATCATGGTGTATATAAATGATATAAATGTATTTACCAACATAGAAATATTATTATGTAATTATCGTATCAAAAAAACATTTAAACATTTTATATGGTTCCTTTAAGAAAAAAGTATACATATGCAAGTTTACATAGAAAAACATCTAGAAGTCTCTACTCCAAATATTAATAGTGTAGGGGAGAGGGAGATTACAAATTATTTCTTTTTTCTTATTTTTCACTGTTTTCTAACTTTTCTAAAATGAGCATGTATTACTAGTATAGTTTTTTAAAATAATAAAAGTTAAAAAAAAACATGGGAGGTTAAAAATGGGATAGAGTTGCATCAGGACACGTACGGCTCAGCAAGCATTAAAGGCAATGCGTTCTCTTGTATCTTGGATGGACGGTTGAAGCCCATGGCGTAGACTCCCTTGAGAAGCTGTGGTTTCCTAGAAAAACAGTTAAAGATGAAAGTCACAGTCTCTTTGGTTAAGGAAAGAAGCCAAATATCTAGCTAACAGTACTGGAACTGTGAACTGGACACAATGTATAAGTGCAGCTAAAGCTTTTACAAATTACCTAGAATTTTTACTTACTAGCCCAAAGCAGCTAAATTCTTTTATTAAATTTGTGTTAACTAAAAATGTTCTGTAGTGATGAAAAAATTCTTGTAACAGGCCTAGGATTTCTATCTAAACACAAAGGGGAGAGACAGAAAGTAAATGCTCACAGCCGAAGCTCCTCGAAGGACTTCACTGAGTAGAGTGGGGAGTTTGGATCCCGCTGCAGAACTTCCACTTGGTTGGTGTTATCAACAAGGTTGCTTCTGATCAGCTTGTTGAGTAAGGACTGGGCGGCTCTGTCCTCTGTCAGGAAAAAAAGAGTGTGAAGATTTAAAAAAGTCCATGAAATCCAGCGTGATGATCTCATCTGAATTCAGCTGCCATTGGTATTTTAAGCAATAACATGCATTTGTACTGGGACTCCTAATTCAAGGTAGAGCTTAGTTTAGATTTATAAATGCAATTAAAATAGTTTTATTAAAGGGAAAAATTATGATACTCATATCATCTGTTGGGGCCTCATATTCTTCTCCAGAACTCTATTCCTAACAACTATCCTTTCTTGAGGTTACTGATTTCTCCTATCCAAACCCAAATATTTACTCCCCAATTTACACTCAATATAAATTTAAAATTATGAGCTTAAGGGACTTCCCTGGTGGCACAGTGGTTAAGAATCCGCCTGCCAATGCAGGGGACACAGGTTCGATCCCTGGTCAGGGAAGATCCCACATGCTGTGGAGCAACTAAGCCCGTGCGCCACAACTACTGAGCCCATGTGCCACAACTCCTGAAGCTTGTGTGCCTAGAGCCCATGCTCCGCGACAAGAGAAGCCACCACAATGAGAAGCCCGCGCACCACAACGAAGAGTAGCCCCCACTCGCTGCAACTAGAGAAAGCCCATGCACAGCAACAAAGACCCAATGTAGCCAAAAATAAATAAATAAAATAATAAAATTATGAGCTTAAAAAACACATCACAACAATGGAAAAAAAATTAACAAAGTCTGTATCTTGATGTTGGATGAGCTGTTCATTAAATGTGTCAAAATACCAACAAATATATATAATTTTATTAGAAAATGGTGATGCAAGTTAAAATTTCTTTTATAAAGACCAATACAAGATAATCATTCAGGGAATATTTCCTGCTGCTGCTGAAGTTTATCAGTTGTTCAAAGTAAAATTTCTCTAAAATGTAAAGAATTAGAATCCCTTTACCAATGACTATGTTGAAATTTTATTAGCACTGTGACTCCCATTAAAGTCCAGCCAAGTAGGGTGTAAAAATGAAACCTCATAACATTCCATTCTCTTAGACTGTAGAACTTCATGTATACGTAACTCTAGGCTAGGTTACCTTTCTCTTCTTCATCTGCCTTCTCTGTATTAGCATTGGTCTTGACCACAGCACCTTTATCAGACACAAAGCGGCCGTCATTCAAAATCACATCCCATACCCAACAGCTGAGACAATTCAAATTCTATGAGACACTAGAAATGTAAAGGCCTGGGGAGCAAAAAAATAAATGAGGAAACCAAGCCACAGATAAAAACATTTTATTGTTCCTATATAAACAAAGGTATGAAAACTGTTGCTTATATTTCAGTTCTTTCCAAGTCCTCTCACTTTACCTCAAAAACTAATATTAATCCCTCACAGCGTCAATAGTTCTCTCATGTTACAGAAAGATGGTTACAGCAATGACCAAAACCACCTTGATGCTCAACAGAGGAATATCTATATCTATGCAAATCATATTTCGTCAATATACAAACACCATAGTGCCATTAAGACTCTTTGTATATAAATTGTTGATTAATAGAAACATATATTCAATGTTGTAGTTCTGTAAAAACGTACAGAAAAATAATTCAGAGTGAGGTGTTGCAATTTCTCCCCTATAATGTTAAATACATCAACAAAAATTCAATGGACATCTTAGGTTTTTGGTAGATACGATTTCAGAATAATTACAATAGGTTAACCCTCAGGTTGTTCATACTTTGTCTATCTCATCTCAAATTGAGGAATATTTTAAAAAACATAATCATTGGTGGTATATTTTCATGGTTAGTAATACACTTTATAATTTATAAGCCAATTAGGCATCCTCATGCTTATATGAAGCAGCACACCAAACAATCCCGTTTGTTGATTCCCAAATCAAATGACTGCCAATATCTGCCAGCCCCCTGTCTGGTACACATATAATCTTTTTCCAGACAGTTGTCATGTTAAAACATTAATACTAAAGGAAATTATTTTTGTTTTCAAACTAGCATTTAGTTACTCACCATTGGCATCTGGTTTGATTTTCTCTTCCTTAAGATGCAAGTTGCTCAACTAAATGGAGAACATGGGGGGGAAAGTGTCAGGAAAATCACTTAAAAGATTTTGCATCAATAGTGCCTCCCCCAGTGAAGCTGGGAAGAAATGAACCACTCTCATGACCTATTCGTTAGGACATATTCATTAGGTTGTTCTGCTGGGCTCCTTTTGTTTACTAAATGTTAGAGTGAGAATAAACAAAATATCCCACAAAACCAGTTGAAAAAAACTGGTTACACAACAGCTCAAAATCCACACTTCCTAATTACAATCCTTAGAAAGAATTATAATTTGTGAGTTTGCTTAATGCCCGGATTACACAGATTCTCTCAATCTCTCAACAGAATACCATTTGAGTTGTCACTCTCATTTTTCAAATGAGGAAATTTAGAGAGATACTGGAAAATGGCAGTCATTCTTCAGAGAACACTGAGGCGGGAAGACTGCAATGAAAAGCATCTGTGGGTGGGAATCAGTCACGCTGCAGGCTATGTTGGAGCGACAGAGCCACAGCACGCCAGTATGCATCCTCACATTCGGGTTGCCTTGTGCTAGATGTCTGGTATTTTAAATTGGGAACAGCCTAGAGCATCATGGCACACTGTGTAATCAAAATATCCAGCAGGATGAAGTGGGAATAGAAAGGAAGGGATAAAGGAAAGACATTTCAAAGAAAGATTTATTAGGACTTTGATTAAACACTGTAAGTTAGGGATATCCTGGAAGGACTTATCTCCCCTATTAGGATGAAAATTTGTCAATTATACCTCAATAAAGCCAAAAAAAAAGAAGAAAGAAAGGAAAAGAACAGAACTTAAAGACGGGATATTTTTATTTTTAGTTGACCTTCGGATCTAGCCAAAGCAGGTGCTCTAATCATAAAATATTAAGTGGAGCTTAAGACATCATGTAGAGAAGGGAAAAAGAATGAAAATCACCACCACAATCAAATGGCTATTGCTTAAAGCACCACTTGCACAGGTTTTCTGTCTTGAGGTTCATTTCTGCTTTTCCTCTAAGTCCAAGAAGGGGGAAAGTGGAGGGAGGAATGAAAAAACTGTTTTAATAAGTGGTTAGCTGGGAATGGAGGAACCTCACTTCTATTGATGGAAACTGAAAAGGCAGTTTCTGGTGTCTGTCTGCTTCGCTGTTAGGGTGGATGGAGGAGGAAGCAGGGGACGGGGGAACACACTGGAGAGACTGGCAAGACGGAATTGGCAAAAAAAAAAAAAAAAAAAAAAAAGGAAATCACTATGAAGCAGTAAAAATCCTTCATTAATTCTGAAGGACAGAGAGCACACTAACAGATAATGAATGAGGCAACCTGCACCGTGTATGATATATAGTAGGCGTTCAATATATTCTAGTCTTCACTAAAGCACTCCTCTTCCACATCCTGCCAATGAACATGGTTTAAGCCTAATATTCAAGGCTGTTAAAAACAGAGACAGACAGACTGACTTACTGGCAATATTTACAAGAGCAGGGTTAATAGTACTCACGCCTAGGGTGATAACTGCTACCTAAAATAAATGATAGGGTTGAGGTATAAGTGAGTTAGAAATATCCTTTACTGTAATAATCAGTGATAAAAGGACAACCTATTCTTTTGTTGGTATATTGTTACAATTGAAGCTAACAGAGTAAATAAACAGTTAAATAAAATGCAATGTACAGAAAAAGTTGATAGCAACAATGTAAATGAAACCAGGAAATGTTGTTTTGATTACAATGTATCAGAATTCTGGAGAGGTTCCAGCAGATCCTGAAAACATACTCAGCCCTCACTTTGCTGTAAGGATCTCAAAGCCTAAACAGCAAAAGCACCAGGACAGTGAAGTTCACATCACCTACTGCAGTGTCAGTGAACTGAACGCTGAAACTTACGTTGAAAGTCCAGTTAGTTCCGATTCCTTCCTTTGCTCCATTTACTTGGACCAAAAGGGAGAAACCAATTTCTCTTGCAACTTCATTCAAAACTATTTTGCAATCCAAAAAATTAACCGAAAGGCAAAAAAGCCAAAACACCCACCTTATAATATCTACATTTTTTCAATACCTTTAGTTAATATTCTAGCTTTTTTTTTTTTTTTTTTTGCGGTACGCGGGCTTCTCACTGTTGTGGCCTCTCCCGTTGCGAGCACAGGCTCCGGACGCGCAGGCTCAGCAGCCATGGCTCACGGGCCCAGCTGCTCCGCGGCATGTGGGATCTTCCCGGACCGGGGCACGAACCCGTGTGCCCTGCATCGGCAGGCGGACTCTCAACCACTGCGCCACCAGGGAAGCCCAATATTTTAGCTTTTAAGATGTGTTAAAATAATTGGAATCTATACAGTTACACACTGCATTTTATTCAAAAGCTACTTGAAAAAGGATTCTCGAGACAGAAGAAGGAAGATTTAATGGTTATTCAGTTATACTGAATAAGGAATGCCTTAGGCACAATGGTGAAGTAGGAGACTTAAGAGTCTTACTCATCAGGGTTTCCTACTCCCTTTGCCCTTCTCTAAATTGAAATTTCCTAAGGAACAAGGGGAACAAAGAGGAACCACAGGGGAATTAGGAAATAAACATAAATAGGATTTAATATTTTCTTTTCTCAAATGAATAAGAAATGGAGCTTGATGAATATTTAAAACACAGTAACCTTGCACTGCACATGTCAGAGTCACCTACATCACACAATTCCTGTGGAGATCCTCAGTGGGAGTTCCACAAGGCAGAAGGAAAGAGCTGTCTTTACTCATTTGTTCAGTTTTAGAATATTGGGATCTATTATAATTTACCTGTGCATGATTAAGTAAATTCACAAAACTTATCCGAGTTTAACTAATCTGTACAATATGGATAAGTAATTCAAGATTCCTGCAAAGAAAATGAATTATAGATAACAATAACTATAATAATAACAATCACTTATATAGCACTTATTTCAGGCATGTCCATAAATCAGTGAGGTAGGTACTATGATTATCCCCATTTAATAGATGTGGAAATTGAGGAACAGAGAAGTTAAGCAATTTGCCCAAGGTTATAAGTGTTGGGCCCAGAATACAAATCCAAGTCTGTCTGGCTACAAAGTCTTAGGTCTTAACTTCTACACAATAGTGCCTCTCATAGATGATACTAATCTCAAAAAAATAATAATAAACTTAAAGATGATACAATGATGCAGTCACTTTGGAAAACAGTATGGCAGTTCCTCAAAAGTTAAACACAGAGTTACTATATAATCCAGTGATCCCACTTTTAGATAGATACCCAAGAGAACTGAAAATGTCCACACAAAAACTTGTACATGATCAAGTACATATGAATGATCATAGCAACATTATTCATAATAGTCAAAAAGTAGAAACAATTCAAATGCCCATCAATGGACATCAATGAATAGATAAATAAAATGTGCTATCTATACAATGGAATATCATTTGGCAATAAAAGTGAATGAAATACTGATACATGTCACCACATGGATGAACCATGAAAACATGCTAAGTGAAAGAAGCCAGCCACAAAAGAGCACATATTATATGATTCCATTTATAGGGAATGTCCTGAATAGGCATATCTAAGGGGACAGAAAATAGATTAGTGGTTACAAGGGGCTGGGCTGGGAGGTTGAGGAGAAATAGGGGTGACTGCTGACGGGTACAGGTTTCTCTCTGAGGTGATGAAAATGTTTTAAAATTGACTGTGGTAATGTTGATCTAATCTTCCTATTACATAAAAAAATTAACTCAAAATGGATCACAGACATAAATGTGACATTTAAAGCCATAAATCTTCTAGATGAAAATACAGGTGAAAAGCTTTGAGGCCTTGGGTAAGGCATATTTCTTAGAGAGAACACAAAAAGAACTAATCATGAAAAATTGACAAATTAGAATTAGCCAAAATTGAAAATGTCTCCTCTTCAAAAAAGTACTGTTAAAAAAATTAAAAGGCAAGTTCCAGTCAGGGAGAATATTTATGCAAACGACATATTTGATAAAGGACTTGCATCCAGAATACATAAAGAATTCTCCCAACTCAATAATAAGAAAAACAATCAGATTTTTTAAGTGGGCAAAAGATTTGAAAAGCCACTTCAAATAAGTTATACAGGTGGCAAATAAACACATGAAAAGACTCTCAACATCATTAGTCATTAGGAAAATGTAAATTAAAACCTCAGTGACATACCACTATACACCTATTAGAATGGAGGGAAAAAACTGGCCATGCTGCGCTGGTGAGGATGTGGAGCAACTAGAGCTCTTATACATTGCTGGTGGTATAACAAAATGGTACAGCCACTTTGGAAAATAGTTTGGTTTGTAACTTACAAAGTTAAACATACACTTAACATATAACCCAGCAAATCTCACTATTAGGTATTTACCCAAGAAAAATGCAAACATAAGTCCATACAAAAATCTGTATCCTAATGTACATAATAGCTTTATTCATAAATGCCAAAAACTAGAAAATACACAAATGTTCATCAACAGAAGACTAAGCAAGCTGTGGTACACCCATGCATGGAATACTACCCAGCAATAAAAAAGAACAAACTACTGATCCATGCAACAACATGGTTGAATCCCAAACGCATTATGTTAAGTGAAAGCCAGATTTTTTAAAAGCCTACATATTATATAATTCCATTTATACCACATTTTGGAAAAGGTGGAACTAAAATGACACAAAACAAGTCAGCAGGTGCCAGAGATGGGTGGGGAGAAGGAAGTGAATGCAAAAAGTTTGATGGAACTTTTTGGAGTTGTAGAAACGTTCTATATATTGATTGTGATGGTAGCTACACAACTGTATGTCTCTGTCAAAATTCACAGAACTGTAGCACTAACAAGGGCGAATTTTACTTTATATAAACTATATCACAATAAACTTGACTTAAAAAAATTAAAAGGCAGTCCAAGAGATCCAACATTCAACTGATAAGAGTCTGGAAAGAGGAAATGAAGAAAAACCAAGGGGAAGAAATCAACAATGAGATTTTTCAAGAAGATTTCCCATAACACAAGGACAAGAGTTTTCCAGATTGAAGTTCCCACCCAGTACCTAGTAAAATAAATGAAAACAGACCCATATCAAGACACATCATCATGAATTTTCTGAATACTGGAGACAAATAGAAGATTCTTCAAGCTTAGAAAGGGAAAAAGAGGTCACATCGGGAACCAGAATGGTCTCAGACATCTCAACAACAAATACAGAAATCTAGAAGGCAATACAACAGTGTCTTTAAAATTTGGCAGGAAAATAATTTCCAACTAACAATTCTACACCCAGCAATACTATTGTTCAAATGATAGGGCAAAATAAGCTAATTTCGGAAAGGCAGTATCTTAAAAAAGTTACTTCCCATACACACCTTCAGAAAGCTGATAAATGGCTCCACCAAATCGAGAAAGATGAAGAGAGGGGATACAGAAAGGAAGGGATCCAATACAAGAGAAGAGGAGGAAGTCCCCAGATTGAGCGCAAAGGGAAATTTGCCCTGTACCCCTCCAGCCCCCAAAATGAACTGGGGCAACTAGTACAGTTTTTTTTGTTTGTTTTTTGCGGTACGCAGGCCTCTCACTGTTGTGGCCTCTCCCGTTGCGGAGCACAGGCTCCGGACGCGCAGGCTCAGTGGCCATGGCTCACGGGCCCAGCCGCTCCGCGGCATGTGGGATCTTCCCGGACCGGGGCACGAACCCTCAACCACTGCGCCACCAGGGAAGCCCCAACAACTAGTACAGTTTGAAACAGGCTAAATAAAAGACCTGGGAGAAATGGAACTGACAGATCACTTGATGTGTGGGAACATCCTGAGATAAACTTAGACAATTAGCAAAGAGGCTGGGGTTGAATTGGTGATAAACACACAAAAAAAAGGCAGTTATAAATTCCAAGGGAAAAGTTGTATAGGAAATAAAGGTATTCCTGAGTTACTAATAATATAAGCACAGAATACTGATCTAACTAAAGTCACAATATAATGGAAAGATGGGGAATGGGAAGGTGTGCTTTTGTGGTGGGGATAGGAGGATGGAGGAAAGTGTCAAAATCAATTAACACCTAAAACGGAAAATTCAAGAAGTAGCAAAGCAAGCATGTTATTCAGGGAACAAGGAGGTCAGTATCGTAAATCAATGTCGAGAGAAATAAGTTTTCTTTGGAGAGGAAGAAACTGGCGGGAACCACTTTCTAAAACTATTTGACTATCTATGTGCATATGAAACATTTTTATCAGTTATAAAAAATAAGACTAAGTCCTTGTTCTCGAGAAATTAACAGAAATAAGTACCAACAAAGCGGGTTCGAAGCACTATGAGAACTCGAGTGTTTAGGCGGGAAAAATGAATTCTACATAGTAACGTTTAACCCATATCTTGCTTACTGTGTGTCAGGCCCAGAACAAAGCTAAGCGGATCAGGAGAGGATTTACTGACTGCCAAGCCTACAGAGTCAGTCATTCATCATCACTGAGCAAGCTGAGGAAGCACACAAATATGAATGAATAAGCCATGGTTCCTGAGCCCAAGCAGCTCAGAATCGGAAGGTGGAAAATGACACCTACATAGGTGATTATTACAATTCAGGGTCCTGACTCCAGGAAGACAGGCGGGCGCCTGGGCTCTTTAGCTATGGGAGCGCTCACCTGCGCTTACGTAACCTGTCGGGGGCTGGGTGGGTAAACAAAGCCAGCTCAGGGTCCAGGCTCCATCCCTACGCGCACCCCATCCCGGCCCAGACCAACCTAGGGAGTGTCTTTTCCCAGGCATCTGATCCCGGCCAAAACGGCCCCCTGACCCTTTTGCGGCTGAAGCCAACTCACCGACTCGGCTGCCGCTTCCTGCTCGTCCACCGCCAGGGCCCACGAGTCGGTGGCCATGGCCGCGGGCACGGCTGGGACGCAGGTGCCGGCAAAGTAGCCGGCTGGCGCGGCGCGATCCGCGATCCGCGATCCGCGATCCAGATAGACTCCCACCCCAAAGAGGGGGGAATTCTTTCGCTCCGGCGCTGGGGACCGGAAGCGGCGCGCCGCAGTGACGTAAGAGACCGCGCCGGACCGGCCGCCCCTCACCCACTTTGGACTGGCACTTTTGTCGCCTTCAGGCCCCTACCCCTTCATTGCTCTTGGTTTCTTATCCAACGTCCAGAACCGCAGACTAAGGTAGTATCTTAAAGTGCCTAAGCTCCTGTCAACCGGCTCTCCAACCAAAGAGCAAAACCACATTTTACTCTCTATTGCCACCGTGCTGGGAGAGATGCCACATTCTCTCCCAGCACGGTGGCATAGAAGATGCTCATATAGATTGAATACACCAATACACAAAACCATTACGGATAGTGAGCAAGATGAATTTGAAAGAGATTTTTTTCCTTCGCTTTTCAGGTTGCTAATTTTAAATGTCCAGGTGTTTGGATAGCCCTCTCAAACACCGTTTGGTTAAAAATTTGTCCCACAGACTATGTGCCAACATCACTTACAGGAATTTGACCTTGAAAAATACTCAGAGTGGGTGCTAGGGAAATGTGTTCCAGGTAGAAAATCAGAGACAAAAAGCAAGCAGGTTTGTGGAACCAAACACAGTTTCTGGAATGATGACAAGAACCAGGGATGAAGTTGATAGGAGGTCCATGAAAAGGGCCGTGCAGAGCAGCTTATGAGCAAATGAGTTCACTCGAGGGATTGCCCCACTCTGGTGTAACTTTTAGAGTTAGCCCTGCCTGGCTAGAATCCCAGCTCTCTCATGTAAGGGTTCTGTGACTGGGAGAATTAAAATGTGTGTGTGTGTGTGTGTACATGGCTTTTAGAAGAGGTAAAATAAGGATTAAGTGTGACACTTTCCCTTAACTGGGATCAAACGAGCTTCTCTCTCCTTGCTACTTCACTAGAAAGAAGCTGGGCACTTCCCTGCAACCTGAGTGAGAAATGAATCCCCACTTCTTTCACTTTGCCAGTAATCCACTACAACAAATTAATTTCAAGTAACAGTGGGGTCTATGGGGAATTTTACTTGTAGACTTATAAGTAAAAATGTTTGGGAAAGTTACCCTTACAGTTCCCGCAATCCTCTTCTTGCCATGATTCTTTTTCTCCCGCACTCTTTACAGGGTTAATTTGGGGGAGATTTTTTTGGACCCTACAGGTAAGGATGTGCAAGAAGAAAAAGGTAAATATGCATTATGGCAGGCCATGACCTACATCTCCTCATGTGAGAAGCAACCCTGGGAATGTCTTGCCAAATTATATTGATCACAGGGCTAAAAGAGATTAAGGAACTTTTATGTTTAATGAGGTTAAAAATAAGCCATTAAAGGTGCAGAACTGGGGCTTCCCTGGTGGCGCGGTGGTTGAGAGTCCACCTGCAGATGCAGGGGATACGGGTTCGTGCCCAGGTCTGGGAAGATCCCACATGCCACGGAGCACCTGGGCCCGTGAGCCATGGCCGCTGAGCCTGCGCGTCCGGAGCCTGTGCTCCGCAACGGGAGAGGCCACAACAGTGAGAGGCCCGTGTACCGAAAAAAAAAAAAAAAAAAAAAAAAGGTGCAGAACTGTATACAATAGGATCCACTTGTGCAAACAAAACAAACTCACATATATGCTTGTACATACTACAGAAAATGTATAAGATACACACAAAACTGGTATCAGTGGCTGCTTCTAGTGAGGGGCTCTAGAAGTCTGGGGTGGGAGGAGACTTCCTTTTCATTGTGTACAGCTAATCCTTTGAAAATTTTTCCATGTGCGTGTTCTCCTTTTAAAATTGTATTTCAGACAAACAGGAAAGGGAATACTATAACAGACATCTAGATTCCCACCTCACGGCTTAAGAAATAAAACAATTAAGATTCAAATGAAGCCCCTGCATTGCCATCCCAAGAGACAGAAGCTCTCCTGAATTTTAGTGCTTATCTTTCCCGTAAGTGCTTTTAGTATGTATAGCTTTTCCTATTTAAAAAGAAAAAAAAAACTTAAAAATAAGCCCCAGGATTCTAGACTTTCCAATGTCCACCCCCAACACCTGCACAATGTGAGACTCCTGATAAGAAGGAAACTGGTTCCCAAAGTGGGGCGTGGAGAGAGGAATCAAGGGAATAAGAGCACCTGGATTTGAATTCAGCCTCCTGCATTTACTCCCACGTGACCTTAGGCAGCCCGTCTCCTCTGAAATCCTGGTAAGCACTCATCTCACGGTTCGAGGATTCAACGACATCACAAGGTTATAAGGGCCATCGGCCCAGTGCCTGGCCCTTGGCGAAGGCTTGATTAAATATACGCTGTTATTATTATTCCTGTCACCCCCTCCCGTCCCAGCCCGGGGTGGGGGCGGGGAATAAGCCTAAACGTGGGAAAAAAGGTCTTGTTTCTACCCTCAGAGATACTCACGTCGCCCACAGGCAGGGCGAGCGGAAAGCGCCCTACAGCGCGACTTCGGAACGGTCTAGCATCCCCGGCCATCACCCCTCAGCATTGCGGTTACCGCCGCCAACGGCGGCTCACAGCCCGAGCCTCATTGGCTGAGGCCTAGAAGCCAGTCTCGCCAGGCAATCAGAGAAGGGGGAACTGCAAGCCTGGCGCATGCGCACTAAAGTACCTAGGTGCAAAAGGCTAGGTCTACGTTTCAACAGGGGTAGCCTTTGGGTATTGAGCTGTTTTTTTCCCCCTCCCCCCGCCTTGAGTTTTTTAAACCGAGTTGTTTTTTCCTGAATGTCAGGCTCCCGCCTTAGGTTGGAAACTCCATAAGGACAGGGCAGTGCCCTCCTTAATCTTGATCTCTAGGGTCTAGCGCATAATAGACACTCACTTGGTGAATAAATAGATGAGGAATGCACATCCCCCCTCCCTGACCCCCAGATCAAACATTTTTATTTTTAATTTATTTTTAATGAATATTTTATTTAATTTTATTGATTTTATTTTATTTTTGGCTGCACTGCACTGCAAGTGGGATCCCAGTTCGACCAGGGATCGAACCCCTGCCCCGCTGCATTGGAAGCGTGGAGTCTTAACCATTGGATCACCAGGCAAGTCCCTATTTTAAATTTATTTTTAATCATTTTTTTTTTTTTTGGCCAGGCTTTGCAGCATATGGGATCTTAGTTCCCCGAACCCGTTCTCCCTGCAGTGGAAGTGGAGTCTTAACCACTGTTCTGCCAAGGAAGTCCCTGTATATCAAACTTTTTGATCTTTGCCTCTGAACAAATAGGTGAAGAAGCTCATTCTCTAGTTTAGGCCACTGCTACTCCAAGTGTGATCCCCAAGTAATAGCACAGATAACACGTGGGAGCTTATTAGAAATTCAGAATCTCAGGCTTCGCTCCAGACCTACTAAATTGGGATCTACATTTTAAGATCCTAGTGAGGCAGGAGATAGATGGGCCCCAGGTTAGACATTTACAACTGGCCTCCCGTTTACATTTCATGAGACAGAAAAAAGTGGGTCAAGCTGGATACTTACAACTAGCCTCCTGTTTGCATTTCCTGAGACAGGAGATAGGTGAGCTGCACGTTAGGCATTTACAATCAGTCTCCTGCTTGCTCTGAAATAGAAGAAATGACAGGGACAGGGTAAATAGCCAAGCTTTGTCTCTTGTGGATGCCTTAAGATAACAGTCATGGCAAGAGCAAAGAGGGGCAAAACCTTGTTTGAGTAAAGGATCAAGGGATCTCCGCTTCCCCTCACCTTGGGGCAAGGGAGACACTACACATGGGCAGAAAGGCTCCTTGAGGGTCAAAAGTCAGGGGACAACTCCAGGCCATGGTGACTCTTGCTTCTCCCAGACACATTCACGTCGGGATCCATCTTGACTGAGAGGTGCGTGCGCACCGAAGGGGAGGGTCCTGAGACAAATTAGCCAGGGGAGAACAAAACAAGATGATTGGCCAGAAGGAAGACAAAGACCCGGAAAACTGCCCCTTTATAAAGAATTTAAGAATTTCCCAAAGGCGCGACTCTTTCTCTGAGTTCGCCCATGTGTCTTTCTGCATGTACTTTGCTTTTCCAATAAACGTTTTCCTTTTCTCTTTACCTTCTGCCTCCTCACCTGAATTCATTCTTGACAAGGCAGGCAAGAACTAGGAATCCAAGCCCTAGCCGCTGGCCCCTGTGGTCTAGTGGTTAGGACTCCTGGTCCGGGAACTAAGATCTTGCTTCCAGCTACCACTCACTGTTAATTGCTGCAAGCTACTGCTTACTGCTGCATGTATCAGAAATCACTAGGTGACTCCTATAGTACTTCATGGTCTGAAAACTCTTCAGTCACCCCCATTTGACCTGATAGCAAATAAATGAACATTCAAAGTCCATTTTATAGATGATAAAAGTAGCTTAGGTGCCATGGAAGAATTAGACTACATCCTTCCAAAACTAAATATTTTAGCTGTACTATCTTGAGCCCCTGCCATCTTCTTCCTCATGCCCCCAGGTAAGGTTCAACCAGTATTCTACTGCAGAGCAAGCCATGTGTGTAGCACTCACTCTTACCTACAGTCGTAAGCAATTAGCCCAGAATAAGTTAGTAGTTTCCTAAAATAGACAATTTGCATGTTGCCTTAAGATAGTTTTCCTTCTATTATATAGTTGACACTATCTGTCAGGGAAAAATATTGTAACTGGGAAGAGCCAAATCTGACTACATGTTGGATCTGTTCCTTTTACTTTAACCTTTGCTTTCCGCTGCTTTGTTCACTAAAAGGGTACTGTCTATACATAGTGGCCTGCCTCAGGGAACCCTGCCCCTGAATATTAAACCAAAGCGCCTTTGTTCAGGGAAATATCCAGACCCTGTCCACCTGTGGATGGCTGCAAGAAATAAGAAATTAACACATCCCCTCCCTGAGGCTGGCCATTACAGGGGATATTTGCAAAATTTACAGTCTTTTTACTTTACCTCCTCACCTCCTCCCCCTCTCTACTATAAAAGAAACTGGCATCCACATCCCAATAAGTGGTTATATTGAGACTTTAGTCTGCCATCTTCTCGGTCTTCTGGCTTCCTGGATAAACTCGTATTCCTTGCCTCAACACCTCATCTCTGATTTACTGGCCTGTTGTGTGGCGAGCAGAGCGAGCTTGGACTCGGTAACAGTATCATAGAGAACTGGGAATTATCTGAATAATTCATGTAGAAAATTCATTTTTAGAAGAATGTGACTTTTGGGCTTCAACAATTTCTCTTCATGTGTACTGAACCAATCACTGGGGAATAAAAAACATTTTTTTCTCTATCTTAAATTCTTTTGTTAGTGAAAGCGCTAATTAACAGCAACAACTATGGCAACATAGCTAAGTTATTAAGGCTACAACCAATATTACTTTATTTTGAAAGTACAGTTTGTACAATTTTGGCTCTCCATTTTAAATGTGCGGGTACAAAAGTCTGACCCACTTCTCAGGTTGTTGTGACTAAATATGCTATTTTGGGCCATTTCATTAAATATCTTTTTTAATTTTAATTAATTTATTTTTGGCTGCATTGGGTCTTCGTTGCTGCGCGGCTTTCTCTAGTTGCAGAGATCGAGGGCTACTCTTCATTGCGGTGCATAGGCTTCTCATTGCGGTGGCTTCTCTTGTTGCGGAGCACAGGCTCTAGGCGCGTGGGCTTCAGTAGTTGTGGCACACGGGGTCAGTAGTTGTGGCTTACGGGCTCTAGAGCACAGGCTCAGTAGTTGTGGCACACGGGCTTAGTTGCTCCGCGGCATGTGGGATCTTCCCAGACCAGGACTCGAACTCATGTCCTCTGCATTGGCAGGCGGATTCTTTTTTTTTTTTTTTTGCGGTACCCAGGCCTCTCACTGTTGTGGCCTCTCCCGTTGTGGAGCACAGGCTCCGGACGCGCAGGCCCAACAGCCATGGCTCACGGGCCCAGCCGCTCCGTGGCATATGGGATCTTCCCGGACCGGGGCACGAACCCGTTTCCCCTGCATTGGCAGGCGGACTCTCAACCACTGCGCCACCAGGGAAGCCCGGCAGGCGGATTCTTAACCACTGCGCCACCAGGGAAGACCTATTTTGGGCCATTTTGGATGAGAACAGTTGTCTCTCTTGGTTTTGACCTTAGCTGTCTTAACCTCTGGGTGCCTAAGTTTCCTCAGCTGTTAATAGCAGGTAATAAAAGTAACTCGTAAGGTTGTTGTGAGGATCAGTGTCTGCTGCATACTAAGTGCTCAACAAACGCTAGGTGTGATGATGATTATTAATGCTTTGCTGTGAACCGGGAAATTAAGTGACTTTTTGCTAGCTTTTGAGCTTGACCTTCTATTTGTGTAGCATGCTCTTTTACATAAAAAGAGTAAAATTTTTCTGAAGTATTGAAACCAAGCAGGACCCTGTGGGGCCGTCTTGGGCACAAAAGCCTTTCTAGGAAAGAGGTTTTATTCAGCCTCCTTGACCTTCCCAGAGTTCCAAAGGGCAGATTCAGACAGTTGCTCATCAGGGAAGGGAGGGAATGCAGAAACAAGGGAAGAGCAGTCAAGAAACAATAGTGCAGACTTGGAGTAGGGTCCTGGTTCCTCCTCAAGGAATATACATATAATATCTTTAAGTTCTTCTGCAGGAACTAAGGCACCCCACTCAGGAGGAGGATGGTAACTTCAGGCTGAGCACAAGATTCCTGGAGCACCACCCTGTTACCTCACCACCAACCAATCAGAAGAAAGTCACACACCCTGCAGCCCTCACCCTAAATTTTACCATAACCCCCCCAAATCATCAGGGAGTTTGGGGTTTTTGAGTACCAGTCACCCGTCCTCCTTGCTTATCCCTGCAATAAACCTTTCTCTGCTCCAAATTCCCATTTTTGGGGTTGTTTGGCCTCACTGTACATCGGGCATATGAACTTGTGTTCCGTAACAATATCTTTAACCCAGTTATGACCAGCAGCACAATTTTATACCCTTGTATTTAGATATACAAGATGATGTAGGTTAATAGTGGAGAGGTTTAGGTCATGGGCTTTGGAGTTGAACAGAAACGGGTTTGAATCTTGGCTCTTTAACTTACTTTTCAGTGTGTACTTAGGCAAGGCAGTTACTTCATCTGTAAAAGGTATGCCAGTTGGCCTGCCTCATACACAGTTTAAAAACTAAACGAAATAATGTAGGAAGTGTTTAATAATGCCTCACATATAAACATTAACTATTACTTTTCAAAGGCAAATCGAGGACCAAATGCCAATTTAATCGTCTCTCAAAAAGTACGTTATTTTTTCCATACCAAATCCAACAAGGTCTAAAGGACAAGTGTATCCATAAAGCACAACGTATCAGAATCTGAGGTCTGCATACCATTCTGCAACTAAAACGAACATAACTAGATACTAAGAGCTGTGACCTCTAGCAAACACGCGTCACCATTTCCCCCTTATTAATCATTTCAACGACTAGGATTTAGAGGATGGATACTAAAATGTCGGTCCCCAGAAGTCCACATCCTTACTTGTCACGTGACGTGCCCTAGTCCCTTCTTTCCCTGCCATTGCATCAGCCGACTTAGAGCCGCCTTCCCAGAAACCAACTAATAAGCTGATTCGTGCTCCAGTTGACTGGCATGTCGGATGACCAATAATTTCTCGGAAAGGTAAGGCGCGGCGGGGCACTTTCCACCCGCGGGCTCTGGTTGGACGGGGCGGTGTGTGCTGCCGAGGGCAGTGGTTTGGCGCTGGTATCTCTGCGTGTCTGCGGGAACAGGTAACCGTGGCTCCGGGCGCTGGGCTTTGAGGGAGGAGTTAGGAACTGCGACCCTCGGGAGAAGCAGATTGACCTCTGAGAGAGTTCTACGGCGCCGCGATAGCGGCTGTGCTAGGCGTTTGGTCCCTGGGCCAGGCCCTGTGAGTCCTCTGGAACGGGGCATGGGCTGGAGCCGGGGTTGAGGCAGCCGCTTGGCGACACGGCAGCTGGAGAGTGGCCTTTTGTCAGACCCTTGGAGCGCCGGTGGTGGAGTGGCCTCGGGTCGCCTTGCTGAGGACCGAGACCTTGGAAGGATCACTGTTGTCGCTGACCATCCGCCCAAAGCTGAGGTTTTATCTCCCCTGGTTTTAATCCCCTAGGGGCGGGCGGGGTTGCGGGCGGGTAGAGTGGTCAAGACGGGTGGAATCAGGCTGGGAGCCGTTCCCTAAATTCTTAAAATTAGCTAATAACTGATACTAGTCCAGGCCTATCTAGAAGCACTTTCCGTGCTCCACCACGTTTAGCTGTTACTTTTTCAGGGTCTGCGTTTCCAGTGTGCTTTAAATTCATTCACAGTTCGCTACTAAAGGGTTATTAATTATACCATGAAATACTTAGCAACCACTGTGCTGGATGCTGAGGACATACCCGTAATGGTGAGCAAAAACCACCAGTCATGATTCCCACTGGGCTGGAACTTACAGCCTGTTGGGGAGATGGACCTCCAGCTGTCAAATGCATGTGCAAATTATGACGGGAGACACCTGGGGCTATGAGAATAAAATAGGGAGAATCTGATCAAGAAGGAGAAGGCTTCCTTAAATAAGTCTCTTTGAAATTGAGATGCCAACAATGAGAAATTAACTAGGAGAAGGCAAAAAGGGAGAATAGGGTAGTCAGCTTACCTGGCAAGTGAAGACCATGTTGAAAGGTCCAGTGGCTGGAGCCTTAAACCCAAAGGCCAGTGTGATTTAAGGTACTTAAGACCTTTACAGTTCCTGCTGGGAAATGGAATCTGACCTCCTTTGTGCTACCTCTGTATCCAATATAGCCTTCCTGTGTATTTATATTGAATAAATGAATGAGTGGTGATGGTGACACAGCCTTTAATAGTCCCAGCGTCCATAGGGCCTAACAGCAATATATTGGATCCTTTTACATCATACTGCAGTTATTTCTGTGACTGTCTCCCTATTAAGGGCATGGACTCTCTTTCATCTTGGTTCCCAGCATACAGTATGTATTCAATACGTTGAATGAATAAACAAAGATGGAAAATTCATGTGTCTTTTGGAATGGAACTGCTTATTTTCCTCAGGTAACACATTTAGAGGAGGAGCAATGAACATTCTGAAACAGCTATGATGTTGCTGCTCAATCAGAATTAGCACCGTATGTTCATTGTTGCCACCATGATTAATATTCATTGAGAGCCATGATGAGAAGGGTCGAGGAAGAATGTGGTGTGACAAACTTTCTAGAAACCGTAGCCTTGACTCCTTAGCGTGAACAGAAAGTCCTCAGCTGTGGGGATTTTAGTCAGCTCCTTGGCTCTGTCTGCCAGTTTCACCATCTTTTTGCCCAAAGGGCTTTTTGTTTGAGTAATGAGTTGATTGAGTTGTGAATAAATCAATTGAAATTGTGATTAAACATAAATCTAAGTCACAGTCTCATCGTGTTCGCTGTGTACATCTTTCTTTGTATCTTCCTCCTAGGAAGGAAGAAAACTTTGAGCTAAGTGATGTAAAGTAATAGTATCCAACTTGTTCCAGGTTACAAGTTGCTTCCAAATACAGGATGGCTTTTGGCCTCACACCCCAGGTGGCGTAGGCAGAGTAGATCTTACTTTTTTACAAAAAAGGAAACAAATTTAGGACAAAGTGCCTTTTTATTTATTTAATTGTTTAAAAATTTTTTTGGCCATGCTGTGAGGCATGTGGGATCTCAGTTCCCCAACCAGGGATCGAACCCACGACCCCTGCATTGGAAGCACGGAGTCTTAACCACTGGACCACCAGGGAAGTCCCAAAGTGACTGTATTTTTAAAATAAATTTATTTATTTATTTGTTTGTTTGTTTATTTTTATTTTTGGCTGCGTTGGGTCTTCATTGCTGCGTGCCAGCTCTCTCTAGTTGAGGCGAGCAGGGCTACTCTCCGTTGCGGTGTGCGGACCTCTCATTGCGGTGGCCCCTCCCGCTGCGGAGCACGGGCTCTGGGCGCACAGGCTTCAGTAATTGTGGCTTGTGGGCTCTAGAGTGCAGGCTCAGCAGTTGTGGTGCATGGGCTTAGTTGCTCGGCAGCATGTGGCATCCTCCCGGACCAGGGCTCGAACCCATGTCCCCTGCATTGGCAGGAGGATTCTTAACCACTGTGCCACCAGGGAAGTCCCCAAAGTGACTTTTTAAAGGTTAGAGCCAGGTCTAGAATTCTAGAGACTTTTAGATAATGTTGTGAATGAGAGGGTTCCTATTTTTCTAGACACCCAGTGCTACATGGCACTACAACTCCATGCCAGTGGTACCCTCTACCAAGGCCTGTCACTTCTCTCTAACCCGCCTGTCAGAGAAGCCGTGTAATATACGTGAAAGAGCTTTGAAACTGTTTTATTCCTAATTTCCCTCTCTTCTGATTCCCTCTCTCTTTCACTGGCTTTGAACTCTACTTCCTCAGTGTGGCTACAGCGTCCTCACTCCCTAGCAGTCAAATAGCTGGGAAGGCAGCAGTTTAGCAGTTGGGTTCTGGAGGAGCTAAGTGGAGGCAGGTACATTCCTGCTACTTGCAAGGCAGTTCCTTGTACAGATGGGCCCATCCCCAGGTCCACTGTTTCCTCCCCTGGCCAAACCTAGAGGCCCTGGCTTTGGAGATAGTGGAACTTTGCACTGTTCTAGGCATGTGGGTTAAGACAGAGCTGGAAGGGCCCTTAGAGTTCATCTGTTATGGCCCCCTTTTGTTCGTGAAGTAATTCCCTTAAGGACTTGGAGCTAGGACTGGAACCTGGGTCTCCTGAGCCTCCCTCGTCTCCAGGGGGCTCTTCTGCTAGACTGAACTGTGAGGTTTTATTCCCATTTCTTTTTTTTTTTTAATTTATTTATTTTTGGCTGTGTTGTGTCTTTGTTGCGGTGCGCAGGCTTCTCACTGCGGTGGCTTCTCTTGTTGCAGAGCACGGGCTCCAGGCGCGCGGGCTTCAGTAGCTGTAGCACATGGGCCCAGCGGCTCCGCGGCATGTGGGATCCTCCCAGACCAGGGCTCGAACCCGTGTCCCCTGCATTGGCAGGCGGACTCTCAACCACTGCGCCACCAGGGAAGCCCTATTCCCATTTCTTAATTCCTGACCTAGGGCTTGGAACAGCGGGCGCTCCATACATTTTTGCAGTGAATGAATGCATGAAGAAACCACCTCCTCCACTTAATGTGTTGGTGTATTGAACAGATTGAGGCTGGCCCGGGAAGGAAGAGCCTGTGGGGTTGCTGTCTGCTACTGCAGCAAGTTTTGCTTCGATGATGATTTTAGCCTTGGACATTACAACACAGAGGTTTTAGGATCAAACAGCTTACCCGCGTCCTGCTTTGACATGGCCTGAGAAGCTAGGAGTCTTGTGTAATGTTTACTTATCTCTTAGTTTCAATTCCCCTAATTTTCTTTCATTTTTCCTTTGGTTAGTTCCGTAGGGTTATTTTCGAGATGGACTCAACCCTAACAGCAAGTGAAATCCGGCAGCGTTTTATAGATTTCTTCAAGAGAAATGAACACACCTATGTTCACTCATCTGCCACCATCCCTTTGGATGATCCCACTTTGCTCTTTGCCAACGCAGGCATGAACCAGGTAAGGGTGTTTTCCCTTCCCCTTGGCTTCTTTGTCCACAGAAGCAGCAAAGCAGCCCTGGAGTCAGTCAGAATCCCAGTGTTGTCCTTCCTGTGTGATCCTGCAGAATCTACTTTATGTCGTTGAACCTCTGTTTCTTTGTCTGTGAAATGAGGAATAATGATAGTGCCTGCCTTTAGGTTGCAGTGAGGAGTAAATAAAATAATGCATTTAAAATGTTTAGCACAGTATTTGAAGTAGGTACTTGAATATTAACGATCATTATTTTTAATTATGATGAGAGACCCCGATACTCATGGATTAAACTTGTATGCCTCTCAAGAAAAATACAGCTTACATCTAGTCTGTAAAGTTTTGCCTTTTTTTTTTTTTTTTTTTTCTCCTAAGGAAAAAGCTGTGCTTTATTACAATCAGAGGCTGGGTTAATCTTGCTGAGCCCTGAAGAGACTTGTTAACTCAGCTGTTGTGGTTGTCTTTCATCTTTTCATTGTCCGTGTTTCTTTCTTTATAAAATGTCAGTTCTTCAGGATTCTTTTAAGGCTTTGCTTTCATTCCCATTCTAGGCCATGCACAGTCTTATTTTTTTCTTTAATTAATTAATTAATGTATTTATTTATTTATTTTTGGCTGAGTTGGGTCTTCGTTGCTGCACACGGGCTTTCTCTAGTTGTGGCGAGCGGGGGCTACTCTTCGTTGCGGTGCGCGGGCTTCTCATTGCCGTGGCTTCTCTTGTTGCGGAGCACGGGCCCTAGGCGTGCGACTTCAGTAGTTGTGGCACGTGGGCTTCAATAGTTGTGGCTCACGGGCTCTAGAGCGCAGGCTCAGTAGTTGTGGCACATGGACTTAGTTGCTCCGCAGCATGTGGGATCTTCCCACACCAGGGCTCGAACCTGTGTCCCCTGCATTGGCAGGCGGATTCTCAACCACTGTGCCACCAGGGAAGTCCCATGCACAGTCTTATTGATTTTTTTCCCTTTTTTATTTTTATTTATTTTATTTTTTTATTAGTTTCTGCTTTATAACAAAGTGAATCAGTCATACATAAACATCTGTTCCCACATCCCTTCCCTCATGCATCTCCCTCCCTCCCACCCTCCCCATCCCACCCCTCAGGTGGTCACAAAGCACCGAGCTGATCTCCCTGTGCTCTGCGGCTGCTTCCCACTATCTCTCTACCTTACGTTTGGTAGTGTATATATGTCCATGCCTCTCTTTTGCTTTGTCACAGCTTACCCTTCCCCCTCCCCATATCCTCAAGTCCATTCTCAAGTAGGTCTGTGTCTTTATTCCCGTTTTATCCCTAGGTTCTTCATGACATTTTTAAAAAAAATTCCATATATATGTGTTAGCATACGGTATTTGTCTTTCTCTTTCTGACTTACTTTTTCCCTTTTTTTAAACTTCTTTCTTGAAGCTACTGCCACGAATGCCAATTCGGATCTACTGCTGACGAAACTTTATTAGTAGGATTTGTGTTTGGGGCAATTGAACTATAAAAGATATTTAAAAGTTTTATTTTTGGAGACAAGCATTTTCTCATGAAGTAATGAGAGCATCACAAGTTTATAAAGGTGTTTAAAAGGAGTTTTTCAATATACCTGTGACATTGAAAACTATTTAATTGGCTGGAAGTGGATTCAGGTTAGATGGGGCCCTCAGGACTTTCCTTTGGAGGTTCTCTGGGTGACTGCTTAGCCTGGTGGACCCACCAGCCCTTAGGATGCCCCTCACTGTGGGATAAGTTGACATTTTCTGTTCTCTCAGGTCTCTTCTCTGGCATGGAAAACTGGGAACATTCTCCACCTGTATTACATGAACCATGAAGTTATAAAAGTGTTTTCAGTTGTGTGAGTCCCATGCATACACCTGGAATTGAGGGCACTAATTTTAGGTGGACTCTTTCAAGGTGCTGAGTTTTCTGGAACACTGGAACAGTTTTATTCTACTCAGGCATACCTAGGCTTTGTCTCCTCCCACATGAGCTGAATGTACTTGGCAGAAGGACCATGGAGTCCAAGGTTTATAAACATTCTCTGAATAACAGTAACTAGTAGCCTGCATGTAGCACCTTCTATACGCCAGGCATTGCTCTGTGTCTTATGTGTGTGTATATATATATATATATATATATATATAATTATTATTATTTTTTTTTAAGATGTTGGGGGTAGGAGTTCATTATTTATTTTTGCTGTGTTGGGTCTTCGTTTCTGTGCGAGGGCTTTCTCTAGTTGTGGCAAGCGGGGGCCACTCTTCATTGTGGTGCACGGGCCTCTCACTATCGCGGCCTCTCCTGTTGCGGAGCACAGGCTCCAGACGCGCAGGCTCAGTAGTTGTGGCTCACGGGCCGGCCGCTCCGCGGCATGTGGGATCTTCCCGGACCGGGGCACGAACCCGCGTCCCCTGCATCAGCAGGCAGACTCTCAACCACTGCGCCACCAGGGGAGCCCTGTCTTATGTATATTAACTCATTTAATCCTCACTCTGTGCCATCCTACTGAGGCACTGAAGGCTCAAGTAAACTGCCCAAGCTCACGAAGCTGGTAAATGCTGGAACATGGATTTGAACCCAGGCAGTCATTTGCTTATGTGCTCTATGCCTCTTGATCAGAAATACCTTGTGTTTTTTTGTTTTGTTTTGCTTTGTTTGTTTTTACATTTTGAATTAGTATTTATTGAGCATCTATGCTTTTCAGGTACTTTTCTAGGTGCTGGATAATAGCTAAGTAAGATAGTTTCTGCTTTTAAGCAGTTTATGATCTAGTGCAGGACTGTACAATGTACTTTCTGCAATGATGGTAATTCTATATCTAATCACACACCAGCCATGTGTGATTATAGAGCTAGTGTGACTTAGTGTGACCAAGTGGTGCTAATTTTACTCCCTTAACGGGTCTCAATTTTTTTTCTTCCTTATCACCTTTACTACCAAGCCAGCACATTGGTTTTAGAATATGTTCTTCCAGAAAGATGGTATAAGCCCTGACTGCAGAGACTTGAGAGGAAACACAGGTTTCACTGCATCAACCTTGATTGTTATCCCAGATCTGGCAGGGCTTTCCTTTGTGCAGCTGGTGTTACTGGCAGTGGTGGAGACCGTTGGAGAACTAGGACCAGGGAGGAGCTGCTCCAAGACAGGCTGCTTCTGCTGCAGCCCACAGGGCCACCTGCCTCTGATAAGTTTCTGTATTGCAGGCTAATCAAATCCGGAAGTGAATAGTCTATGTGTGTTCTCTTCCTGCCAGCCTGTAACCACCTGATATATCTGCAGCTCTTTAAAAGTTGAAATGTTCCCTTTCTTTTTTAGTTCAAACCCATCTTTCTGAATACGCTTGACCCATCTCACCCTATGGCAAAGCTGAGCAGAGCTGCCAATACCCAGAAATGCATCCGGGCTGGGGGCAAACACAATGACCTGGACGATGTGGGCAAGGATGTCTATCATCACACCTTCTTTGAGATGTTGGGCTCCTGGTCTTTTGGAGATTACTTCAAGGTAAGTTCAAAGAGGAGATCTCTGGGCAAAGATCAAAGGGATTTTGAGCAAAACAGTCATTTCTACTGTGGGAAATGGGTTCTAACTTTGATGGTTTCATGATACAAAATATCATCTAGGAGATTCAGAAGTGAAGGACATTTATCAATTCTAAGACTTCTTGGAAGCAGTACCTGTAATTTTATGATTTCAGTTTACGTGTGGATTTCTTGGATAAATTTGACTGTGAAGATACTGTATTGGACCTCTCCTACTCATATTAAATAGATTCTGGTTTGGTCATATTCCACATCTTTTTTATCTTTTTGTAGGAATTGGCATGTAAGATGGCTCTAGAACTTCTCACCCAAGAGTTTGGCATTCCAGTTGAAAGACTCTACGTTACTTACTTTGGGGGGGATGAACCAGCCGGCTTAGAACCAGACCTGGAGTGCAAACAGATCTGGCACAACTTGGGGTAAGAATGTAGCTCACATGTGGAGAGTATGAGTATGGAGGAATAAAATGGTTCCTACACTCAGTGTCAGAGTGGGGTCTTAGGACTTGGGGTGCATTGCCATTTCCTATTTTGGGGTGTGTATGTGGAGGTGGAGGTGACTGGGAGTAATTATCCTTCGGTGCATCCGTTGCTTCTTAGTAGGTTTACTTGATCATTCTGTCGTTGAAAGCCAACATAAAGAGTCTCTTTTTTTTTTTTTTGCTTTTTATATATTTTTAGAAATTGTACATAGAGTGCATATATTTTGAAATTTCAAACTATATGGAAATGCAAAAAATAGGAAATGGAAGATCCCTAACATTACTCCTTGTTTTTAGTTTGATACCCCATATAGAGTCTTTCAGGCCTTTTTTCATATTTCTGTAGCCCTGTGTGTATGTGTGTGTCTTTTTCAACAGAGTGTATTGATATGAAACAGTTTATTTCTTATAGAAATATAATGGCGTCAAACAGGTCTAGGACAAAGGAAGTTGTGGGGTTTTTTTGTTTTTGTTTTTGTTTTGTTTTTGCGGTACGCGGGCCTCTCACTGTTGCGGCCTCTCCTGTTGCGGAGCACAGGCTCCGGATGCGCAGGCTCAGTGGCCATGGCTCACAGGCCCAGCCGCTCCGCGGCATGTGGGATCTTCCCAGACCGGGGCACGAACCCATGTCCCCTGCGTCGGCAGGCAGACTCTCAACCACTGTGCCACCAGGGAAGCCCTGTGGGTTGTTTTTTTTTAACGTAATATAATTCTAATATAAAATCACATAGCATAAAAGGTAACATGATAGATGAGTGATATGTGTTCTGGGCTTTGAACATAATATAATTTATGAAGCTCTGTATCAAGAGGAATCTGTGGAGTGATGTTCCCCTGTAGATAACAAGAATGCCCTTGATGTCCTTGTCTCATTTTCTTGTTCTTTTTACTTAAACTCCCTTGTCGTTTAGTGCATAGCTTTTCATATACTTAAGCACTGCTACTTCTTTATTTTTATTTTTTTAAATTACTTTTACTCCAGGTATACTATTCCAGTCCAGCTTCCCCTTGTACTTGGTCTGAAATCCCTCTTTGGTTAGACTCTATAGTCTAAATGTACTTGGATGTTTTTAGTAGTAACACATGTGAAACTTAAAATACTACTGTTGACTTTCTGAATCCTGTTTTACTTGGCTTGTATATATCTGTACTTTGTTTTCAAGCAAGCATAATCTTTTCTGAGTGCTCCATTATCTAGCAACTCTCAGCACAGTCAATATTTTGGAAATGTTTTAACCTTATTAAATTCTTTTTGGTATCATTTTAAGGTAAAAGACAGATGACTAAATTGGGGCATAGAGAGGTGACTTTAAATGATCAGCTGCTTTTTTTTTAACACTTACACTGTCATAATATAATTGTTTTCATTTATAAAAATGAAGGAACATTTGCAAAGAAACGGGCAAAGAAATTTGTTTAAATTCTGGTTGGGAATTCCCTGGCGGTCCAGTGGTTAGGACTATGCACTTCCACTGCAGGGGACACGGGTTCCATCCCTGATCAGGGAGCTAAGATCCCACAAGCCGGGCAGCCGATAGATAGATAGACAGACAGACAGACAGATAGGTAAATTCTGGTCATATTCAGCATAAACGTTTTCATTTTTATGTGTTCCTGTCTAGGCTTTATCTATATCTTTGCATGTTTTTATTTGTTTATGATCACAGCATATGTGCATTTTGTATTCTGTTGTAGTCACTCTTGAAAAGAATCATGTTCTGCTTCTTTATCAGGATTTGAATGCAGACCCAGCACTAGTAATTGCCAAAGAGTGAGCCTTCTTTCTAGAAATGCATAAGGATCTCCTTTTTTGGTGGATGCAAGTCTCCGCAGAATCCTGTCACTAGCTATAACTGGGGTTATCTTCCCGCTCTCTGCAGGCTGGATGACAGCAAAATCCTCCCAGGCAACATGAAGGATAACTTCTGGGAAATGGGTGACACGGGCCCTTGTGGTCCCTGCAGTGAGATCCACTATGACCGGATTGGTGATCGGGATGCGGCGCACCTCGTCAACCAGGATGACCCCAATGTGCTAGAGATCTGGAACCTCGTGTTCATCCAGTATAACAGGTGGCCTTGGGGTCCTGATCTGTTCCTGCTAAGAGTAGTACCTTGCCTCAAGCCGCGTAGAGCGAGAGGAACTCAGAGCGCATGGCTGTCTTCTCATCCTCGTCTTTGGGGACAGTGGAGCAGTGCTAAAGGCATCATGGGATCTTGTGGACATTTGTTCAATTTTATTTCTCAGGTTTTCCCTCTGATCTCTGGGACAGGGCTGGGCCTATTCTTTTATAAACTAGTTTTATTCCACATACTACCTGCTTAAGGGCTATTCCTATAATGTCATTTTTGCTATAATTTGAACTGCTGTTTTAACGCTCATTTCCTTGAAGCTTGCCTCACTCTTTAATGAACCCCAGAGTATTTCTTCCCTTTCTCCCTTCACTCCCCACCTCCCACCAAAACAGGCAGAGGCAAATGGCAAATAGACACAGCCTGCAAGCTGCAAAGTGAGTTCTACCCAGCAGGGAGAGGTGGCAGCCTGAGTCCATGTTTCATCCTCCTCTTTCTCTGGATCTTGCAGGGAAACCGATGGCATTCTGAAACCTCTTCCCAAGAAAAGCATTGACACAGGGATGGGCCTGGAGCGACTGGTGTCTGTGCTGCAGAATAAAATGTCCAACTATGACACTGACCTTTTTGTCCCTTACTTTGAAGCCATTCAGAAGGTACTGGTCCTATTGCAGACTTCTGTGGAGGTTTCCAGGCTGGACCCTTAATACTGTCAGAGATAAAACAATCATATGCTTTGCCGGGTGAGGGTACCTGTGACCATCTACCAACTTCATTGTTAATAACACAGGGGTCTAAGCACAAGGCACTGTATTTTATCGTGTGCAGGGGCGTAGCTGGAGGCTCTTCACTCTTGCTCCTGTTACCTCTCTTGGAGTTATAGGATCTGGCAAGAGGGTCGTCCTTTCTCTTTATGCCCCGTCAGTCCCCTCTGAACCTCCTAGGGTGAGGCAACACTAGAAGGGCTGCTTCCTGATGAGCTGCCTCCTGTTTTTTATCTGTAGGGCACAGGTGCTCGGCCATACACTGGGAAGGTTGGTGCTGATGATGCTGATGGGATCGACATGGCCTACCGGGTGCTGGCCGACCACGCTCGGACCGTCACCGTGGCCCTGGCTGATGGTGGCCGACCTGACAACACAGGGCGGGGGTAAGTGTGTTACACGTGGGGCAGGGTTAGGACTGACGCTGTTGAGTTTTATGGCTCTCTGTGGAACTTAACACCATACTTCATTGTTGTTTGTCTTCTAGGTAGTTGGAGGGATCCTTTTATTTTTTTTAGGGATAAAGGGAGTTTCAGCTCACTTGGAAGAGTTCACTATATTAAATTTCTGCTGCCAAGTACAAGATGATAAGGATTGTATTTAAGGTTGTTTGATAAGATATTGGCAGGGGCACGGGAGATACTGATGAACCCCAGGCAACTTCGTGACTGACAGCCAGGACCTGGGATTGGATTGTGGGCATCAAGTTGGCCGTCTGGTCTCTACTTCTTGCCTCCATCTCTGGTTCAGCAGAACAAGCTTGGAAAATAAACCAAGGTTACCCCAGGTTATCCTTGATGCATATTTGTGGATATATTACTGAGTTTTATGCTGGAATTAATGTTAATGACCTTGGGGGAATGCAAAAAAAAAAAAAAGCAGGCTTAGGATAAAAGAAAGAATCTGAAAGAGAAAGATAAAAAATTGGTCATGTTGCTTGGGTAGAATTCCAAAGGACCCACTACAAAACGCTCGGCTGGGATGTTGTCTAGCAGGAAACTGGGTTCTGCCTCTTATAGGTATGTGTTGAGACGGATTCTCCGCCGGGCTGTTCGATACTCCCATGAGAAACTCAACGCCAGCAGGGGTTTCTTTGCTACATTAGCAGATGTTGTCGTCCAGTCCCTGGTAGGTGTATTTCCTGTTCACTTCTTCTGTACTGAAGCACATACCTTAAAAGGTGTAGAGTGGGAGATATCACACTGTTAATGAGAACTTTTAGAGGAGTCATAGTATAGTCCCTGCCTTCACTGGGCTCATATCTGTGTCTCCCGTTTACCAGGGAGATGCATTTCCTGAGCTAAAGAAGGACCCAGATATGGTGAAGGACATCATTAATGAAGAAGAAGTGCAATTTCTCAAGACGCTCAGCAGAGGGCGTCGCATCCTGGACAGGAAAATTCAGAGCCTGGGAGACAGCAAAACCATTCCGGGTAAGGACCGGTTTGTTCCTTTCTTCAGTAGGCTGGTTCATCTTTCTGGAAGAGGCAAGCCCTTTCTCACAAACTGACAGTGGACTCCTGTGTCTCCAAAGGCTGAGCATAGCTTGGTTAGACCGCTTTTGGTGTAAAATGGGGTTTATAGTAAGATTATTAAAAGTAACATATTATTGTGGCAAAGTATTCAAACAGTACAGAAGTAAAAAGTGAAAATCCTCTTTCCCAAACTCATTTCTCAGAAGTCACAACTCTTTGGAGTTTGTTGTATAACTATTCAGGAATTTTCTGTATTTGCATACAAACGTATATAGGGGTGTGTGTGCGTGCGCAAGCAAAAAATGGGAACGAATAGTATATAGTGTTTTACAACTTTAATTTTTTACCAGACAGGAAAATTAATTCCAAAAGTTTTTACTTTTTATGGAAGTATAATATAATGTTCAGGGTGAAAGCCTGATGAATTTCCACAAACTGAACACACTTGTGTTCAGATTAAGAAACAGAACTTTTCCAGGGACCTCTCGTGCTTCCCCCAGGTTGACTGCAAAAGATTTGATGGATTTTCTGACAAATACACAGAACCATTACTAACTTGCCTGGCTCTTTAATCCCTCCTGTCACTGCCAGTGTCCTCCTGGGAAGGGGTTGGGATGGAAAAGAAGGGGGCCATCCCTGTCATTCTTATGTGATTCCTTTGTGCTGTGTAGGGGACACTGCTTGGCTCCTCTATGACACCTATGGGTTTCCAGTGGATCTTACTGGACTGATTGCTGAAGAGAAGGGCCTGGTGGTAGATATGGATGGCTTTGAAGAGGAGAGGAAGCTGGCTCAGGTAAAGCATTTGGGGAGTGAGCAAGAAACTCAGCACCAATCACGGCAGGACTTGGCTGCAAGGCAAGAAAGAGTGTCCTTCCATTAAAGTCTTTGAAATTCTGTTTTTCCCAAGACCAGGGGAAATTCTGTTTTTCCCAAGACCCCCCTTACCCCAGGGGATATTTGGCAGTAGTGTATAAAGACATTTTTTGGTTTTCACAACTGGGGATGGATGCTACTGGCCTGTAGTGGGTAGAGGCCAGGAATGCTGCTCAACATCCTTCAGTGGACAGCCTCCCAGAACAAGAGTTACCTGGCCCCAAATGTCAGTAGCGCTGAGATCAAAAAACTGTTTTAGAGCTTTACATTGGGCATAGTTTTACAATTTCAAGTCCTTCAGAGTTCTTTTTCTTTGACATTAAGGTAACTTATGCTTATTTCTCTTACTGGCAGCTAAAATCACAGGGCAAGGGAGCTGGTGGGGAAGACCTCATTATGCTGGACATTTATGCTATTGAAGAGCTCCGGGAAAAGGGTCTGGAGGCAACAGATGATTCTCCAAAGTATAATTACCATTCGGACTCCAGTGGGAGCTACGGTATGTTAGTGTGCTCATCTGGGGTGGTTTTCAAGCAATGAGTCTCAAGATTAGGAACCCAGAATATCCATGGTAGCCTTGCTTGCCACGCTGTGTAGTCATGCTGTGTAATTTTATACTCAGAGAGACCCTTGGTGATTGACTTTCTATTTATTTTGGAATAATTATAGATTCACAGGAAGTTGAAAAAAAAGAAATTTACCAGGAGATTCCTTGTACCTTAATACCCAGTTTTCCCTAATTGCAACATCTTGCAGGAAACAAGGGAAATGACATTGATTTATAAAATTCACAGTGGCTGTTGAATTTTGCATCGGGATAGTAGCATTCTAAAGTTAAGACAACTCAAAAGAAATAATACAGGTGCTCCATGTTTTTGCTTTTTTTGCTCCAGCAGAGATACCTAAATCTATGTAAGGAAGCCCACAAAAGGAATACATTCCTTATGAATTGACCTTGGAGTAGGGAATTTATCACTACTCTTAAATACCTACTAATCAAATTCATCAGGTTTCTGTTCAGTAGCTCACAGTTAGGGTGACCATCTGTCCCATTTTCCCAGAATTGTCCCAGTGTTGACACTGACATTGTTCCTGTGTTTCCTCACACCCTGGGAAATCCCTTGGTCCCAAGCAAACTGGGACAGTTGGTCACCCCTACTGAGTCTCATATTCTCCAGTAGAAAACCAGCACATTAAGCCCTTTTGTGGAGTCTAATAGGCTTCTTCCAACATGAAATTAGGCAATTAGGACCTAAGGAGAGTTTGAGAAATAGAATCCGATAAAAGCCAGCTAAGAATGTGTGAATGAAGTCATCAACCGTGTTTTCCCCTTGTATGCAGTGTTTGAGAGTGCAGTGGCTACAGTGATGGCTCTGCGCAGGGACAAGATGTTTGTGGAGGAAGTGTCCACGGGCCAGGAGTGTGGAGTGGTGCTGGACAAGACCTGCTTCTATGCCGAGCAAGGAGGGCAGATCTACGACGAAGGCTACCTGGTGAAGGTCGATGACAGCAGCGAAGACGTGAGCCAACAGTTCTTCTTCATTAGTGGGGAGTGGGGGCCCAGCAAAGGGCCGGGCCTGGGCCCCGGGCAGCTGCTCTGGCTCCTCGGTGTCCCCAGCCCTGAGGAGCAGACACCACCGATCTTTGAGTCGTGTTCTGTCGTCAGTGTTTCTGAAGCCGAGGGAGCTGCTTCTTGGACTGTGTTGCTTTCATCGCCGTTAGGTCCCCTTGTAGCAGGATCCTTGCAGCCAGGCTGCTTAGGTTGATCCTTGGTTCCTCCAGGCTTTCCTTGTAAATAAGGAGAGAGAGCTCTCTGGAGGGCAGACATCCTTGTAGAAGACGTGGCCTGTAGCTCAGCCACTGCTGTCTCTGCGGTCTTGGATGAGTTACCTAGTCTCGGGCTTGAGCTTCCTTACAATGGCTTTAATTCTCTAAGACGCTCCTTAATGGAGAGTGTGTGTGTGTCTGTGTCTGTGTATATATACACATGTATTACATATTTAAAGTGTTGTGTGTTTGTAATGATAAATATTTATATAGTGGTCCATATATATATGTATGTATGTATATATAATGGTATTAATGGTATGTGTGTATAGTACATAAAGGGAGAATTCATATTTATGTCCATTTATATATATTTATATATATACATATATACACACACATATGTATTTGGATTTATTTATGTATTGGTCTCCTCCTTGACTCCTCTTAGAAAACTGAGTTTACGGTGAAGAACGCTCAGGTCCGAGGAGGGTATGTCCTGCACATAGGAACAATCTATGGCAGCCTGAAAGTGGGGGATCAGGTCCGGCTGTTTATTGATGAGGTGAGTTTGAGTTGCTTTAGGCTGGTTAGTAATCATCTCTCCTTCCCCTTTTAAAAAAAATGTCTGCTTTATTGAGGCATACCTGGCATGTAGAATTACGTGAGTTGTTTAAAAGTGTACGTCATAGTGATTTGATGCAGGTTGTGAAAGGAATTCATCTCCTCCTCTGGCTTTAAATTGGTCCATCATTACTGTCCCTCCTAAGTGAGATTATAAGTAGAGGATTGCGTGTTAGGTGCAGAAGTAAATTTTGAGGGATGTCACTGAGAGTTACATCTGTTCCCAAGTTACACCACAGTGATTTCAGTTGAGATCCTATAGCTTCATTTTCACGGATTGCCTTTCTCCAGCTTAACCTCAAGTACTTCTTCAGGAGCCAAGGATCCTGTATTAAGAAATAGGTTCTGCTGCACGTGCCAGAGCTCCAAAATAATAGTAGCATAAAACAAGACAGAAATGTGTTTCTCACCTGAAAGTCTGAGCTGATGCCGAGGCCCTCCCCACAAAGTCACAGGGCCTTGCTCTTCCTTGCTTTTGTTCCACCATCATTCCTGGGGCGTTGCCCTTGCTTTCATGGTCCAAGAAAGTAGCTATCAGATCCATTTTCTAGGCCAGGGCTTGGTGGACTTTTTTTGTGAAGTGCCGGATAGTAAATATTTTTGGTTTTCTGAACCGCACTGTCTCCATCACAGCTACTCGACTCTGCCGTTGTGGCACAAAAGCACCGTAGGCAATACGTAAACACACGGGTGTGGCTATGTTCCAATAAACCGAGATATAAAAATGGATTGCAGGATGGGTTTGGCCCACAGGCCATAACTTGCCAACTCCTGTTCTAGACAGTGGGAAAGAGGAAGGGGAGGGTGTGTTCCTTTAAGGGCACACATCACTTCTGCTCCCAGCCCACTGACCAGAATTTAGTTACATGGCCACAGTTAGCGGCAAGGGAAGCTGTAGGCTTTATTCTGGGCAGCCATGGGTCCAACTAAAAGCTCTAGTACTTGGGAAGAAGTGGAGAGCAGGTACTGGGGGCCAACCAGCAGTCCGCCGCAGACCTCTCCACCGGCCTGCTCTGCCCTTTATAGCCCCGACGGAGGCCTGTCATGAGCAACCACACAGCCACCCACATCCTAAACTTCGCCCTGCGTTCCGTGCTTGGGGAGGCTGACCAGAGAGGCTCCCTGGTTGCTCCTGACCGCCTTCGGTTTGACTTCACCGCCAAGGGAGCCATGTCCACCCAACAGATCAAGAAGGCCGAGGAGATTGCAAACGAGATGATTGAAGCAGCCAAGGTAGGTTGCGTTACATGTGAGCTCTTGGGTCATGAGCTCCACTCCTTCCTGCACCATCGCTTTCTGTGTGTGGAGCCGCCCCGCCCCCGCCCCCACCCCCGCCCAGATGCTCTCACTCTGTCGAGCCGTAGTCTGTCCTGTGAACACATGTGTTCAAAGCAGTGATTTTTTTTTTTACATCTTTATTGGAGTATAATTGCTTAACAATGGTGTGTTAGTTTCTGCTTTATAACAAAGTGAATCAGTTATACGTATACATCTGTTCCCATATCCCCTCCCTCTTGCATCTCCCTCCCACCCTCCCTATCCCACCCCTCCAGGCGGTCACAAAGCACCGAGCTGATCTCCCTGTGCTATGCGGCTGCTTCCCACTAGCTATCTACCTTACATTTGGTAGTGTATATATGTCCATGCCTGTCTTTTGCTTTGTCCCAGCTTACCCTTCCCCCTCCCCATATCCTCAAGTCCATTCTCTAGTAGGTCTGTGTCTTTATTCCTGTCTTACCCCTATGTTCTTCATGACATTTTTTTTTCTTAAATTCCATATATATGTGTTAGCACAAAGCAGTGATTCTTAACTGTGCTGGGTAGGGAACAGTGCCGGTGTTCAGTGGGGGGCCTCAGGGAGGTCTTTGGTCCGCCCCTTCCTTAGGACAACCAGAGCTCTTTTAGTTAAATCTGTTCTACATATAGCGCATCCATTTAAGATTTGGTTCACGGTTTAACAAAGTAGTTGGAGATTCCTATTTTGAGCCCCTTGACTTTGCACATGGGGCTTTATTTTGGGAGGCTCAGGGCACATGATGGGCAGAGCCGAGATCAGAAGCCCAGAGCCCTGCCTGCAAGACCGCACTCTCCCTGCTGCTTCCTACTGCACCTTCAGAGAAGGTCTTTTCCCAGCTTTTTTTCCTATCTTCTTTCCGTGGCAGCCCGTCTACACCCAGGATTGTCCTCTGGCAGCAGCTAAAGCCATCCAGGGCCTGCGGGCTGTGTTTGATGAGACCTATCCTGACCCTGTGCGGGTCGTCTCTATTGGGGTCCCGGTGTCTGAGCTGCTGGATGACCCCTCCGGTCCTGCTGGCTCGCTCACTTCTGTTGAGTTCTGTGGGGGAACGTGAGTACCTCGGGGGAGCAGTGGGTGGACCTGCCTGTTGTTAATTTGCGTTACCCTCGGAGGGTGTGGGTAATAGGCTAGACCAGCTCTCATTTGTCTAAGGTTGAAACAGAGTCCTCAGAAATGCAGTTGCCAAACAGCATTCCCAGGAATCAGCATCTGTGTGCTCCCATCAGACCCCTCAGTGTCTGACGTTGACATTTTCTGGGTGTGTGATGAAATGTTCTTCCAAGGAGGGAAGGTGAAAAATGTCACCTTAACACTTACAGCTGCTTGCTCTCGTTTCCTGGACGGATGACGACAGGAGGCCTGGGAGTTCATGATTTAGCAGGGTCCTGGAGCTTCTGATCTGGTCCTAGCCCCTTTTCATTCCCAGGGCCTCACATAGTTCCCTTTGCAGGCTTGAGCAGCATCTGTGGAATTAACCTCATTGTCTCAGAGCCCCTGAGTCAGGCCCCACGGTAGACCCGGCTCAGTTTGGCTGTGGGCAGCCACATGTTTCTGCCAACTTGGAGTCCTCCATAGCCCTTGGGGGTCTTTCTGGGACCGTCTGGTGGCCTGGGAAGTTCCTGCCTGCAAAGAAATCAGGGGGGAAAAAACATTCTTAAGGCCATTCTTAAGGCCATCCAGGGCCTCCTGTGAGCCTCAGGCAGGCAGAGAGCAGGTGGGTGTGTGGAGGATGGGGTAGGGATCTGGGAGGTCACATTCCAGGCCTCCCTCTGCCCAGTAGACTTGGGCCTTCAAATGAGTCCCACGTCTGCCTTAATACCTCTCTACATGACACTCTCTAGAGCACTGGAAACAGCTTTCGGAGACTTTACATCATCCTTGCGGAGTGGCTGAGGGTAAATGAGCATTTGAGGTTCTCTGAGCCCCTGGGGTTGTCTGAGGTGCTGTGGTAAGACTTGAAAGGGAATCCACCGATACTCTCAGGCTGTTGAGCAGGTACAGAAGGCAGCAGTCCGGTGAGGGAAGACTATCCACATTTCACGCATGAGAAACCTGAGGCCCAGGAACGTGGTGCCCTGCTCAGCGTCGGCCCCAGCCAGGCCTTCTCTGACTGCCTGCCCCTTGCAGGCCACAGCTGCGTTCTGAAATAAACACGAAGGGCCTTTTCTCATCATCCCCTTGAGGGAGCTTCCCTGGGAGCGACTACCACTTAGGGCTCCTGCCTGCCAGCCAAGGGCTCCTGGGTGCTGTGAGGACCATGAACTTTGCCTTCTGCCATTCAGGCATCTGCAGAATTCGAGTCACGCGGGAGCTTTTGTGATTGTGAGTGAAGAAGCTATTGCCAAGGGCATCCGGAGGATTGTTGCTGTCACAGGTGCCGAAGCCCAGAAGGTGAGCAGGTCAGGCTGGTTTGTGGCTTACTTGAACAAGGCAAGCGGGGCCCAATCTGTGGATCCACAGTGCCGATGGTCACGTGGCCGCTGCGGTCAGAATCGGAGGTACAACACTCCCTCCAGAGTGTCCTCCCGTTACCCCGCCTGGCGGAAGAAAGCCAGCACCGCACGAAACGTTCTAGCTATCTTACATTTAATCTTTTAAAATATAGGTAAATTCTGCCATAAGATGTCTGTGTCTAGGAGGGTAGGCCATGGTTTTGCTGTGGCTTCTGTGCCCCCAGCACTTAGCCACATCTTCCTAGGGGTATGTACCCAGTTTGAGACGCATGGAGTACCGGGACAGTTGCTCTGGGCATGGGGACTGTAGCTCACGCCTGACGTGTGCCGGGGCTTGAGGAGTGATGATTTCGTAGGTGGGAAGGGCTCCTGGCTCATGAGTTCTCCGTCACCCCCTGAACCTGAGTTCCGCTGGTCAGGTATGTGAGGAGGGTGCTCCTTTCTGGGGCATGAGGCTGCAAACACTTGCTCCTGAAGGAAGAGAAAGTTCTGGTGTTCTGGGGGTGTGTTGTTCCATAGCCTGCCATCAGTGTCTGCCACCGTTTACAGAGTCGTGAAGCTGAAAGTTGCCTGGCCCACAGTGGGCAACTCTGATTGTCCTCCTCCCAGGCGCTCAGGAAAGCGGAGAGCTTGAAGAAATCTCTCTCTGTCGCGGAGGCCAAAGTGAAGGCCCAGACTGCGCCAAATAAGGACGTGCAGAGGGAGATCGCGGACCTCGGTGAGGTAGGGGCGGCCACCTCCTCAGGTCCTGGTTCTCGGTGCAGTGGGCCTTTGGACTGACTTCTGATGTCCGGCAACCTTGCCAAGGGGGCTTCCTGGATCCTGGCCTGCGGACCCCTGGAACCAGCTGCTGCCCCCGTTGCCGATGGCAGGGCAGCCCCTTCTGAGCACTAGTGGGCACTGGTGTTGAGGGGGGTGGGAGAGGTGCTGTGGGAGCCCACTGTCTCCAGGTCTTCTGGTGTTTGTTAACATTCGGGGGCTTCCCATTAGCCCATCACGGGCTGTGTTCACTGCCGTGGGGGGGACCAGGTCTAACGGGGTCCCCGCTCCCTTTTTTCTGCCCCTTTCTCTCCAGCCCTGCTCCTTACAACTCATGCACTTGCTCATAAAGTGACTCGTCTCAAGGCCAGTGGCTTCCTTTTTGTCCTTGTGTTCTCTCTCCTTCTGGACACTGGTTGGGGGACTCTGGTGTCAGAAGCCAGAAGGGTGGGGTGGGCTCACATCCTCGCTCCTCGTGGCCCAGCTCCCAGTGGACTTCCTGTTCTGGTTCCAGGCTCTGGCCACTGCAGTCATCCCTCAGTGGCAGAAGGATGAATTCCGGGAGAATCTCAAATCCCTGAAGAAAATCATGGATGACCTAGACCGGGCTAACAAAGCCGATGTCCAGAAGCGGGTGAGTCCTGGCAGTGCAGGAGCCGGGAGGATTTACCCAGCGACGGCTGTGCAGACTGCTCTCTGGGTTTCGGAGTCTGAGCCTCTGACCTGAGGCCTCTCCTCTGGACTCCCTCCCTTGCAGGTGCTGGAGAAGACAAAGCAGCTCATTGACAGCAGCCCCAACCAGCCCCTTGTCATCCTGGAGATGGAGAGCGGCGCCTCGGCCAAGGCAAGCCAGGGTTGGGGCTCCATGGCACTGCCCTGTGCCTGTCTGCTGCTTGTCTCCTCCTCTCGGGGTCTCAGCCTTCTGGCGGCTGAAGTGGGAGCCTTGTGGCTCTGAGCAGAGTAGTTGCCTGACGGCCCACTCTCTGGGACTGAGGTTGGGCTGAGCCGTGGAGAGAGCTGGTGGCTGGAGAGCTGTGGCTCCTCGAGGTGGAAGGTGAAGCTCCGAGCCAGAGCGTGGGTGAGGCCCTGTGCTTAGTCCTCCATCCAGGCTCCTGGGACCAGCACCTGCTCTTAGAAGGGGGTAGGGGGTGGGAGCTCTCTGAGAACTGAGCTCTCCAGACCCGCTGCACTTGTAGAGGGCGTGGCCCCCTTCCCCAGGGCCATGGCCTGATGCCAGGTTCTCCCCACAGGCCCTGAACGAAGCCTTGAAGCTCTTCAAGACGCATTCCCCTGAGACGTCTGCCATGCTCTTCACAGTGGATAATGAGGCTGGCAAGATCACATGCTTGTGTCAAGTCCCCCAGGTCAGAGTGCCCTGCAGTGCTCACAGCAGCTCTGTGCCAGTGGCCATAGCTTTTCTCAGGGAGCTTGGTTCTTCTTACACCTGTTTGCCAAGACCCATGTGTGTTTGTGCAACCCCTGTTAGAAGTGGCAGTTTTCGTGCTCACCTGTTTGTCACCTCCCCAGCACCCCTTCCCCTCAGGCTCTCCCCTCCCTGGTGGATATGTTTAACTGTGCTGGCTTTGCTACTCGGTATGCCTCGCCCTGGCTGTCGTACCCACTGTAGGATCTCTCTTAGCTCTGGCAGCATCACCCAGGGCAGGATTGGGTGTCAGGCTCCCCCATCTTTTTTCCATCCCACCCCTCTCCTTGTCTCCCTCAATCCCGTCCTTTGTCCTGACCCCCACTTCTCCTTCCTGTCTTCTAGAATGCAGCCAACCGGGGCCTGAAAGCCAGTGAGTGGGTGCAACAGGTGTCAGGTCTGATGGATGGCAAAGGTGGTGGCAAAGATGTGTCCGCTCAGGCCACAGGCAAGAACGTGGGCTGCCTGCAGGAGGCGCTGCAGCTGGCCGCCTCCTTTGCCCAGCTCCACCTGGGAGATGTGAAGAACTGAGGGGGGAGGGCGGCTTCCATGAGGAGGCATCTCCCCCGCACCCAGATGGATCCGTCCAGCCAGGAGCGCTCCATCCCCCACAAGGACATTCTAATCTTGGGACCTTTATACAGCCCCATCTGTCCTCCTAGCAGTAACTGGAACTTAGCCTGGGAGCCAGCCTGTGACTCAATTCCCATGTCACGCTTCTGCCCCGAGCACATCAGTGCCATCTGTCTAGAACCACTACCCCAGGATTGTGTCTGTAGAGTTCTCTGCAGACCCAAAGCTCTGGGCCTGCAGGGAGGAATCGTTTTTGCTGCAGAGAATAAAAGGACCATGTGCAATACTCGATAATGCCATGTGATTTCTTATCTCCTCCTCCCCTCTCTCCCCCACCCCCCACCCCACGGGTGCCCCCAGTGTGACAGCCCGTGGCTTCCTGGGTGTCTGTGGAATAAATGCTGTGGCTCCAACTGGCTTCTGGTCGCAGTCTTTGCCGAGTCTAGCCCCAGACCCCTGAAGTTCGGGAATAACGGCCGCTGGATTTTCCTCGACATCTGTGGAGGCGGCCCACAGAATAGAGCCCCTTGTAGGAGAATACCTTCATTTCTTAGGCCCATATCCCTTTTCCTCACTTGATGTGCAGGTTGGGTGTGAGGTCAGAGGCATTCTTTGGTATAGGAGGTGTTTAGGGTACATCAGTTGCCTCCCCCCACTCCTTTGACTGCCACGTCATTCCTGGTTCCAGGACCTCACTTGGACGGTGAGGGTGGAGACTCTGACCTGGTTCTGCGTCCATTCACCCAAGTCTGAAGACAGTTGGGTTTGGTAGCAGTAGTGTACAGTACTTGGTTGTGCCCGCTCTAGCTGATTTCATGTCCCCTGAGTACAGCAGGCTGGCTCTGGGGCCCTGGGTCATTCTCAGGCCTGCTGACTTTGAGGGGGGAGGAAAAGCAGGTCTATGCTGAGAGAAGAAGCAGAGGCCAGCAGTCACAAGGCCTGGGGGTGAGGAGTATGAAAAGCAGACAGAGGGAGGGCGCTGAGGCCCTTGGCTGCAATATGTGCATGCCAGGTGAGGAGTGTTAGGGATACCAAGAGCTCACACAGTCCAGAGCAGGAGAGACATAGTTGCATTCATTCACTCGATAAGCGTTTATGCCAGCCAGGGCACTGACAGTACAGGAGTGACCAAGGCAGAAGGTCACTGCCCTCTTGGGCAAGGCAGTGGGGAACATGGATAAAACAGTCACACACATAAGTGCAAAATTAAAATAATTACAGCTTCACAAGTGAAAGGAAGAAGCCCTACTCCCTGAGCGCAAAGGCTAGAGGTCAGCCGAGCCGGCCTAGGTCCCACTTCCGCAGGCCTGCCCGGTACAGCCGTCCATCCATCCACCGAGCTCTGGGCGTCCTTGCGGCGGCCCCAGGACTCTGCAGCGCTCGCCGTTCTCCCTCCGGGGCGGCAGGGGGCGGTGTGGGGCGGCCTGCCGCTATCCCGACAGTCCTCGCGCGAGCGCGCGGCTTTGAGCGGGCGGAAGAGCCGGCGCGCGACGCCGGGCCGACGGGTGAAGGCGGCTCGCACGCCAGATGCCGCCATGCCTGGGGATAACCGCCGCATCCGCGGGCCCGAGGAGTCGCAGCCGCCGCAGTTGTACGCGACCGACGAGGACGAGGTGCCGGCCGCTCGCGACCCGACGCGGCTCCGGCCTGTGTACGCGCGCGCCGGGCTGTTGAGCCAGGCCAAGGGCTCGGCCTACCTGGAGGCGGGAGGCACCAAGGTGCTGTGCGCAGTGTCCGGCCCACGCCAGGTAGAGGGCGGTGAGCGCGGTGGCGGCCCGGCCGGAGCGGGCGGCGAGGCCCCGGCCGCGCTGCGGGGCCGCCTGCTTTGCGACTTTCGCCGTGCGCCCTTCTCGGGCCGCCGGCGCCGCGCTCCCCCGGGTGGCAGCGAGGAGCGTGAGCTGGCGCTGGCGCTGCAGGAGGCGCTCGAGCCGGCAGTGCGCCTGGGCCGCTATCCGCGCGCGCAGCTCGAGGTGTCGGCGCTGCTCCTCGAGGACGGCGGCTCGGCGCTGGCCGCCGCGCTCACGGCTGCCGCGATCGCCCTGGCCGACGCGGGCATCGAGATGTACGACCTGGTGGTGGGCTGCGGCTTAAGCCGCGCGCCAGGGCCCGAGCCCACTTGGCTGCTGGACCCCACGCTGCTAGAGGAGGAACGCGCCGCCGCCGGCCTCACCGTGGCGCTTATGCCGGTGCTCAACCAGGTGGCCGGGCTGCTGGGCAGCGGGGAGGGCGGCCCGACCGAGAGCTGGGCGGAGGCCGTGCGCCTGGGTCTCGAGGGCTGCCAGCGCCTCTACCCCGTTTTGCAACAGTGCTTAGTACGGGCCGCCCGCCGGAGGGGCGCCGCCACGCCGCCCTGAAGCAGAACCCTGAGCAACAACGGACGCCGAGGACAGCTGCCGCTGTCCCCGAAACGACCCGCGCCGTCGTCTTGCAGACTGCGTGCGCCAAGCTGAGAACTCGGAGCGCGGAAGAGGATCTGGGGAGGCGTGCTCAGAACTGATGCACTGGACAGCTGTGTTGGTATGATTTTTTTTACAAACTGTTCCGTTAAAGGAACTTTTCTAATTGAGTTGGCTCCCAGCCACGACTCAGTTGAAGAAACCTGCGAATGCAGCCTGACCCCCAAGTTGGAAAGGACTTCAACTGGACTTACCTGGAAAGTGGAACCTGGAGCTAGTGTCTCGTAAGGGATGGACCCTATGCAGGCCAGCCAGTGACCCCCTCCTATATTATTGGGCTGCTTTTGAGAGAATGGACAAGGGGGCTGTGCTTTCCCACTTAATATCTGAGCTAAAGCAAAACCTCTTTCATATCTGAAAAATTTTGTTGTTCTTGGTACAGGATTTAAGAGAGCAAGGCTCTTCCGAGCTGCGTAGTGTGTTCTCGGACTCCTGGTGTCAAGGGCTTGGGACAGCATTATATGTGTCCTGGTGTCCCTCATCCAGTCTTGGCTCCTGGGGGGGGGGCACTTGAACTGCCAGGAGTGAGAGTTTCTGGATGTTGGAGATGGAGTCTGGCCGTTTTGTAGGGCAGAGCTGGCCTGTCTGACCACAAGGGTAAGATCTTTCCTTTGTGTCTCCTGAGCCCTGCAGGTTTGTGCTCAGGTCTGGTTTGGAGAAAAGCGGGGCAGCTTGGTGCCCTTTCTGCCCTGGCTTGGTGTGAGCTTCTGAGCTTGTGTGTCTCGGGCCTGCTCAGCTTCTCTAGGAAAGGTTGGCCTGGGACAGCCAAAGGGCCAGAATAAGGCTTGGAGACCACACCGAGAACCCCTGATCGAGAGGGAAAAAATATAAATTTTATTTCCCCCCAGTGACATAATACATATTTCCAAAGCAGATCTGAAATACATGGTATCACATCAGCAAGAAACAAGATAGAAACGACACAAAAAGGATACCCCTATTGACACCCAGACAGGATTGGGGGCTTTGAGAGGGGGAAGAGCCGCTGGAACAGTACCTGCAGTCAGAGAGTGGGCCTCAGCTTTATAAGAATGGTGAGCTGGTGCTGGGCAGTTGCAGGCCTCTTCCCTTCCCTGCCAGTCCCCAGACTCATCTGGAAACATGACCAAAGCTAAAGCCAGCACTGGGGGGAGGCTTCCTGGCTGGTCTGGCTGAGCCGTGCCTCCATTTCCGTTGCCCTTGCTCCAGAATGGGTTGCATGGGTGCCACTGAGAGGCCTTTGGAAAATCACTCAAGGCAAGGAAAGGAACCACTCGGGAAGGTGCCTGGAGCTGATGAGCCTGGAGGGGTTACAACCTACTGGTTGGCTTCCTGGTCTGCTGCATGATTCTTCACCTGTAGGAGAAGCAGAAGTAGGACTCTAGCCCCGAGGGCTGAGAGGTGTGGTATGGCTGGGAAAGGGAGGGCCATCTGCTAACAACTCCCAGTCTCTTACCCCCACCTCCCTTTCTTGGCAGCTTTGACATCTCAGTGCTACTGTAGATTCTTCCTGAGACTTGGGAACGGACCCAGGACCACCAGACTGAAGAAGGCATTTTCTCTGCCTACCCCAGTCTTTTCATAGATGTGATTCAGCCTTGGGCAGCAGTAAGTGTCCCCTGGAGCCCACAGGCCAGAGCTAGGCAAGTGGAGGAAAGGAAGCTCCTCACTGCTAACCCCCCAGCAGCCCCAGCCTTGCTGAGATGGCCCTAGTAACAGTAGGGGCTTGGCCCATCTCAGGGACCACCAATAGGAGAGGAGGAAATGGTAGGGCAGGGAACACTTGGGCCCTTTGAAGCTGTACAAAAGGCTGTTATCAGATCCAGGTTTGGATATTCTCAGTCCAGGAAGGTCAGTGTGCTCCAGCTTTCCTGGGGAGTATGGTACAATGCAAGACAGCCCAAAGACCCTGGGGCAGCGGGTGGGCAGGGGCAGGCTTACCAGATGGTTTTTGGGCAAGGGATCTGGGGCCATGGGGCACACCTGTGATATTCCCTGTACAATGCTCAAAGCCTCCTCCCCACCCACCTTCCAGGAGGAGAAATGTATTTCAGCCCAGAACTGGCTCAGCTGCCCAGCTGTAGCCCCTGGTCCATTTGAGCCGACCAAGCCCAAATTAAGAGGGGAGAAAAAACAGGGCAGGGCCCCATCTTCTCCTGGGCATTGGCTGTGATGGAAGTCAGACGCCTGCCCGCAACCACCATTGTCGTCTCCCACACAAACCCAAGTCCCTCCCTTGCTCACAGAGAGACCACAAGGAGGGTGAGAATGGGGGGAGGCGTCAGGCCACTCACTGCCTCCAGGTCTGTGTTGTGGAAGCTGTCCGCCTCTGGATGGGCCCTCTGGCCCCTGGGCTCCTGCTGGGGATCAGTGGTTCTGCACGAGGAACCTTTACTCCCAGAGCCCCTGTTCTGTTCACAGCCCTCGGTCCCTGCACAGGGAGAGTCACTGGTCAGTGGCTAGATTTGAAGGCCCCAGCTAACCCCAAAGATGCCACTTGATGCCCAGCACTGACCTAGGGAATCTAGGGCTCGAGAGGACAAGATGGGGATGGGCTGGGACACTGCTCTGGCTCCAGACAGCTGCTGAGTGGGTGGGGGTCATAGAACAATATAGAAGCCGAAAGGGTCCTCAAGCCACAGAGACACCCAGAGGGAGTGGGGGGAAGTGAACTCCAGGGAGGGCGAGGAGGAGCCCTGCACCCAGGGAAAGCCGGAGGCAGGACCCCCTGGTACCTTCAGGAGTGGGAAAACCTGGAGCCCGCTAAGGGTGTAGCCTGGGCCCACACTTGGGGAGGACCTGACCTGAAAGCTGGTCCATGCGCTCCACAGTGTCCAACAGGCGGTCCACCTGGGTTTTGATCTGGCTCAGCTCTCCCCTGATGGAGTGCAGCTCCTCAGTCTGGACTGCTGGGAGAGGGGCCAGCGTTGGTACCAGTCAAGTTCAGGAGGCAGAGGGCAGTGCTGCGAGGACTCTGAACCCACCCTCACTGCTGAGGGCCTCCCAGTTCTCCCCTAGCCCTGTGGGTGAGGGCTGTGCTCCCTCACTCACGCTTTATCTTGGGGGTCAGCTGACTGTTCCTGGGAGCCTTGTGGGGACTGAAGTTGCTCTTGACCCCCATGCCCATGTGGGTCCTCCGGCTCTTGATAGGCACCCGGTTGATTAGTGGAGGGATCCTCTGGTACTCGTACACCCTGTGGACAGGATGGAGGGGGAGTCAGGCCAGCTGGCCCCACCTGCTTGCCCAGAGGACAGGGGGCAGGACCCACCTACCTGTAGGGGAGATCTTCCCCGTACAGCTTGTAATCCAGGTCATAGTTGCTGTTGAAATAGAGATAAATGAGGAAAGGGTCGTTGTCCAGGGCCAGAATCCTTGCCTCGACTCCAGTTTAATTTGGAGAAACTGATGTATGCAGCTTTTCCTTAGAATCCCAGGATTCTTGACCAGAAGAGCCCCTAGGGACTGACTTGACCAAGGTCACTTTGGGAGACCACAGCAAACCAGCTTCCCCATAGCTGGCCTCTGTTACGGGCACGTTCCGGGTGCCTCCAGGTGGCAGGAGGGGGCAATTGCCCACAGGCTTCTGGCCAGCCAGGTCTGGGCTGTCCAAAGGCTCCTCTACCTGACCCCGGCACTGCTGATCTTACTCTGGTTCTTAGTCGGGCAAAGGATGCAAGGGAAGAGTTAAGTCAGGGCTCAAAGCCACGGAGAGAGCCTTTAATCCTTGCGTGGGAATCGCCAGGATGCAGGGCTCAGCCCTGGCAGGGCCAGACAGTCGGGGTTAGGGCCGTGGCCAGGCCACCTTCCCTTCGCTCCAGGCCCTGGGAAAGAGGCTGAGTCTGGAAGGTCCCAGGCTGTCCCTGCCTGGCCTCAGCCCTGCTCTCATGCACCGTGCACCTCCAGGGAACTGGTGCCTAGGCGGGAAGGGAAGATGGGTGCAGAGGGACAGCTGGGTCCGGCTTGGGCAGGAAGATCCTGTGGGGATACGGCTGCAGGCAGTTCGGGTGCAGCCTGAGGCTTCAGTTAAGGCAAGTGAGGAGTTGAGGGGGAGGAGAGGGGCTGCAAGCTGGGGGCAGTAAAGTTTCTGAAATAACTTTCTGGGACGGTGCGCCCACACCACCAGCTCAGGCCCAGCCGATGAGGGGCAAGGCCTATGGAAGCCACTGGAGCGGAATAGGGAACATTAGGGGGCCCCTTCCCCTTCATGCCGTGAGGTCCCCAAGCCAGTGGATGAGATTTCCGGCCAGCCCCGCCCCCGCTTTCTGGCCTCAGGAAGTCTGGTGGGCGGCCCAGGAGCTGCTGGGATGCTGATTCCGGCAGTGGGAGGCCCATCCTTGGAGAAAGGAAGGCGAGCCGGTGGAGCGCGGGAGGGCAGGTACCCATCCCTTCGGCGCTCTAGGGTTGGGGTCGGGGTCCGGGGTCCGGGTCCGGGGCACGGTGCAGGAAGCAGGCAGCCCTCTGAGGGTCAGCAACGACCAAGCTGGGACAGCTGGGGGCCAGGACAGGGCTCAAGGTTACGAGTCTCAGCTGAGCATGACCACTCTGGGAAAATTCTCACTTGTCCGGCCCTCCGTGGGTTGGCCATGGGGGCCCCCTCTCCCTGACTGGGTTGAAACCTCAGCAGAGATCAGACAGCTGGAGGGGAGGGGAGGGGAGGGAGATGGGGAGGGACCAGTAGCCGACCACCTGAGCTACCTCGATGAACCCTATCCTACAACAGCATTGGTGGTTCAGTGGTAGAATTCTTGCCTGCCACGTGGGAGGCCAGGGTTCAATTCCCAGCCAATGCAAGAAGCACACTTTTCCTTAAACACCTCTTCCTCACTTTTTTTCCTAAAATGACTTTTTAGAGTACCTAAAAGTTAATGGTAAAGGAATGGTAATTCACTGACTGCTGAGCACAGACTTGGGAGCTACCGGAGTTGAGACAAAGGCAGGATGAGTTTGCGGGTTAGAGGTTAGGCGGTATTCGCTGCTCCAGCTTGCTGTAGGTAGAGGGTCCCTCCCGGTCTGGGGTCATCCCTGCTCTGCCCCTGCGCCCAGTCATCAGCCAGGGCTGAGGCCTGTGCCCTGGGCGTGTGACCTTGATCCTCTCTTCCTAAGGGGCAGTGGCCTAGTCACACAGGGTCTGCAGGCACATCTGTCCCCTGGTCTAGGCTAATGATCACAGTGCAAGCTGGGACTTCCCACAATAAGAAAGAAAATGCACCATCCGCATGACCCAGTGGCCAGAGGTCAAGCCACCTCCCTCAGTGTCCTCAGGGGCCAAGTCGGGGGAGGGGACCTGGGGCAATCCTTCCACCACAAACCTTTCCCTCCAGGTTGACAAATGCCATTTTGAGACCCAAGACACAAGGCCTGGACTTGACCAGTTCTCATAGAGAAGTCATCCAACAACTCAGGGGCCGCCAGAACCCCATCCCTGAACCACCCCTCTTTGGGTGACTATCCAAAGGGGCCAGAGCCACAGCAACAGCCTGCTGCTCCAGACATGCTGCCCTAGTCCCCAGAGAAGGGTTTCATTCTCCCCACTGGAGTCCCCTAGGGACACATGGGTCTTAAGGAAGCCACCCCTGCCCCAGGCCTTGAATGCCAGGCACCCCTCCAAATGGAATCTGAGCTCCTGCAGGACAGCTGGCATCACTCCCCATTGCTTCCCTGTTCTCCCAGCTGCACCTACAGGACTGGGTCCGAGCCTGCTAGGCAAGGGGGTGGGGTGACATGAAATCTGGAGAAGGCAACTGGAGCTGAAGAACTGAGGAAGGGTTAACCCAGCCTCAAAGCGGCCGTGTGTAAAAACACGGCAGAGAACTATGGGAAGAAACCATTTACCTCACATCAGACGGATATTTACCAAACCATATCAACTCCCAGATGAGAGTCTCACGCACGGAGGCAAACCAACACACCCATGTGCAGTTCAGCATCACTGAGGAAATGCAAGCTTAAAAAAGTACGAGTACACACCTACCCATCAGCCCAAAACAACACAATGAAAAAGCAGTCCATGCCGGCAAAGATGATGTAGACGTTCTGGCTGCCACAGGCAGGGAGAGATTTGGCCTAATGTCTCGAGGTCAACCTGGAGGTGCAGAGGCTTCTCAGAGTAGCCCCTACCCAGCCCTGCCATCGCACTTCTGAGGAGATGAGACCCAAAAGAAACCAGAACCGGACTTCCCTGGTGGTCCAGTGGTTAAGAATCCGCCTGCCAATGCAAGGGACACGGGTTCGAGCCCTGGTCCAGGAAGATCCCACGTGCCGTGGAAGCAACTAAGCCAGCGAGCCTCAACTACTGAAGCCTGCTCGCCTAGAGCCCATGGTCTGCAACAAGACAAGCCACTGCAGTGAGAAGCCTACACACTGCAAGGAAGAGCAGCCGCAGCTCGCTGCAACTAGAGAAAGCCCGCGCGCAGCAACAAAAACCCAACGAAGCCAAAAATAAAAAAATAAGAAAAGTAAATTAAGTATTAAAAAATTATAAAAACCCCCCACAAACAAAAACCCAAAAGAAACCAGAACCTTTGGCAGCAGGCTGTTTACACACTGCTGTACCTAACAGCAACCACCTGCCCCACTGCCTTCCTGCCTCCCCCACTGGCAAGACAGAAACCACTCAAATGCCCACAGACAGGCCAGGAACTGATCGCAGACATCACAGGCTCCCAGCTGAGGGAATCCAAGGGGCCACCGGTTCACACACACCCTCGTTACACCTGTGAAAATGGCACGTTGGCTGGCAGAGGTTGGTGAGCTCCTTTCTAAACATGTTTAAAGGTTTCTTTAAAATTCCTTGAAGCTTCCCAAGTTAGAGGGAAGATTTCATCCAGAAAGGTTCCCATTGTCTACTTCCCAAACATGTATACCCAGAAAAAGCTCCCGAGCACCCCACAGGTGAGGCTCCCCTTGGAGGACTCACACCCCCGGGTCTAGGCGAGAGGAAAGGGCACCACCAGCGGGAGAGTGTCTGGGTTGTGTCAGCTAGAAGGGGCCTTGGAATGAGCTGGGTTGACACTGCCGCCCCCCCCCCCCGCAGTTTACAGACAAAACCTGTGGCCAAGGGAGACCGGACCTCCTCCAGTACTACAGGGAGTAGGACGAGCAGCCTGGCCGGCTGGGCGGGCAGCACACGGAGCAAGCCTCCTGGGGTTCTCACTCTGTCCCAGGGGAGCCCAGAGCCCCAAACAAGCTGGTGATCAGACTCCCTCCCCCGTAGGCAACCCCAGGCAGACTCACCAGGAGATGGCTCTCCCCCATGGCCTCTTCTGGCCTGGCCGGGCAGGGCCGGGCTTGGGCTCCCGAGCCATGTCTCAATCTGAAGAGAGAGCCAAAGAGTGGGACGGAGCAGGAGAGAGAGAGGGAGGGGTGGGGGAAAATGGGGCCAAGTGCACATGGGCCCCGCCTGCCTCCTGGCTGGCCCTTCCCTGCTCCTCCGCTCTGAGGCGGAGGGCAGTGCCCCCTGAGAGGCAGTGCAGTGGAGCGCCCCTCCCCAGTCAGTGGGCAGCCCGGCCTGGCCTCCAGACACTGGGCCCACCTATTCAGAGCTGGGCTCTGGCTCCAGAGGGCTCATCTTCATCCTCAGAGGACCATGGTTCTGAGACAAACAGTCCCTTTGGCTAACTTCAAAACGAAACCACCCCCCTGAGGATGGGGAGGCTGCTCTACTGTTTCCCCCAAATTACCACGGGAATCAACCCATTGCCCAGACCTTGGAAGTTGGGGGTGGTACCGTCAAGGGGCAGGAGAGGGGATGTCCGTGATCCTCTGAGGAGACACCCGTCCCTGGTTGGGTTAATTATCGAGTGTTCTCCTGCTGCCTGTCTGCCCGCCCACAGGCCTGCCTGCTGCCAGGCCTACGCCCCACAGCTGCCTCTGGTCTAAGCTCCTGGGCTGGCTGTGTCTGAAACGGCCAGGATGGCTCTGAGAAACAAAGCAAGCAGCCTGCCTGGTCTGGGGTGGGGACACCCCGCTGCCCTCTCTCTTGGTGGCAGGGGAGTCGAGTCAGCTGAACCCAATTTAGAGGAGGGCTGGGAAGTCAAGCAAGGCAGCCGTCTGTGCACCAGTCACGGGCAGACTGTCTCCTTTCTGGGCTCCTTCAGTGTTCACCACTTGAGCACGTAGCTCTATGCTCGTGGGAGACCGGGGAATCTGCTCCTTGCCGTATTCCCCCAGCTCACTTGGGGCCTGGCCACTTAGTAGGTGCTCAGTTGCTATCTGCTGAATAAATGAATGGAACTCCATTAAATAAATTCCAGCTTTTGCTTGTGGGTTTGGATCAGACCCCGGAGTTTCACCTGGGACCTCGAGGCCCCTCCCTGAGCCCACCCCCTTTCTTCCTGAATCTATGATCATCATCCATGGCCCACTTTTAACTGCCAAGACAGCAACAAATGCGAGCCTTTTCCTGTTCACAAGACTTCCTGCAACACAATCACCAAGAGCAGTTATCCAGCACCTGCTTGCTCATGGTGAGGAACAAGGAGACCAGCAACGATGTCCCTGAGGCATTGACAATCCAGATCGAGTGTTCATTTGGGAGGAAGCTGGCAATTCTGTACCCGCACCCTCAGCCTTCTCTTCCATTCATGATCCTGCCTTATCCAATTATCCACTCAAGAACACATTAAACAGATATCCGTGCACCAAGAAAACAGCTGTACTTCCATGTTGTCTGGCTTTCTATGTCTGTCTCTTTGACTTTCTTATTTGCAATGTCCGGAGAGGACAGAAAAACACACCCATGTCCACTGTGTAGGGCAGCAGTGCATGAGCACTATGAAAATACATAAAGAAAACCTCATTTAAAATGGACTTGGGAAGCTCTGAAGAGGGAACTCGCACACATGTACCATTCATTGCAGTCTGTATAACCAGCAGGAAGAGGGAAGATACGAATTATTTTGACAGAGGAGGACATTAATCACATGGGGATTTTATCTTCTGCCTTTTTTTTTTTTTAATATTTATTTAGGACTTCCCTGGTGGCGCAGTGGTTAAGAATCCGCCTGCCAATGCAGGGGACACAGGCTTGAGCCCTGGTCCAGGAAGATCCCACGTGCCGCAGAGCAACTAAGCCCGTGCACCACAACTACTGAGCCTGCGCTCTAGAGCCCGCGAGCCACAAGCACTGAGCCTGCGTGCCACAACTACTGAAGCCTGTGTGCCTAGAACCCATGCTCCGCAACAAGAGAAGCCACCGCGATGAGAAGCCCACACACCAACGAAGAGTAGCCCCTGCTCGCCGCAACTAGAAAAAGCCCATGTGCAGCAAAAAAGACCCAAAGCAGCCAAAAATAAAATAAAAAATAAATTTAAATATATTTACTTATTTGGCTGCACTGGGTCTTAGTTGTGGCACACAGGATCTTCATTGCCACATGTGGCATCTTTGTTGCTGCATGTGGGATCTTTAGTTGCAGCACGCGGGATCTTTTAGTTGTGGCATGCAGGATCTAGTTCCCTGACCAGGGATCGAACCCGGGCCCCCTGCATTGGGAGCATGGAGTCTTAACCACCAGGGATGTCCGGCTTGTGGGATCTTAGGGATTAAACCCAGGCCCTCAGCAGTGAAAGCACGGAGTCCTAACCACTGGACTGCCAGCGAATTCCCTCTCCTGCTTTAAAAAAAAAAAAGAAATTTCCTCCCTGCCCCAGCAACAACTCTCTTACCACCACTTGCAGCCAGTGAGAAACTGCCACAACCTTGAACGCTTGTTCTTTTCCAGTGAAGTTTTGTTCAAAACAGCTCTCCCCAATTTCCCCCTAAAACTTAATAAAAGCAAGCACCTCTCCTTTGTTCTCCAGGCTTGCCTATGATACATCATAACATGCTTGTCCCAAATTACAATTCTCTGTTATTTCTGAGTAAACCTATTTTGCCAGTAAAATAACTGGATGTTTTATTTTAAAGGTTGACATTGCATGGTGTCAGAAGTGGGATCCAGAGATGCCCTCTAATGACTTGGAGGCTGGTGAGCAAGCAGGTGTTGGTACCCATGGAGTTCATTGAGCTCACTGCTTTCTTGTCAACCCTGGAGTTTGAAGGTAAGTTTTTTCCTGAATCCAAGGTCTGCTCTCTCTGCATTTTGAACTCTCCAGCTTTATTGGAATCTGTTTTCATGAAGCTTTCTGGTAAGTCACCCTTTCTGTTCAAAGCGGGGAAAACGTGTGATTCCTAGTATTTTTTTGTTTGTTTTTTAAATATTTATTTATTTATTTATTTATTTATTTATTTATTGGCTGCATTGGGTCTTCATTGCTGTGCATGGGCTTTCTCTAGTTGCAGCAAGCGGGTGCTACTCTTCGTTGTGGTGTGCAGGCTTCTCATTGCGATGGCTTCTCTTGTTGCGGAGCACGGGCTCTAGGTACGCAGGCTTCAGTAGTTGCAGCATGTGGGCTCAGTAGTTGTGGCTTGTGGGCCTAGTTGCTCCGCGGCATGTGGGGTCTTCCTGGACCAGGGCTCGAACCAGTGTCCCCAGCATTGGCAGGCGGATTCTTAACCACTGAGCCACCAGGGAAGCCCCAGGACTTATTGTAACTTCTTGTTTTTCAAATTGTGATCACAGACCATTGGTGAATTTGATTAACGTTTAAGGAAATAGAACATGTACATATTGTCTGTACCTACGTAGATAAATTAATAATATATATCTTCAATTTTATCTATAATTTATAGATAAATTTATTATAGATTTGTTTATTTGTATATAAGTAGAAGATAATAGTTTCATAAAATGCAAAATAGAGTGCATGCATGACATACACTGAAAATAGGAAATACAGTTTATTTAACTTTTATTTCAGTTACTTATATGTTTTTATATACGTAAGTATACGCTGGGCCACAATATTTCTTACTGTGGAATGATCCAACACATTTGAAAGCAACTGCTCTTATACCAGAGTAAATGGAGCAACAAAAGGGTCTTACAGCCAGCTGAAAAGGCCAATACAAGAACAACCACCCTTTCTGCCCTGGACACACTCAGTGATAACTTCTCAGTGCCAGGCTATAATCACTTGTTGATAGGCTCATACTTTGTTGCCTTGTCTTTTCAAATTTACAGCCAAGTAGAAATCCTTATTTAAAAGAACATACCCCATTTCTCTTTTTTTATTCTTTTTTTTTTTTTTTTTTTTTTTTTTGCGGTACGTGGGCCTCTCACTGTCGTGGCCTCTCCCGTTGCGGAGCACAGGCTCCGGACGCGCAGGCTCAGCGGCCATGGCTCACGGGCCCAGCCGCTCCGCGGCACGTGGGATCTTCCCGGACCGGGGCACGAACCCGTGTCCCCTGCATCGGCAGGTGGACTCTCAACCACTGCGCCACCAGGGAAGCCCTATTCTATTTTTTAATTGAAGTATAGTTGATATACACATCCCCAATTTCTTATTTATTTATTTATTTTTTTTTTTCTGTATGCGGGCCTCTCACTGTCGTGGCCTCTCCCGTTGCGGAGCACAGGCTCCGGACGCGCAGGCTCAGCGGCCATGGCTCACGGGCCCAGCCGCTCCGCGGCATGTGGGATCTTCCCGGACCGGGGCACGAACCCGTGTCCCCTGCATCGGCAGGCAGACTCTCAACCACTGCGCCACCAGGGAAGCCCCCTTATTTTTTATTTAAAATTTTTTTAAAAAATTGAAGTATAGGGCTTCCCTGGTGGCGCAGTGGTTGAGAGTCTGCCTGCCGATGCAGGGGACACGGGTTCGTGCCCCGGTCCGGGAAGATCCCACATGCCGCGGAGCGGCTGGGCCCGTGAGCCATGGCCGCTGAGCCTGCGCGTCCGGAGCCTGTGCTCCGCAACGGGAGAGGCCACGACAGTGAGAGGCCCGCATACAGAAAAAAAAAAAAAAAAAAAAAAAAAAAAAATTGAAGTATAGTTGATGTGCAATATTATATAAGTTACAGGTGTACAATGTAGTGATTCACAATTTTTTTCCCTTTTTCCTATGCCACACGGCTTGCAGGATCTTAGTTCCCCAACCAGCGATTGAACCCGGGCCCTTGGCAGTGAAAGCAGAGAGTCCTAACCACTGGACCACCAGGGAAGTCCCTAGAATGTAGGTTTCTAATAACTTTAAGATCATAATGCTGAACTGGTAAAAACTTCTAAAACTTTAATGAAAAAATGATTGATTCATAAAGCTGCTAACCCAAGATCAAGATCAACAAGAATTAGTTACAGGACACTAAATTAACTAATGAGGATGATTGTAACTTTTATGACTTTTTATGCTGGTTCTGCAGTGTTTTACTTTTCCAGATTTAAGGAAACTTCTCTTCAACATCTATGACCTACAGCAATTTGGTAAAATACACCTTTGTAAACAAAGAAGAAACATTATCTTTTTCTCCCTAATTGATTCCTCCAGAATTTGGAAACTCTTATTAAATATTCTTATTTTTCATGACAATATATGTATTTGCATAAGTTCAATAAGCATCTATTCTCCTTGTAATAGAAAACAATTGGAAATATTGGCTATATTACGAAGGCTTTGACTGGATTATCAAAATAAAGAGAGATGTGCATAGATTCAGGTATGACCAGACAATTTTAAGGAACTGCTTGGAAAAATCAGGCTAGTACCTTGATTACAAGGTTCCAGCAAAGTAATCTTAAAAAGGGCTTATATTGGGCTTCCCTGGTGGCGCAGTGGTTGAGAGTCCGCCTGCCAATGCAGGGGACGCAGGTTCGTGCCCCGGTCCGGGAAGATCCCACATGCTGCGGAGCGGCTGGGCCCCGTGAGCCATGGCCGCTGGGCCTGCGTGTCCGGAGCCTGTGCTCCGCAGCGGGAGAGGCCACAACAGTGAGAGGCCTGCGTACTGAAGAAAAAAAAAAAAAAAAAAAAAAAAAGGGCTTATATGAGGGAATTCCCTGGTGGTCCAGTGGTTAGGACTCTGTGCTTTCACTGCCAATGGCCTGGGTTCAATCCCTGGTTGGGGAACTAAGATCCCTCAAGCTGCATGGCCAAAAAAAAAAAAAAAGGGCTTATATGGTCAATCACTATTCTTGCTGTATTTTTGTAAATAATCAAGCCAAATTTACTACAAACAAATTAGTTTTACTATGATTATCTTTGATAAAAAGGGTAATAACTATGGAAAGAGAAATTGTATTTGCAACTTTGTAGATACTAGATTCTTGTCCTGTTAATGATAAAGTTTCAAGGTTTTTTTATACAGCTGTAAGCTGAACTGGATTCTAAACTCTTCTAGCTTCCACAAATATCTGACTATAAATCTCCAAACTGTTCCCAATTTTCTCCCACCCTTCTGATTTGAAATCAGTAAGAACAAAGACTGCCCTTAAATGTCCTTGGAAGGGGCTATACCAGGTCCTCCTCACTACCCAGATGGCAGCCAAACCTGAGACTCAAGCCTTGGGTGTACATCTCACAGTTAAAGAAGGCTCCAACTGACATCCAGTCCGATAATCAAGCGCTGGAGACCTCTGAATCAAATTTCACCAGGAATTGAAGCAGACAGCCTCTGAAGGAGACAGCTTTCCCAGGATGACCAGAACAGGACTGTATACTCTTTCCTGCTGTTACTTCTTCCCTTATCCTCTCCCTCTTCTTCTTGGAAAGACCAAATGCTCTTGTCTGCATTACTCAATCTATTACAAAAGGAGGAAACTTATCAGTCCACTGATTCAAATGTTAATCTCATCCAAAAACACCCTCACAGACTCCCCCAGTATAATACTTGGCCAAGTGTCTGGGTACCCCATGGCCCAATTAAGTTGACACATAAAATTAACCACCATAGGGACTAAGAATCAGGAAATGGGGTGGAGGTCTTTGCCCCATCTTCACCTCTCACAAAGATTCCCAGACAGATTTCCTAAGGGACACCCTCCTGTATTCCCCCAAGTTGTGAGTGCGTGACTGCACGGAACATGGGTAGGACAGTTAATGAATGGGAGTCATAGTGAGTGACAGTGAATGATGCAAGGATGGGGAGGTTGGCAGTCCGGTGGGAAGACAGAAGAAGGCTGAAACAGAGAGGCCAAGCTGACGGAAGGACAAGAATAAGGAAAAAGGAGAGGAGCAGAAGGGGGTGGACATATTGAACGACTGGTCCCCAGAGTTCCCTGAGTTGACTCCCAGACACATCCACCCTGAATTCATGAGATGGATACAAAATAGTTCACTTATTTGCAAAGAGCTCCCAGAAAGAAAGAAAAGGATAATTGTATCATCCCCAGTATTAAAATTGCAGTGGGCAGCTAACAGTGCTTGAATTCCAGCTATTTGCCAGGCATTGTGCTACAAACTTACATCCATCATGTCATTTAATCCTCACAACAACCTTGCAGGGTAGCTGCTCCCCATCTTGTAGAAAGGTTACCGAATGTGCCCAGGGTCACATGGAGAGCCACTTGAGAGGAGTAATGAGATCTCAGTCGCCTGCCTGGCAATCTCTACGTGTTCCAAGGAGTTAGAGGACTTACTGAAAGACACTTACTGGTAGGCTCGGCTACAAGCATAGCCTGATTCTGTCAGGACCTCCAGGCCACACTGCCTTTGTACGGGGATGTTCCATTACCCACCTTACCCTGCACAGACTCCAAAGGCTGGCGAGGCCCCTGGTTAGAGCGTGGGATGACAGGGCCAGTGCTGCAGGCCAGGGGCCCAGGTGTACCAAGTGGCTTCTTGCAGTGGACCTGAGTCATTCTCTTGCCTGTCCCACATCGGAGTCCCATTCCTGTGTTAGAGGTATCCCCCAGCTTGAAGACAGAGGCTGCCTCCCTGAAAGAAGCTGAAAATGCCCTTTTCTGCCTCCTTTTCCCAACCTCCCTTGCAGCAATGTCCTGGACACATGACGTGGCTCCTCCAATTAGAACCACGTGCCCAACTTCAAGGTAAAGCTGCCAGTGGGAGAAGCTCATCTCAGCAATTGATGGCGGCAGTGGCAGCAGCTATATCCGGCTTTCAAAGGTGATGGCACCTCCATCCCTCGTTGGTGATGCCCGTTGTGGCATCTGTGCCCAGCAGAGGCAGTAAGGTCTCTTCCAGATCTGATCCTCTGACCTTCCAGAACTCCTGGGAGCTAACCAGTAACTTGGACAAATTCCTTTACTGCTTAGAGTCACCAGACTCAGTTTCTGTTGCTTACAGTTAAGAACCTTGATGGATACAAAAACAGGACTAGAGGTGGATGGAACAAGAAGCCCTGTGGGAAATGGGGGTGATGGAAGCCTGGCAAGTGGCCAGAGGACAGTGAAAATCCAGCTAGTATTAAGGGACAGGACACCAGTAGCCCACAGCATGCCATGGCGAGACAGTTAATCCTGTGGTCCCCAGAACAAAGCGCCCATCAAGGGCAAGGCTTTTGGGACCTGGTGGCTCTTGCCATAGAAGAATATAAAGATTACCCTGACGTCAAGGGCTGTTAGGCAGGCTGTGTGCTAACAGCACCAACAGCATAAGGGAAAGACAAGATCAAAGTCCAAATTTGCGGCTCAAGACATGGTTAGAAAATCAGGGAATTTTTATATCTTGTGACTGCAAGGCTGAGAGAGTTACAACCCAAACTTAAGGCTTAATCAGTGGTTATAAAATGACACCATGAGGTGGCTTCACACCCTCTCTGGGTGTCTAATTGGGAGAGAGTGGAGAGTGGGGAGCAGAGAGAGTGGAGGGCTTTGCGGGAGGGTGTGGAAGACTCAGGACCCCCACTGCTAGAGGTTCCTTTGCCAGCCAAAGGGACTCTTCTTGGTCATTCTGAAGGTCCTGGCAGCAGAAATTCACTAGCTCTTTGCCAAACCCAGATCCCTTTCCTCCTGGGCGCACATCTAGGGGGAGTTGCCCACCCTCCCTCGCAGTTAGTGTGCTGCATGGCTGAGGTGTGGCCAGTGGCAATGGGAGGGCAGGATGTGCACCACTTTCATGCCTGACCCATAGCATCGTCCAAGTGACCATCAGCCCTCCTGCTTCCCAAGTTGGCCACCTGAATGCCAGTGCCCTGGGTGAGCTGGGAAGCCATGTGCTGTTGGTGGCAGGGCCTTGCTCAGCCTGGGTTCCCCCACTCCGTTGCACATGTGCAACCAGGCCAGCAGCTAGCATTTCCTTAAAAAAATACACTCTGTAATGACCTTGCCCTGAAGGAGACCACTTGTCTGTCCTACCCCCTCACCCCTCATTTTCTCCAGACTTAAATAACAAGTCGTGTTGCAGCAGGCTCCAGGGGGCCGATGACTTCAAATCTGGGAGGAAGATATTGAAACACCAGAAGAACCATGAGATTTTGCTAATTTATATTGACAAAACCTGCAAAATGATCTGGGAATGGATTCTGAGGGTGGAGGGTGGGGAAGGAAGAAAATGTTAAATAGGGTTGAATGTTTTGTTGTTTTTTTTTTTTTTTTTTTTTTTAAGTTTATTTATTTATTTTTTTAATTAGTTTCTGCTTTATAACAAAGTGAATCAGTCATACATATACATCTGTTCCCACATCCCTTCCCTCATGCATCTCCCTCCCTCCCACCCTCCCCATCCCACCCCTCCAGGCGGTCACAAAGCACCGAGCTGATCTCCCTGTGCTCTGCGGCTGCTTCCCACTATCTATCTACCTTACGTTTGGTAGTGTATACACGTCCATGCCTCTCTTTCGCCTTGTCACAGCCCACCCTTCCCCCTCCCCATATCCTCAAGTCCATTCTCAAGTAGGTCTGCGTCTTCATTCCCGTTTTGCCCCTAGGTTCTTCATGACATTTTTTTTTTAAATTCCGTATATATGTGTTAGCATACGGTATTTGTCTTTCTCTTTCTGACTAACTTCACTCTGTATGACAGACTCTAGGTCTATCCACCTCATTACAAATAGCTCAGTTTCGTTTCTTTTTATGGCTGAGTAATATTCCATTGTATATATGTGCCACATCTTCTTTATCCATTCATCCGATGATGGACACTTAGGTTGTTTCCAGCTCCGGGCTATTGTGAATAGAGCTGCAATGAACATTTTGGTACATGTCTCTTTTTGAATTATGGTTTTCTCAGGGTATATGCCCAGTAGTGGGATTGCTGGGTCATATGGTAGTTCTATTTGTAGTTTTTTAAGGAACCTCCATACCGTTCTCCATAGTGGCTGTACCAATTCACATTCCCACCAGCAGTGCAAGAGTGTTCCCTTTTCTCCACACCCTCTCCAGCATTTATTGTTTCTAGATTTCTTGATGATGGCCATTCTGACTGGTGTGAGATGATATCTCATTGTAGTTTTGATTTGCATTTCTCTAATGATTAATGATGTTGAGCATTCTTTCATGTGTTTGTTGGCAGTCTGTATATCTTCTTTGGAGAAATGCCTATTTAAGTCTTCTGCCCATTTTTGGATTGGGTTGTCTGTTTTTTTGCTATTGAGCTGCATGAGCTGTTTATAAATTTTGGAGATTAATCCTTTGTCAGTTGCTTCATTTGCAAATATTTTCTCCCATTCTGAGGGTTGTCTTTTGGTCTTCTTTATGGTTTCCTTTGCTGTGCAAAAGCTTTGAAGTTTCATTAGGTCCCATTTGTTTATCTTTGTTTTTATTTCCATTTCTCTAGGAGGTGGGTCCAAAAGGATCTTGCTGTGATTTATGTCATAGAGTGTTCTACCTATGTTTTCCTCTAAGAGTTTGATAGTTTCTGGCCTTACATTTAAGTCTTTAATCCATTTTGAGCTTATTTTTGTGTATGGTGCTAGGGAATGATCTAATCTCAAACTTTTACATGTCCCTGTTTTGTTGTTTTTTTAATTTGGCTGTGCTGGTTCTTAGTTGTGGCACGTGGGATCTTTAGCTGCGGCATGTGGGCTCTAGTTCCCTGAACCAGGGATTGAACCGAGGCCCCCTGCACTGGGAGTGTGGAGTCTTAACCACTGGACCACCGGGGAAGTCTGGTTGAACATACCGATATTTAGGATTCTATGGGGCTACCTTGAGTGGCTGGGATGGTTCCAATTGTTTGCTCTGATGTTTGCTTAAAGCCTGGACTCAATTGTGGCTGAATAACATTAGCTAAATGCTAATTGATAATAATAATAATATGAATAAGAATAGCTAAAACTTACTGAGCATTTACTGCTCTGCCAGGGACAGTTTTAAGCACTTCATTTATTTAACAAATTTACTGAGTTAACAAATGAAGTTTAGATAGTCTAATGTTGATGGAGGAATTGAGAAATGAGGGCGCTGGCTCAGCCCAGCTGATATTCATCAGTGTTTACTCTCCCCAGGCTTTGCTTCAAACACTTTAATGTATTAACTCATTTTATTATCTTCATTTTACAGAAGAGAATCATGAGGCAGAGAGATGTTTTAGGGTGACCAACTGTTCTGGTTTGTCTAGGATGGAGAGGTTTCCCAGCATGTGGGACTTTGAGTGCTAAAACCAGGACAGTTCCAGGCAAACTGGGACAATGGGTCCACCTAGGTGTTAATGACTTGACCAAAGTCACACAGCTAGTAAGCGGCAGAGCCTGTCCTCCAGTTCAGGCAGCCTGACTTTAGACCCCAACTCTGCCTCTGCCAGTGGCTCTCACACCTAAGCCTGCATCTGAAGGGGCTGGAGATCTTGTTAAAACTCAGATTAGGTTTGGGGCAGCTGAAAATCTGCTCGTCTAACAAGTTCCCAGGTGATGCCGATGCTGCTGGCCCGTGAACCAACATGGAGAACCGCGGCGTTCGGCTCCCTCGCCTCCAGATGAGAAGGTTGGAATGGACTTTTCAGGTAGGACCTGCTCACTGACACCCCATCCTAGAAACCCTGGGACGGCCCCAAGCGTGACCTTTGCCGAGGCACTGAGAAATATATTGGTGAGGGAAGCGCTGTAGCGCCAGGAGTGCTGATGGGAGAGGCTGCAGCTGAATGGGAATCTGGTGTCTGGGGTGTTAGAGGCTCAGAAGGGCATTGGATTGCCAACCTTAGTTGCCATAAAGGTGGCTCCTGTGTCGCTGCTGTCAGAGTAGGCTCTGCATTTCCTGTGCCTGGCAGCAGTGGCATGGGAGTCTACCCAGATGGGCTTTGCAGCAGAATTTGGAGCACTATTTCTGGCTACATAGGCCCCCAGCATGTCTCTCTCACTCTCCCTAGGATCCTGTGACCAACCATTATACTTAAAAAAAAAAAAAAAAAAAGAAACTTACATAACGTGAAATTAACCAATTCAGTGGCATTTAATACATTTACAGTGTTGTACAACCACCACCTCTATCTAAATTCCAAAACATTTTTATCATTTCAGAATAAAACCCATACCCTCATTTTCCTGTTTCCCTTGGCAACCACCTGTCTCTGCATCTATGGATTTACCTTTTCTGAGTAGTTCGGATAAGTGGAATCATGCAATATTTGACCTTTTGTGACTCACTTCTTTCACTTAAAATGTTTTCAAGGTTCGTCCACCTGGTAGCATGTATCAGTACTTCATTCCTTTTAATGGTTGATTTAATATTGCATTGCATATGTACACCACGATTTGTTAGCTACTCATCCATTGGTGGACTTTTGGGTTGTTTCTACCTTTTGGCTATTGGCTATTGTGAATAATGCTGCTATGAACTTTGTGTTTTAAGGATTTATTTGAGCACTTGTTTTCATTTCTCTTGGGTACATACCTAGGAGTGGAATTGTTGGGTCATATGGTAGTTGTGTTTAATTTTTTTAAATTAATTAATTTATTTATTTTTGGCTGCGTTGGGTCCTCGTTGCTGCGTGCGGGCTTCTTCTAATTGTGGTGAGCGGGGGCTACTCTTTGTTGCGTTGCGTGGGCTTCTCATTGCGGTGGCTTCTCTTGTTGTGGAGCATAGACTCTAGGTGCACAGCCTTCAGTAGTTGTGGCATGCAGGCCGTAGAGCGCAGGCTCAGTAGTTGTGGTGCACGGGCTTAGTTGCTCCGTGGCATGTAGGATCTTCCCAGACAAGGGATCGAACCCGCATCCCCTGCATTGGCAGGTGGATTCTTAACCACTGTGCCACCAGGTAAGTCCTGTTTAACTTTTTGAACAATTGCCAAACTATTTTTCACCAGCTGCACCGTTTTACATTCCCGAGCAATGTATGAGGGTTCCAATGGGTCCCCACCCTCATCAACACTTGTTATTGTCTGTTTCGTTGCTAACAGCCATCCTAATGGGTGTGAAGTGGTGTCTCACTGTGGTTTCTATTTGGATTTCCTAATGACTAATGGTGTTGCACATCTTTTCATGTGCTTATTGGCCATTTGTATATCTTCTTTGGAGAACTGTCTATTCAAGTCCTTTGTCCATTTAAAAATCATTGCCCTTTTGATAAATTCCTTTTCTGCCATGACTAGCCAGAGCTGTTTCTATGTTTCTATTGGCTGCAACCAAGAACCGTGACTGATCTGCTTCTCCCAGTTCCATGGGCCCAGGCCACACTTGTACTGATACTTCCAACCAGCAAAGCAACTCAGTGTTCGCACATAACAGTGTGCATTCTGGACACTAATGGTAGCACCTCCCAGTCTTGCACCTGCCTGGACTCACCCTCTCACCACTATAGGGAGAGTGAGGAGATGGGGCCATAACAGACTCCAGTTCAGATTATCACAAAGAAAGCAGAGACATGTCGAAGCAAGCATAATTAATAAAGGAGGAGGTGTGAACAGAGATACAAAGCTGACAGAGGCAATGGTGAGAGGAGCTGGAAATGAGGGATGCAGACAAACAAGGCTTCTAAATCTGTGCATTATTCAGGACTGAGAGTCTGAAAACCTCCAGAGGGTGGCCTGGGTCATGTGGGTGAGCAGGGATGGGACCGAGGTGGCTGGGAGGAAACCAGTCTTCCTGGCATCATTCTGGGTTGTCTGAATTCCCCTTCACAATGAGCATTCACAAGTCCAGCTGATCCATAACTTAGTTTAATCCTTTGTGGGGTGCATCCTGGGCAGCAAGGAACCTCTGTCTGCCCCAGAGGGTCCAGCCCAGATGGAGAGTGGTCTCTTCTGACCACTGCCCCAGACTCCTGTTTCAGTGCCTAATTAAGACCCATCTTCCCACTCAAAAGCAGGCTGGGGGACCCCAGGCTCCCCTCCTCCTATACTGGGCTCCCCATCAGCCTCACTTGTACCCCCCGCCCCGCTTCCTGCAAGGTCTGAGGCCTCTTTGGCTGTTGGGCCTGCAGTCCTAGCCCGGCCCTTGTTCTAAACAGGTGGGCAGGAGGGCAAGTAGGGCTGTGCCTCCAGGTGCTGGCAGGGGAGAGGCCTGAGTGAGCCTCAGGGCCCTGGGTCCCACCGGGAAATGTGCTCCTGAGCTGGAAAGGAAGAGGACAGGACAAGGGTCAGTGACAATCCAGGCAGTCCTGGGATGGGGACCCTGCTGCACTAGGTCCAGAAATAGCCATGATCCCACTTGCAGCTCCAGATCCTTCTAGCAGGTGCTGCTGGGGGCTGATTCTGGTCGAGGTCTCACCTCTGTCGCCACCATAGTTCACTGTGCTCTAGGGAATCAGGGAACGCTGAAGAACCCGATGGGTCCCCATGTGGCAGCTTTAGTGACGGGAGGAAAGGGGCCTTGGTGAAATCCCCAGCCGGGCTGTAGTTCTGGTGTTGCCCCTGTGTGGCTGAGCCCAGGCCAATCTCCCTCTCTGTGCTTCAGGGGCCTACAGGTGCAGCGAGGCCCTGAGCAGGATGTCCTCGTGGCCCTGTGTGCTCAGACACTCTAGACTGTTCATCTGGATATCCCCAGGGGACAGGGACCAGAGGAGGGGAGCCGTGGGAAGGCCCTCACCAAACTGGCAGATGTAACGGTTGCGGGTTTTACAGCGCTGGTCGTTCCAGTTGAAGGCGGCCGATGCCTGCAGTTCCACACAGTTGCCAAACCTGCCAAGGTTGTCGAGTGCTCAGGGTGGAGGAATGAAATTATGAGTCCTTAAATCCTCCCCCACAGTGGGCCACCTGCATCTAGGGAGGTGCCTCTTGGGTGCCCCCATCCCACATATGGGGCTTCTGGGAGCCAGCCCCAAGCTCCATGCCTGCTTTTCAGAGCACTGCAGCTCCTCTCTTCTCGGTGTGCAGTGGGGACAGCTCCACCCACCGCTGCAGCCCTCAGACATGCCTGCCACTGCGGGTGGGGGCAGGGGGGTTGGAACAGACAGGCCCACATCTTTCCTCCCAGCAGGAGAAGGTATGCCTGGGGGCCCACCAAGCCAGCTTCCTCTAGGGATGGGCCATGGGCCTGGGCATAGCTGCCATCAAGGAGGTCAAAGGAGAACTGGGCGGGGTATCTGGAGCCTTGGTGGCCACACAGCCTGACCACCTCCCCCCTGCCCTGGGCATTCCTGGGCTTTGAAGACCAGGGCTGGGCCTCAGTGCAGGCGGGCCAGTGGGCAGATGTGTGCACGGGTGGACGCAGGTGGGTGACCAGCTAAGGAGGGCAGAATCAGTGTATTGATACAGGCAGAGGGGGCACGGTGCGGGGGAGGGATGGAAAGATAATAGAGAGATGGAGAGACAGCTGGAGGGATGATGGGGACTGTGGATGGATGAAGCCTTCTTGGGTTCCCTCTCTTATGTGAGCCCCTGGAGGTCAGGGATGTACCTCATCTCAGCACTGGGCCCACACCCAGCTGTGCCTGGACTTCCTGGCACCTGGGCACCAGGTAAGGCCCAGACCCTCAGGGCGCTCAGCCAAGCAGCAGGCAGGGTGGAGGTTGTTCAGTGGTGTCTGAGGGCTCAGCAAGCAGGCCCAGGTGAGAAGGTGGGCCCAGGGGAGGGAGGGCACCCCAGACTCACCCCTGGTTGTCAGGCTGCCCAAAGGCGAAACTGGTGAAGGACTGGTGCTCCCCGGTGGTCCAGCGGAAGGAGTCCTTAGCGGTCTTGTAGGTGAGCCCTGAGCCACAGCAGCCAAGTCTGGCCTCACACTCGAGATCCCTGGGCCCCACTGGCAGCCCAGGCTCCCTGCGATGAGGGCCTGAGCCCAGAGCCTGCTGCCCAATGCCTGTCGACCCCCAGCCCTTAAGCCCCCTTCCCAGCACTTCCAGCCCCTCTGGTGGCTCTCCCTCCCTTCGGCTCTCTCTGCAGGGAAAGGAGTCACCAGCCTGACTACTGGCCCCATTCTGGGCCCCAAGCCCTCACCACGCCCTTACTGCCCGCTGGTAGGTGCCCTGGGTTTCCACGGCCCAGATTCCTGGAGCAGTGTGAGGCATTCCAGCCCCACACTCACTGCATCCCTTCCCCCTCCACCAATCAGCCAGGCACTCACCGATCCAGAAGTTCCTGGTCTCAAAGTCATTGTTGGTCACCTCGTTGGTGGTCTCCAGGCGGCCCAGGTAGAAGGCGAGGATGTCCTGCACTTTCTGGCTGTCAATCTGGGCTAGCACCCCGCCCTTTCCCTGTAACCCCCGCTCCGGGTCATGCTGGCCCCAGAGCTCAGGCCAGCCCTTCCGTTCCATCCTGCCACACACCGTGGCCAGGGATGTCCAATCTGTGTGCTGGCTGGGCTGTCATCAGCCCCCCAAAGCCTCCTGCCTCTTAGAGCAGAGTCTGCCTTCTCTTCCCTGCCCACAGCTCCTCTGTCAGGGTCCCACCCTTGGAAGGGTTTTGTTTCACCTGCTCAGTGTCTTTAATACATTTGAATTGGTTGCCAACATTAATAAATTGAGAGAGCTCAGTGAAACTCTGAGTTTCTGGTTCTCTTGAAAAACTCCAGGTCCTGGCCTCCCTGAACTTGCATTCCTGCCTGGCAGCCGGCAACTCGAGCTGAGTCAGGATGGCCCCTTAGATGGGGGTTGAGTGGGGCCTTGTCCCTGGGTCCCTCAGCTCATTAAGTGATCTCCTGGCTTCCATGGACCTCTGAGTTATAACCCCGGCTTTATACTAAAGATGAGAGTCAGGAGAAGTCAAAGGAATTCATCTCTTAGCCCAGGGTCCCTCTGTTAAGAACCCAGGGGGTTGATCCCTGGGAAGGCAGGGGCCAACCATTACCTGGCATTTCATCTTGGCTCCATAATAGGTGTCTGCCTCTGAAGACACCATGAAGCAGTCTCCATCGATCCTCAGGTCACAGGTGTGGAAGGGAAAGTGCACCTTGGCTGTGGGGAGGGAAGCCTGATTTTGTGTGTGGGCACCTCAGAATCATTACCCTTCCGGTCCTGCCAGGATGTTAAGCTCAAGGTACCCCTTCCTCTGGCCACCAAGCAGGAGAGGGGGTTGGGGTCAGTGGTGTGCTGGTAAATGTGTAACAACCAGCTCTCCCTCAAAGAAAAAAAAAGTCTATGATTTTAGCATTGCCATTTCTGTGGTGGTGTAAAGACCCCCACCATGGCCAAGTTCAAGCTACCACTGTGACGTCACTGATCGGGGAATGGGGAAGAGGTGCGTACGATGGGCTCCTGTGAGCTGGTCCGAGCCGGACCCAGCACCAGCTGAGGGGGTCCTGGGAGGGGCTCATCTTGTCGGGGGGCTTTGCGGCAGGACTCACTGGCACACTGGGCTCCCCCATAGCCAACATCACAGACGCAGGAACACTCCTCTTCCCGGAACCGGCCGTGCACGCACTGCACGCTGCACCGCACTGCCAGGATGGGGCAGGGGAGGGGACGGCACTCAGCTGGCAGCCACTGGGCCCCAGGCTGCCCCTCACAGGCCACGGATGTGTGCAGAATGGCTGACCACAGCAAGAACACCCCCCGCCCCCCCAGAGATGGAACCCATCAGGGCTCCCAGCCGCTGCCACATTTGGCATCTTTGGTTTGATCATGTAGAGAGATACAAATCGGGGTTTGGGAGTGGACCTGCTCACGGTCACAGAGCTGGGGGGTGGGGGACAGTGGGAAAGGAATGCACTTCTGGATCCTGATACTGTCCTCCTCCCACCATCCCAGAGCCTGAGGGGCCGATCTGATTTCACTTTGAATTCCCTGCACAGCGCAGGGTCTGGCAGACCGTCGGTGCTCAGTGAATGCTTATTGGATGAGGATATGCTGTGCGAGGATCACTCCCTGGGTCCCCCTGCGTGGTCACAGTCCAGAACTCCAGGTGCCCCTCACCTTGGCAGTATCTGCCTGTGTAACCCGGGGGACAGTGGCAGTGGCAGGTGCTGAGGTTGAGATGTCCGTGGTTCCGGCAGCTCATGCGACATGGGTTCCTGGGGACCTCTGGTCGGATAAGAAGGAAACGCTGAGAGGGCGCCTCTCCCCGGCAGGCCAGGCAGGTGCCTCCCTGAGTGCTGAGGGCCAGGGCTTCTGGGACAGTCCCTCAGGATGCTGCCAGCCTCCTCCAGGATCACCAGATCAAGCTGCCCCAGCCAGAGGCAGGCAGGGTGGGGCACTTACCACACAGCCCCCCTGCGTGGTCCCAGGCTTTGAAGCAGCCCGAGACGCTGGCTGTGCAGAGCGAACACCAGGCACCCTTCTTGTAGGGGACGATGGTCTTCCCGTTGACCTCCCAGTTGCCTCTGTGAGAGCAAGCAGCAGAGGCTAGAAGGACCTGGCCTTGGGCCTTGCTGCCTTCCCCACCAGCCCCTTCAGCTCCTTCCGGCCCAGCCAGGAAGGCAGGGAGCTGGGTGAGACAGGGAGACTTCCTAGGAAAGAAAAGATGATCTCCAAACTAATACTGGGCAGATGCCCTGGACGCTGGGTGGCGCCTCCAGAAGGGGCATCTGAGAAGAAGCCACATTCTGCGTGGCCAGAATCTTGGGTGCTGCCCACTGCTGCACCCTCTCCCTTTCCTCCTCCTTCCCTCTCCCAGCAGGGGTGCAGACCAAGGGGTAAAGGCCTGTGGGTGGGTGGGTGAGTGTCTCACCCTGGGTGACAGCGCCCCCTGCCCCGCAGCCCAGCAGGGGATGGCAGGGCAGCTGCCATGGCGGAGGCTTACCCGGGAGAGTAGGCACAGACAAAGGCTTCCATCTCAGCCTGGGCCCCAGAGCAGGGATGCCGCCCACAGCCCAGCTGGCTCGAGGTGGCCCACACGAGCTGCAGGAGACACAGTGGCTCAGAAGCCCTCTCATGGGCCCCCTCCACTCCTAGTCTGGGGACCAGCAGCCTAGATGATGCGCCCCTGGGAAGGGTGGACACAGCTCTTGCCCCAAACCAAGCAGATAAACAGTTTTGTCACCTCCCTGGGGACCCCAGGAGCAGTAACTGTGCTGGGCAGGGATATAAGGATGGGTGGGAATAGTCTAGAAAGGCCTTCTGGGTTGGGAGGTGAGGGTCAGCAGATACCTGAAGGGAAGGGAGATTGTGGATAGTGGAGGAGAGTGGGAAAAGAAAGACTTGGACATCAAAGGCCTTGTGATGACTGAAAAAATGGCCACAACCCTTCACTTCTCCTGACAGCCCCCTCTTTATAAAATGTGGCTTTGCAGTTCTTTGCATCAAGAGGAGGAATCTCTTTCCCACACCTTGAATCTGGCTGGCCCTGTGGCTTCTGTTGGCCAACAGAATGCAAGAGAAATGATATTGAACCATTTTAAACCTAGGCCTCAGGAGACCCTACAATTTCCACTCATTCTCATAGAACTCTCATGCTCAGCCACCACGTGAACAAGGCTGCTGGAGGTTGAAGAACCTTATAGGGCAGAGATGAACCAGTTGAGGCCACTCTAGACAGCCAACTCCCAGCCAGCGCAGCAGCTGACTGCAGTTGCAGGAGTGGGCCCAGCCAAGACCAGAAGAAACTGTCAGCTGAGCCCAACCCAAACTGCCAAGCTGCAGAATCGTTAAGATGCTGTATTTGGGAGTAGTGCATCATGCAGCAACAGCTAACAGATACAGGTCTTTAATAGTATTCAAAACTTAGATTTAGAGTTTTAGAATCAGTGACAACTTGGAAATAACACAAATGGTCAATACACAGGAATAGCCAAGCAAACTCTGGTAGCCACTAAAAATGACCAGCATGAGGCAGGGAGAAATGCACATGTAGTCATACCTATGTATCCAACAATTAGAGAATATGCATTCTTTTTAGGAGTGCCTGGAACTTTTGCAGACACTGACCCCTCACTAAGCCACAAAGCCAGATTCAATAAATACTCAATAACCGGGCTTCCCTGGTGGCGCAGTGGTTGAGAGTCCGCCTGCCGATGCAGGGGGCGCGGGTTCGTGCCCCGGTCCGGGAGGATCCCACGTGCTGCAGAGCGGCTGGGCCTGTGGGCCATGGCCGCTGGGCCTGCGCGTCCGGAGCCTGGGCTCCGCAACGGGAGAGGCCGCAGGGGTGAGAGGCCCGCGTATCGCCAAAAAAAAAAAAAAAAAAAACTCAATAACCAACATCCTACGGGACACATTCTATGAATTCAATGCAATAGAATGTAAAGGAAATAATTTACTATTATTATTAATTAAATTTTTTCAAAAAATTTTTTGGCTGCATGGCTTATGGGATCTTAGTTCCCTGACCAGGGACTGAACCCAGGCCCCGGCAGTGAAGGCGTGAAGTCCTAACTACTGGACCACCAGGGAATTCCCAAGGAAATAATTTAGAAGTAAGTAAAGGAGAAAACATAGTTTGGAAATTTAAATATACACTTCAAAATCAAAGACAGCATCATAATGGAAAATAGGAAACTCATAGACCTAAGTGACAATGAAATCACTAAATTCCAAAACTTATGGGATGTAGCTAACAAAGTTTAGAGGGAAATTGATAGCTTTAAAGGCATATACCAGAAAAGAAAAAGGAGTTAAAATTAATGAGTTAAGAAAGTAGAAGAAAGAAAATAGTAAAAACAAGGGCAGAAGGACTTCCCTGGTGGCACAGTGGTTAAAAATCCGCCTGCCAATGCAGGGGACATGGGTTTGATCCCTGCTACGGGAAGATCCCACATGCTGCGGAGCAACTAAGCCCATGTTCTACAACTACTGAGCCTGTGCCCTAGAGCCTGTGAACCACAACTACTGAGCCCACGTGCCACAACTACGGAAGCCTGTGCGCCTAGAGCCTGTGCTCCGCAACAAGAGAAGCCACTGCAATGAGAAGCCCGCATACTGCAACAAAGAGTAGCCCCTGCTCTCCTCAACTAGAGAAAGCCCCGCGCACAGCAACGAGGACCCAACGCAGCCAAAAATATATAAATAAAAAATAAGTAAATTTATTAAAAAAAAAACGAGCAGAAATTAATAAAAAGAAGAATAAGGTTGTGGATGGGTGGAAAAAAGAGAGAAGGAAAACAAACAAAAAGCTGATTCGTTAGAATAAACAAACCTCTGGGAAGACTGGTAAAGAACAAAAGAGAGAAGGCACAAATAAATACAATCGAGAATTTTAAAAGGACATAGCTGCAGACACAGGAAACATTTAAAAAATCTGTTTAATTCTAGTTTAAAATCTCTGTTAAATAATTAACAGTTAGGACCAACAAACTGGAAAATATAAAATGGATAGTTTCCTAGAAGATAGAACTTCCAATTTCTTCCAAGAAGAAATCGAAAATCTGAAATGATCTACGACCATTTCTAAAAGTTGAATCAGTAATTAAAAATCCATGGGTACATACACATGCACACAAAACAATAAAAAAATAGAACAAGGCCCAAATAATTTTACAGGACAGTTACAGCAAATATTATAGAAGCTATTCCAGGAAACAGAACATGAGGCAAAGCCTCCAACTCATTTTATGAGGTTAATATAAACCAGATGAGGGCAGTATGAGAAAAGAAAAGCAGAGGTCAATTTCACTATCAAATAGCATTTAGGAAACCAAATATAGCAATTAATTAAAAAACAACAGTAACACACACACACACACACACACACCCTACATCACTTTATTTCGCATCACATCATATATACCATGGAATACTCAGCCATAAAAGAGAATGAAATTTTGCCATTTGCAGCAACAAGGATGGACTTGGAGGGCATTATGCTAAGTGAAATAAGTCAGAGAAAGACAAATACTGTATGATCTCACTTATATGTGAAATCTAAAAAATACAACAAACTAGTGAATATAACAAAAAAAGAAGCAGGCTCACAGAGAGAACAAACTAGTGATTACCAGTGGGGAGAGGGAAGAGGGGAGGGCAGTATAAGGGTAGGGGAGTAAGAGCTACAAACTATTAGGTATAAAATAAACTACAAGGATACATTGTACAACATGGGGAATACGGCCAGTATTTTATAATAACTATAAATGCAGTATAACCTTTAAAATTTGTGAATCACTATATTGTGTACCTGTAGCTTATATAATACTGTACAACAACTGTACTTCAATATAAATAAATAACTAAATAAATATGAGTCATGAAACCGTGAGCTGATAATTGTTGAAGCTGGATGATAGGTAGATGGGGGTTCATTATATCACTTTGCTTTGTATATATTTGAAATTTTCTATAATAAAATGTTTAAAATATGTGACCAGGAAGATGTAGGGTCATGTAACAGCTTTGTACACACACAAAAAAATTATTCATGTATTTCATCACTGTAAATAGTTAAGGAAAAACCTTGTAATTATTTCAAAAGATGCACAAAAGGCATTTGATAAAACACAAAACCTGTTCATGACTTTAAAAATCCTTAACAAACTTAGATTAGAAAGAAATGTCTGTAACCTGATAAAGGCTAGTTATTAAATTCATATGAAAGAATCAGGAGAAAGAATCAAGAATAGCCAAGAAATTTTTGAATGATAATAACATGGGGGATTTTCCTGTCAAAACTTTTTATAAAGCCATAATAATTAAAGCACATATATGCAGGAGTAAACAAAAAAAGCAACAAAATAGAAGAGAGAACTCAGCAACAGACCCATGTGGATATGTGAGCTTGGTATATGGCTGAGGTGGCATTAGAGTCTGTGGGGGAAAGATTCAGTGCTTAATACAAGAAGTAAAAAAAAAGATAAAATTAAATCTTACATCACTAGATGGCTTAATGACTTCAATATGAAAAAAAGGAAAACATTTGAACTTTGGAAGAAAATACAGGAAGAATATCTTGCTGATGTCAGAGTTGAAAAGGATTTCTTAAACATGATACAACAAATGGATGAACTATAATGAAAAATTAGAAAATTGATTATATTAATATTAAAATCTTCTGAAAGATTTATCTTATAAAAGATAACATAAACAAAGAGAAAATACAAGCCATATATTAGAAAAAAAGTATCTGCAACCAATATGACCAACAAAAAGTACAAAGAATATAGCAAAGATGCTTACAAATTAATAAGGGAAAGATGAAATTAACAGGCAATGAAAAGAACAGAAAAGAGGCTCAGTCCCACATGTAATCAGGGAAATGCAAACTAAAAACAGAATGAGGTAGCATTTCACAGCCTTGAGTTGGCAAAAATTAAGGAGCTGACAATGCTCCTTAATGAATAGAGTAAGAATGGGGAGTGAGAACTGGTTTGTGGGCAGGAGTAGACTTGGTGACATCACTTTGGCAATAGCTACTAAGGTTGTAGGTGCGTGCTCCCTCTGACCCAGCCATTCCCCTTCCAAGTGTGTCCTAGAAAAAGTCTGGACACATATGTACAAGAAGACCGGAACTAGGATTTATGCATTTCAGTATGACTTGGGATAGTAAAAAAAAAAAAAAGTGGAAGTAACCCAGATGCCTGTAAATTGCAGTTTATTCATAGTGAATCACACATGCATGCTCGGATCAATGGAAACAAATCTTACAAATGTGGTCTGAAGTGATAAACACAAATTGCAAAAGGAGATGTACAGAGAGAGCACTTAGGTAGGATTTAATAACACACAACCCACTTGCACAAGTAGAAAATGTATCAAAACCCTTCCACGTGTAGTAAAGGTATTAAAACATGCTTGGGGAAATTCCCTGAGGGACCATTGGTTAGGACTTGGTGCTTTCACTGCTGGGGCCCTGGTTCCATAGTGGTCAGGGAACTACCATCGGCCTAAATAAATAAATAAACAAATAAATAAACAGGGAATTCCCTGGTGGTGCAGTGGTTAAGAATCCGCCTACCAATGCAGGGGACATGGGTTTGATCCCTAGTCCGGGAGGATCCCACATGCCGCGGAGCAAATAAGCCCATGCACCGCAACTACTGAAGCCCACGCTCCTAGAGCCCGTGCTCCGTAACAACAGAAGCCACCGCAATGAGAAGCCCGCGCACCGCAACGAAGAGCAGCCCCCGCTTGCCGTAGCTAGAGAAAGCCAGCACGCAGCAACGAGGACCCAACACAGCCAAAAATAAATAAATAAATAAATTAATAAATTAATTAATTAATATAAAAATGTTAATGTCATGCAAAAAAAACCCCAACAACCCACTACCCTGCAAGTTGACACATAAAAGTAACCATAAAAAAAAAAAGAAAAAAGAAAAACATGCTTGGGATTTTGCCTGTGTTTTCCAGTGCTGGATCCTAGTACATAAACGATGCCAGTTACAGAGAAGACCTTCAACAAACTTTGTTGAGGGGGAAAGAAAGGAAACAAGGGGTGTTTTACCTGGACTTCAGCAAGGTTACCTCTGGAGAGGGACAGAGGAAGGGCAGAAGGAGGGCTTACGCTTAGTTTTGTCTTTTAAGAGGATGAGAAACAAATACAGTTAACATTTTCTAATGCTAGGTGGTGGGTAAGAAGGCGTCCGCTATTTGATTTAGGTTTGAAATATTTCATATTTAAAGCTGAAAAAAGTAAAACTAAACAAATGGGAGGAAAAGCAACCACCAATTTTGGGACAAACTGCAGACCTCTGAACCAGCCCAGCAGGGCAGGGGCCTCACCTGAGTGTAGTGGGTGCAGGTGGCATTGGGGGCACACTCGGCCGCTGCCTGGCTGTACTGCTGACCCTCCGAGAACCACAGGCCCACCACGTGGATGAAGGACGCCGAGCTCACGGGCAGCAGCTGCACATTCCAGCCCACTTGCGGGGTAGCCCGGGGGACAGAGGCTGGGCTTGGGGCTGGGGCGCCACAGAGGGCCGCCCTGGTCTGGGCCTGTTGGGCCAGGCTCTCGCTCCAGTCCTGGGGAAAAGGAGCACAAACAGCAACATCAGCAGGGGGCCCCTGGGCCAGGCCTTAGTGACCCAGCCCCCCCCACCAGTACATCCAGAGGTGCTGGTCCTGCAGAGAAGAGACCCCAGCCCAAACAGGGGTCCTGCTTGGCTGCTTGAGTGCTCTGAGCTGCTTTCACCGACTTCACTGGGGCCAGGGAAGGTCAGACAGGGCCTGCAAGGGGCGCTCCAAGGTGGTGTTGGAAAAGCACCTGCCC